>NC_092383.1:64166973-64507715 GCF_030028105.1 Mobula birostris | reverse complement strand
CAGCCTTACTGCTTGGGGAAAGTAGCAGTTATTGAGTCTGGTGGTCCTGGTATTAATGCTACATAGCCTCCTCCCATGAGTAGGGTAGGTGATGTTACTGGCCCCTTTCTATCACCTTTCTGTATATACATCTTTGATGGCTGGTAGGCTGGTGCTGGTGATGATTTGGGCAGCATTGTCCAGCCACAGATTCCATCCACAGAATTAAATCTACACTGTGATGTGATTGTTGTGCAGAATTTGAGTGATTTGGATCAATGATTTGATTTTCATTATGTTTAATGGCTTTTCAGATAATTTTGACTTGTGTTGACGGTTAAAAATCCCATTTAGAATCTCCCAAAAATATATGCAATGGATACTGATTATTAAGCTGAACTAGGTCAACGAGCAACGTGTGGTATGTGTGAAGGTGATTGATGGATAACAGCCTATCCATGTGTATTCTAATGATGTGTTGCGAAGTGAACCAGAAAAATACAAAGAAGTATAATTCAGATTAACACATCTAAAACAAATTCTATAGTAATTTAGAAACATGAATATCCACAATAAATTCCAAGGAGGAAGTTTTGTAGATGAAGACCAAATATCAGAGTTTATGAAAGTAGTTTCGCTTTGTGAAGGTGTCAGGACCTACATAATTGTCATTTTTGTTTTTGTAATAGGACAATGCTTCCAAGCTTTTACTTGCACTTATGGAAAGTAGGTATGACACTGAAAATGCAGAAAGGATCCTCTTCAATATGAGGCCCCAAGAACTGGTGAGTGTGCTAACAATTGCAGTTGTGTAAATTTAGTCAGAAATCAACAGTTTAGGTCTATCACTCTGCATATTTACTGTTAAGGATTCCTGAATGTTGCTGAAGTGGATTAGCTGTGAATCAGAAATGAAAAAATTGTTAATGTTCAGCAGTATGTGGACAGCAAAAGGTATTTCTAAGCTTAGATGTTGACCTTTTGATTGAATCCTAATACCTGACAAAAGATAATCCTCTCTCTGATATGTTGTTTGACAAGCTGGAAGTTTCCAGATTTTCTATTTTTAATTTAATACCTTGGGGACATGTACTATTTTGCCATTCATAGAGCATAGTTTTGTGTAACTTTTTTTCCCAGAAGGTTATTTTCTTCTAAACCATTTCCAAGGGCCATCTGGTGGTGGCACCGTTAGTCTCGCGAGACCACGAATCTGTGCCTGGAAAGTTCCAGGGCGCAAGCCTGGGCAAGGTTGTATGGAAGACCGACAGTTGCCCATGCAGCAAGTCTCCCCTCTCCACGACACCGATATTGTCCAAGGGAAGGGCAAGGGCCGACACAGCTTGGCACCGGTGTCATCGCAGGAGTTGCCAGAATGAGGTTGAGGGCAACGTCAGACTGCCTTAGGGACTCCAGCTCTGGATTTGTCCTCAGGGTTTACTCCCGAAGCCTTTCCCGTGAGTGGGTACGGCCGCAAAGGCAGCAGAGGTTTGAAATCAGAGTTTTCCCTCTCTTAGATGGACTGCCTTCCCAGGCTGATGAGGTCCATCTATCTGAAACACTGGTGTTTAGGCGCCAGGACCTGCCTTCGCCCTGTCTGCTGTCAGTAGAATCAGTTCTGCCGGGCTTAGAGGCTAAACCACACGAGAAGGCCAGGAGTTGGACGTGGTTGTCAGAGGCTATTTGAGGCGTGCGCCGTGAGGAGCACTTTTAGGTAGTGGGAGCTTGTCCCCATTACCACTCCCCAGCTTGACAACCTTGGAACCATCTACCAGAAAATAATATGTTTTATTTCAGACATGCATAAACAAATGATACTTCTGGTCATAGTTTTGTTCTCAATGCTCTTGCACTGTCTCTTCCTTACTGCCTCTCTGCTATCTTTCTCATTGTTGCCCTCACTGACTCTTCTCAAAGTCAATGCTGAGTTTATTGTCACATACACAAGTACATGTATCTGCAGGAGCAATGAAAAACTTACTTGCAGTAGCATCACAGGCGCGGACCACCATATGATCATATAGCATCCTACTCTCTGCTTCACTCTCTGTATACTTAATGGCTCACTTTGAATTCCAATCCTCCCTGTCCCAAATTCCACCTATGCACTGCCATCTTGCTGCCTGACATTTGGCTCCACTTGCAACTCCATTTGCCCTATCTCCACTGCACCTTACTACTTAGCTAAGGACATCAGTGTCCCCCCAGGTTATTTTCCAAATTACGTAAACCTCCCACTGATTAGTGAGTGGGAACACTTTTATTTGACTGGTCCCTTTATAAATTCAAGTCATTGCACCTCAGCAGAGCTCTGAAGGCTGTTGCACTGTGGAGCAAAGTGACAGAGTATCAGACCATCCCTTCAGTGGGACTGTTCAAATAGAAAGCGATTCAAAAACCAAACAAAACTGGAAGGTTAAAACAATGAGCATTTGAGCATGGAAGTGCAAGCCAGCAAGAAGCCTTGTGGGACAAGAGCAAACCATGTGGAGAGGCTGGAATACTCAGGGTGGTGGGCATGGACGGGTGCAAGGCAGGACAGAAATGTACCTTGTAGGGCTATGGAGTGGTGAGGACATTTGAACTATTGGATCCATCTTTGAGGTCTGTCTTGGGCAGTATGTTGTGCAACACTACAAGACCATCAGATATAGGAGCAGAATTAGGCCATTTGGCCCATCGAGTCTGCTCTACTATTTCATCATGGCTGATCTATTTTCCTTTTCAGCCCCAATCTGCTGCCTTTATAAGACCATAAGAAGTCTAATTAGACACAAGTCTAATTCAGTAACTGTAATTAACATATATTGGAAAATAGGTAAAATAAATTTAATTCAGTAATATTGAAGAATGAACTTTTCTTTATATAACCTCAGACATCCCACCTCTCCCAGAAGTTTCGGGAGTCTCCCGCACATTGATAGTGGCTTCCTGATGCCCGCAAGTTATATACAATATCCCGGAAATCAATTTTTTTGAGAGCAAGTGCGAGAGAGAGTGCAAGAGCGAAAGCACAGGCACGAGAGAGAGAGAGTGCATGCGCGCCATGGCAGAGTGTTCCAAAAAAAGAAAATATAAAACGTACGTCACCCCAGACTACCCTAAAGTGTACTCCTGCCTAATAGGAGTCTATTGCAGACATCCCACATCTCCCGGAAGTTCCGGGAGCCTCCCGCAAATTGATGGTGCTACCTCTGTGAAATGAGTTTTTGCAGGGTGGGATGTTTGTAACCTTTTATGATTTCAAGACAAGGTGTTATCTCCCAATGGCTATCCATTTTAATTCTACTTCCCATTCCCATTCCGATATGTCTATCCATGGCCTCCTCCACTATCATGATGAGTTGGAGGAACAACACCTTATAATTCATCTGGGTAGTCTCGAACCTGATGGCATGAACTTTGATTTCTTGAACTTATGGTAATGCCCCCCACCCACCCTCACCCCTTCTCCGCTTCCCATCCCTTTTCCCTCTCTCACCTTATCTCCTTGCCAGCCCATCACCTCCCTCTGGTGCTCCTCCCCCCCCACCCCCCTTTTCTTTCTTCCTTGGCCTTCTGTCTCTTTCACCAACTTCCCAGCTCTTTACTTCATCCCTCCCCCTTTAGGTTTCACTGATCACCTTGTGTTTCTCTCTCCCCTTCCCACCCACCCCCACCCCACCACACCTTTTAAATCTACTCCTCTGCTTTTTTTCTCCAGTCCTGCCAAAGAGTCTCGGTCTGAATCGTCAACTGTACTCTTTTCCATAGATGCTGCCTGGCCTGCTGAATTCCCTCAGCATTTTGTGTGTGTTGCTAAATGACTTATACTCAGTTACAAATTACTTAAAGTGCAGTTACTGTTATATGCGCAAACACTGCAGCCAATTTTAGTTGCAAACAGTAAGGTTTATTGTGGGCCTGGAATGTGAGAAATGTTCAAGAGATTAAACTTTTTTTTCTCATAGTATCAGACAGTTTTAGCATCCACCTGAAAAGGTAGGTGGAAGAAGTTCAAATTATACAAAATCTGCAGCACTTCATTGTATGTATGGATAAAGCATATGTTTAAATCACCACTTTCTCATTCAGGATAATATTTATAAGACAGTACATATTTTACTAGCAGAAGCTCCTGATAGATACTGTAATACATAGTTTAGTATATCTTGCTTGATAAAAGCTCATGTCAATTGCAAGTATGTATTATATTAGCTCCGCAAGAGCAAGCCTTTTACTCATAATGTGTTTCAACAGCAGGGCAAGCTCCTGAGTGTGTTAGTTTGCACTAAAGGTAAATTTATTGGGATTCTTTTCATGGAGTGAGCTAACAGAGAACTTTGACTGGTGTTATCAGAATACTTGCAATATCTATAGTCATAGAGTAACACCGTATGAAAACAGTCTCCTCCACCCAACAAGTCCATGCCTTCCCATCATCTTCCCTGCTGTCCACATTCAACGTTTAACCCTCCAAGTCCTTCCCTTCATGTATCTATCTAAATGCCTCTTGAATGCTACAATTTAATTTGCTACCAAGTCTATTGCTACACATTGCCTCTTGACTTAACTTTCTTACGACAATGGAAAATATAAAAGGTATGTTCTGATGAGACCAGAAACAGACTTCAGGCATTAGTATTTACTTACAATTGAACTATGCCCCTTTAAGGTTGACGTTATAAAGAAGGCCTACAACCAAGAAGAGGAATGCGAGAATTCAGAGGTTTCTCCAAGAAGCGTGGGACACAATATTTATATCTTAGCTTTGCAGGTAACGCTGATTGAATTTTATCTTTTGATTGCCATCTTTTTCATATCCTCCTGTTCACCTTTGAGGCTTTCTTCTTTTACTCAGAAAAGAATGTCAGGGCATCATTATCATCACAGGCAACCATTTCAGAGACTGGTAAGGGCAGATAAATTAAATGATGGCCCATTATTCAAATGACTATTTGGTCAGCTAGCTAGGAAAATCCCAGATGCAACATATATGCTCTAATTGCAGTGTTGTAGTAACCTTCAGCACCTCAAGTTATCCAAAAATTTGTTATAGACATTGAAGCATTTCTGAAGAACAGTCATTCTTGTAACGAAGATAGGGCAACACCGAAGTGATACAGAGCAGAACCCCAGAACAACATCGTGATTATGTCCAACTTATCTGTTTACCTGACATTGATTAGCCAGATCACTGAGAATACATCCCTGCAGTTATTCAAAATAATATCCTGGATTATTTTAATGTACAACTGAAAGAGCATAAAGCCTAAATTTAACATCTTATCCAAAGATGTTTCACTAGTAGTCTAGAATTCCTTAAGTACTGTCAGACTTTAATGTTCAAGTTTCTGATTTGGGACTTGAACCTGCAACGTACTAAATATCTTGTTCAAGTGCTGGTTGCTAAACCAAGGTTATACTTTTTTCAATTTAATGAATGCGGCAAAACTCCAATAATCTGGCTTTGATGCTCATGTTTTGTGGCAACTTAGTGCTATATCCACACTGAGGCACCAAAACACATTTAATTTATTTTTTAAATAGAACATCTGCCCCCCCCCCCGCAGTGAATCAGATACGTTTAAAGGGAGTGCAGGAAAAGGGGTTCTGCTGAGTGGACATGGAGTATAGCAGGCATCACCTGGTGAGCCAGGCTGTGAATGATTGGGATTTCCAAATAGTTGGATCACATGTTTTTGGAGTTTTACTCTATGTATGTTTGTTTATGAAAGAGGCTGAATCATTTCCTGTGCTATTAATATTTTTGAAAAAAAATATTAGTCTTCAGAAAATTTGTTTTGGATGGCAGAATAATATAGAACATAATATAGAACTTGTTGCTGCAGAACCTTAAAAAATTATGGAGCACCTAAAACATGTTGTTCACAAATTAATAAATATTGGTTCATCAGTTGCCATTTCATATCTATTTACCCTTGTGACCCTATATCAATGATGCTGTCACGTGGAAATAGATATGAAATTACAACTTGGGTTTTGCACTGGTATTGTCTTACACTTCTCTTTGGAACCAACATTGAATACAGAAGGTTTTTCTGAAGTCAATATTGTCTTCCAGTTGTCACGCCATAACAAACTGCTGCAGCAGCTACTGAAGCCAGTGAAACGGGTACAAGAAGATGTGGAAGAAGGCATTTCAATGGTGAGTCAGTGAGTTTAATGAGTAAGATTGATTACACTATTAGAATGATTTCCCTTAGTAATAAAGATCAGTTAGGCACAAAGAGAATCTGTACTTACTGACAAGTACCTTTATTGGCTAATTTCACAAACACGTGAATTTGCATAGCCGAGTACCTGTGAGAAGACTTACTAAGTTTCCTTGACACTGCACAAACAGTTAAAGAGTAGAAAAGTAATACCTGGGAAGAAGAGTCTATGTTGGCCAGGCATTCCTCGTGCTCCTGATGTGATCTCCATGTGTCCAACGTGGGGTCCTCCACATCTGTGATAGTTGGTCACTGCCTGTGCTCCCAAAATCCTTTATTTTTATTCCTTCTCTTATCAGATCAATCTCTGATGTTTCAGTTCTGTTGGCCCATGGTCAACTGATTGACCAATGTCAGTTCTCATTGGACGTAGACCAGGGCTACAAGCAGTATTGTTTTATGCCCTTTGCCTCCAACTTCATGCCCGAAGTGGCAACTTTTGTTCTATTTAACTCTGACTAGTTCAATCCAGTCAAACATGGTTACCCAAACACTGGCCTCAGGTGACAAGATTACCTCTGCAAACATGCCATTTTACACGATGAACAGCTTCTTATCTGAGAACATTCTCAGGTTTAGCAGATCATTAGCAGAAACTGCTTGTGCCCCTGTTCAGTTGCTGTAATTACATTATCCCAGAGCAAAAATCAGTTCATCAAACTGTTCACAAAATGGTGGCTGTGAGGACAGTCTCACTAAATGGCCACATCCATTCCTGTTCACTGATTGTCGGCCTTTCTGGCCAACAACACAACATGCTTGATGAAGTACATGTATTTACTGTGCATCAGAATTGATGCTAATCACCATCATGACGAGAAACAGCAAAGAACATTCACTGTACCCAAGTACCAGAACAAAATCCATCCCACAAAAAGAATCCATCTACCTCCGCTTAAGGTGCAGTAGCATTATTATCCCTATATATCTCACAAGCAATGCTGTAGGATCACTTTTGACCATCAGCTTAACTGGCCTAGTTGCAGGAGAACTGTAACTATAAAGCAAGTGTAATGGTTTGATATTCTGTGGCAAGGACCTCATTTCCAGATGCCCAATGCCTTTTCCACTGTCTACAAGGCTCAGGTCAGGAAGGTGCTGGAATTAAACATCTTTTTGGCTGAAGTCCAAAACCAGGTGTATGGTGCATCATTCAATATTATGCTTTTAATTCTGTTAAAAGCAAGATTTTAGTTACAAAGGAAAGCTGGAATTCTCCTATTCTTCAAGGCGGTAAATGCTGGAATCACTTGGCAGGTCAGGCTGTATCTGTGGGAAGAGAAACAGAGTGTAAGCACTTCTGGCTGCCTTTATATAGAGTCACAAAGTCAAAGACAACTACAGCAGAGCAACAGGCCCTTCAGCCCCTCTACTTCATGCCGAACCATTTAAGCTGCCGAGACCCATTGACCTGCACCTGAACCATAGCCCTCCATTCCCCTACCATCCATAGTCATAGTCATAGTCATACTTTATTGATCCCAGGGGAAATTGGTTTTTATTACAGTTGCACCATAAATAATAGTAATAGAACCATAAATAGTTAAATAGTAACATGTAAATTATGCCAGTAAATTATGAAATAAGTCCAGGACCAGCCTATCGGCTCAGGGTGTCTGACCCTCCAAGGGAGGAGTTGTAAAGTTTGATGGCCACAGGCAGGAATGACTTATTATGACGCTCTGTGCTGCATCTCGGTGGAATGAGTCTCTGGCTGAATGTACTCCTGTGCCCACCCGGTACATTATGTAGTGGATGGGAGACATTGACCAAGATGGCATGCAACTTAGACAGCATCCTCTTTTCAGACACCAGCGTGAGAGAGTCCAGTTCCATCCCCACAACATCACTGGCCGTACGAATCCGTGTACCTATCCAAACTTCTCTTACATGTTGAAATCAAAATCGCATCAACCAGTCACACTAGCGGCTTGTTCCACATTCCCACCACCCTCTGAGAGATGTTTCCCCTCATGTTTCTCTTAAACATCTCACCTTTCACCTTTAATCCATGATCTCTGATGGCAGTCTCACCCAACCTCAGTGGGAAAGACCTGCTTGCATTTATCCTATCTATACCCCTCATAATTTTGTAAACCTGTACCAACTCTCCTCTCAATCTTCTACATTCTTGGTGAATAAAGTCCTGTCCCATTCAATCTGTCCTCATAACTCAGGTCCGTCAGTAAATTTACAACATCCATATAAATTTTCTCTGTACTCTTCAATCTTATTTGCATATTTTCTGTAGTTAGGTGACCAAAACTGCACATAATACTCTACATTAGGCCTCACCAATGTCTTATACAACTTTTGTCCTGAAATGTTAACTGTTTCTTTTCCCAAAATACAGCCTCACTGGCTGATCAAATTGAGCATATTTTGTTTTAATTTTAGACTTCCAATTTCATTTTGGTTCAATTCTGCCATTTTTCATTGGATGATGAATGCTGGTCCCTACAAAATCAGTAACAAAAATATTACTTGGTAGGATGTTTATGAGCTTCAGCATAGAAAGAAACAACAACTCTTATTTTATAGTAGCTTTAATATTCATTGAAAAACACCCCAAAGAATTTTACAGAGGGCGAATGAGAAATAAATGAATGCTGTGCCAAGAAGTTGCTGCAAGGAGAGTTATGATGGAGGGCCCTTGGGAATTTCAGACACATCATCTGAAATATGGTGCCTCGGGATATCAACACTGCACCGATTAAATATGAACTCAAATTCCCCAGATGGGTGAAAACCTAGGTATAACTCAAATTATTGTGTGAAGATCAGACCCTTTTTATTAAGGTGACACAAAAATTAATGCAGATGCTGGAAACCTGAAGCAAAATGTGAAAAGGTGGGAACACAGAGCAACGTAGTCAACATCTGGGAAGAGAGATAGTCAATGAAACTTCTTCGTGCCTGTTTCATAACAGACTGGTCTTGTATTGCAATCTCAGAGGTTTCTCTGCAAAATGTTATATGATAGAAATGTAAATTCTGTGTTGTCTATTCGTAACAATATCATGTTTTGATATTGGTTGGTTGGTTGGCATCCGTCTGTCCCGAAGGACGATGGGGGATGATGATCATTATTACAAGCTGGGGTGGGGGGGGAGGTCATGGAGACCCTGAGATGCCCAGTCGTCAAGATCTGCCTCTCAGCCTCACCAGAGTAGCCCAAAGGAAATTTTATGAAGCAATACATTTGACACCAGTTTGGCTGCAAGAACTGTCAGAAGGATATTCAATAACGTCCAGCTGCCTTAGGGGCTCCACTCCGAATTTGCTGTCTGGGTTTACTCCCGTAGCCTTCGTCTCTCCCGAGGCTGCCCACAAGGCAGTGGAGCTATTTATCCATAGCTGGGGATCTAGTTCAATAGGGCTGTCCACATACCGGTAGGCCGGCATGCTATATGTGCCTAGGCCAGATCTCTTCCCCATCCTCTGTAGTTCAGCCTAAGTCCAAAAGGAATTCAATTTCTGTGTGTCGCCAGCGAGAGGAGGCACTACATGAGGCTTGCTCTTGGAGAGGCTATGTACTAGCAGGGAGAGACTTACACATACAGTTCTGCTTTTTGCAAGACTGCTAGTCAGCAGTGGAAGCTGAAAGTGAGAGTGACAAGCACTACCCACCACACTACCACACTAGACACATCACAACAAACATTTTGAAGCTTCAGTATAAGCAGGAATTAAAATATTGTGACCATACGTGCAGAAATGAATGCCTTAAGCTTATACAAGAGAAGACTGCAAATTGGCCATGGGGCTGCAGTCTACCCCCTGACTTTAGACTCCTCCAGGTGTTTAATAAGGGAGGAAGAGTTTAAACTAAATCCTTAATGCTTAATGTTATGAATGCCAGTGAAATCTGTACCTTGCACAAGGTGTATTCTACTTTTGAAAGGGAATGGCTGTTAGTTTCAAGTAGACCTGAAATTAACACCACTTTCAGGTAGGATAACAATTAAAATCACGGTTTAAAAAGTTTTAAAAACTTTTTGAAATTTTTAAGCTTTTGAATTTTGGACTGTTCCGGCTTTGTATAGAAATGTGTTTCAGCTGACTGTCAAAGTCTTCTCCTCATTTTATGTGTGCCATTCAATTTGTGCCTCCCCCTTACTATACCTCTCCTTTTGATTTGGACACCTTCATTGTTACACAGTACCTTGTCATTTTGAATCTTCCCCGTTTTTCCTTAAACTTGTCCCTGCAAGAATAGCCAAAAAGGCCATCTTTCTTCATCAAGATTTCCAAGGAATATGCTAAAAATCTGTGTAATTTCCAGTCTCCTGTAGCAATAAATTTATTCAAAGTAACCTAACTCAAACTGAAATTTTCATGCAGCAGTACCATTCTGATATAAGGAATCATTTTCTTATTACTTCTTTAAAGAAACATTAACGTAAATATAGCTTCAGACTTTGTAGTGTTTCCAGTTGTTATCTTGGAATGTTTTTGTATGTTTAAATCGTTATGTAAATTTATTGTTATTGAATGTTGCTGGAAGTCAGATGCAAATCAACTTCACAAGCTCGGATCCAGATTTATAAAAGTCTTATATGAATGTCTTAATTTGATCTGACTTTTAAATTGCATAATTTAATGTGGTGATATGCACAACACTACAATTTACACAAGTTCAGATCTAGGAATTACTTTTAAAGTTACGAGTAGGAACATGTGCACCAAATGGCATCTGAACATTTTGTGATTTTTGTCAGATTACTGAATGAACCCCATCAATAAATCCAGTGTTTCTTGATTTAATGGATTTTTCAACATTTTCCAGCTTATGCTCAATAATATGCAAATGTTGAAAACGGGTCATCAGCAACCTCAAGAAGAGGAGGATCCTTTGACTTACTATTCAAAACACACAGCACAGATTGAGGTATGATCCTAACAACGTTAAGGCTGGGTGGTGTTTCCTATCCATCTGAACAGCACAGATGAAATGATTCTGAACAAAGGGCCTCAGTATTTGTCTGAAGATGCCATTGCTCTAAAAAACCTTTGGTGTTGTGTGCAGAAGAATGAGCTTTCTATGAATAATAAATTCAAATGTCTTTTCTCTCCTCCTGCTGCCTTTGTGGAGGAAAGGGGAGAATGTAATTTGCTAACTGAGGAAAGAATTGGGACTGCAGCAGAATGGGATGGGTGGTGAACGTTTTGATCAGTCAGGGGACATTCAGTAGGTTGTGCATGGGAGCTGCTAGGATTAACTTTTCTACTTAGGTACAACTTACCTAAAGACAGCTCTAGGTTCCAGAGCCTGAATGTTACTCAGAGGTTTTTCTTGTTTTAAGTTTTGCTAAAGCAGGCTTCATTTTAGTGGGGAAGGCCTGCTTCTGTGCCAATTGTGGAAAGGCACCCTTCACATGTGACTGAAAAGCGTGGCCTGTCAGCATATTGCACATGAAGAAGGAGGAATAATGCTGACTAACTGGCTGTCCCTGATTTGAGTTAGTGCTTGTTTTTTCTGTTTTTCTTAATAAATTAATTCATATTATGCTGCATAGTCAAATTTTTAGACCTTCACTCTTATTACAGAGTTGAAAGAGTAACATGGGCATATTATAGCAGAAGACTGACTTACAATTGTACTTCATATATCATTGACCACAGTTAAGGGGACCAAAAATTATCATATCAAAGACAGCCATAGTTTTTGCATTGAGCTGCCTTTAGTTTGTCTTATCACCATGATGTCAAAAATGAATGATATTCATTTTTAAATACTTGTTTGCTCATTCAAATACAAATACACACAATGGCATGGTTTTAAATTCCTCATAGTTCTCAAAATCCACTCATGTTTAATACAGCAGCTGCTTCTTGGTCCTTCAGTCTATTCAAGTTGATCTATCCCAGTCAGAAATATATTGCAATGTTAGTTGTAGACATAATTAACCAATAATGAAAAGTGCTGAACAACATACAATATGTCTCTTGTGATTTGTCCAAGTTTGTATTGACACTTGCTTGGCCAATAGGATAATTGATTATAATTATCAATTGTGATAAATTTCTACAGTTCTTGGACACCTATGAGAGGATTCAACTAAAAGTAGTCTATTATTCCTGTCTCAGTGGAGGGAGTTAAAATACACAATGATATGAAGCCTAAAACCCAACACAACGTCTGTCTGAAAACTTTGTGTTTTGGTGATTTTACTTATACATTTCCTGATGATTAGTAACACTAAAATTGTATGTTGCCCCATCCTTTTATGATATTCTTAAGAGAAAAACTAAGCTAGATGCTTGGAGTGGTTAGAATTATGCAATACAACACAGCAGGAACAAATGGGGCAAGATTGTGGTATTCATCACTGCTAAGCCTGTCAGTGATTCACAATTTAAATAGGGGCAGCACTTAACATAGTGGTTAGCACAACCCTATTTAAAAAGGCATCCGTTAGTCTTGCGAGACTATGGATCTGCGCCTGGAAAGTCTTCACTCTCCAGGGTTCAGGCCTGGGCAAGGTTGTATGGAAGACTTACAGTTGCTGCAAGGCTCCCCCCTCCATGACACCGATGTTGTCCAAGGGAAGGGCAAGGGCCGATACAGCTTGGCACCAGTGTCGTCGCAGAGCACTGTGTGGTTAAGTGCCTTGCTCAAGGTCACAACATGCTGCCTCGGTTGGGGCTCGAACTCACAACCTTCAGGTCACTAGTCGAATGCCTTAACCACTTGGCCACGAGCCCACACAACACTGTTACAGCACTTGTAACCTGGGTTCAATACCTGCTGCTGTTGTCAGGAGTTTGTGTGTTCTCTTTGTGACAGCACATCTTTCCTCTGAGTGCTCCAGTTTCCTCTCACATTCCAAAAATGTATGGGTTAGTCGGCTAATTTATCACAAGGGTGTAATTGGGCGGTGTGGCCTCAGTTGTTGAGCCAGAAGGGCTGGTTACTGTACTGTTATGTTTAAATAATATATATAAGTACGTAAATTCAAATTTAACTTCCAAGGCTCCTTGGTGGTAACAATTACTGCTCAAAGTACATCCAGTGAATTAGTCTCATTTGATCATTTGGACTGCGAAAGAAATATTTGAAAATATGATTATTAGCAGTAGATAATATTCATGCAACCTCAAGGTATTAAAGCTGGTAAGACTACATAGTGTGGGTTTGTTTTGACTGCTTCTTTTCAACTGTGTTTTGTCTTTTGTCAGATTATTCGGAGTGACCGCAATATGGAGCAGATTGTATTCCCCATGCCAGACATTTGCGAATATTTAACAACTGAGTCAAAGCAGCGAGTCATCAATACCACCGAACAGGATGAACAAGGCAGCAAAGTCAGCGACTTCTTTGAAAAAACCCACTTTCTGTACAATGAGATGCGTTGGCAGAAGAAACTCCAAAGTAAGGGCATATTTCAAAGCCACAGCTATTTAGTATTCACATTAGAAACCATTAGAGAGATAAATTTAGATGAGAAAGGGTGGGAAAAGATTTGAGCTGTGTAAGATGCCAGCATGGACTGGTTAGACTAACTGTTGTAATGGTTACATCTGATGTAATACTGGACAGTGTGTCAAAAAGGATGGCAAGGGATTATCCTTTTGCAGTCAACATGAAAGGGCAGCAAGGGAATTATTCCAAATAGGAATTAAACGACTTAAGTTATAACCTTGGGAGTCAGTTACAAACTATCTAACATGTAGGCCTAATACCTCCATTGTATCAATTTTCATGGTATTTCTTACTTGTGTATTTTAACACCCACATTAAAATATTTAAGATAGTACAGATATTTTTGCAAAGTCATTTACTAGGCTGTGTTAAAGATACTGCTCAGGGAAATTCAGACTCAAAAACATAGCAGGTGATTTAAAAAAATAAAATGGAATGCCTTTCTACCAAATAGTATAAAGAATGGTGAAAAACTGTCTGAGGTTGAAAGCATTTAACACAAAATCTATTTACATAGGCATTGCTCTCTGTATTTGAAATTTAACTCCACTGAATATTGGAATTAGAGTACGGTATATCTACAATAATACATTGCATGGAATTGAGAACATATTTCTTGACTGTCACTGAAAGAATAGAACTTCTTTGTTGAAATGCAATATTTTCTTCAAAGTTTGAAGTTCAAAGTAAATGTATTATCAAAGTACATATGTGTCATCATATACAATCCTGAACTTCACATCATTGCGGGCATACTCAGTAAATCCAAGAAACATAATGGAATCAATGAAAGATTGCACCCAACAGGACATTTTGACAATCAATGTGCAAAAGACAACAGTGCAGATACAAAGGGAAAAAAATAAATAAATAAGCAATAAATATTGAGAACATGAGATGAAGAGTTCCTGAAAGTTAGTTCATAGGTTGTGGGAAGAGTTCAGTGATGGAGCAAGTGAAGTTATAGAGTTATAGAATAGTACAGCACAGTACAGGCCCTTCGGCCCACAATGTTGTGCCGACCCTCAAACCCTGCCTCCCATATAAGCCCCCACCTTAGATTCCTCCATATACCTGTCTAGTAGTAGTCTTTTAAACTTCACTAGTGTATCTGCCTCCACCACTGACTCAGGCAGTGCATTCCACGCACCAACCACTCTCTGAGTAAAAAACCTTCCTCTAATATCCCCCTTGAACTTCCCACCCCTTACCTTAAAGCCATGTCCTCTTGTATTGAGCAGTGGTGCCCTGGGGAAGAGGCGCTGGCTATCCACTCTATCTATTCCTCTTATTATCTTGTACACCTCTATCATGTCTCGTCTCATCCTCCTTCTCTCCAAAGAGTAAAGCACTAGCTCCCTTAATCTCTGATCATAATGCATACTTTCTAAACCAGGCAGCATCCTGGTAAATCTCCTCTGTACCCTTTCCAATGCTTCCACATCCTTCCTATAGTGAGGTGACCAGAACTGGACACAGTACTCCAAGTGTGGCCTAACCAGACTTTTATAGAGCTGCATCATTACATCGCGACTCCTTAACTCTATCCCTCGACTTATGAAAGCTAACACCCCATAAACTTTCTTAACTACCCTATCCACCTGTGAGGCAACTTTCAGGGATCTGTCGACGTGTACCCCTATATCCCTCTGCTCCTCCACACTACCAAGTATCCTGCCATTTACTTTGTACTCTGCCTTGGAGTTTGTCCTTCCAAAGTGTACCACCTCACACTTCTCCGGGTTGAACTCCATCTGCCACTTCTCAGCCCACTTCTGCATCCTATCAGTGTCTCTCTGCAATCTTTGACAATCCTCTACACTATCTACAACACCACCAACCTTTGTGTCGTCTGCAAACTTGCCAACCCACCCTTCTACCCCCACATCCAGGTCGTTAATAAAAATCACGAAAAGTAGAGGTCCCAGAAAAAATCCTTGTGGGACACCACTAGTCACAATCCGCCAATCTGAATGTACTCCCTCCACCACCACCCTCTGCCTTCTGCAGGCAAGCCAATTCTGAATCCACCTGGCCAAACTTCCCTGGATCCCACGCCTTCTGACTTTCTGAATAAGCCTACCATGTGGTTCAAGACATTGATGGCTGAGGGGTAATAACCGTTCCTGAATCTGGTGGTGTGGGTGCTGAGACTCCTGTACCTTCTCCCTGATGGCAGCAGTGAGAAGAAAGCATAGCCTGGGTGGTAGGAATCCTTGAAGATACTTGCTGCTTTCCTGTGGCAGCATTTTGTGTAGATGTACTCAATGGTGGCAGGGTGGGAGCAGGCTTTACCCTTGATGGGCTGGGCCATAACCACTACTTTTTGTAGGATTTTTCACTCAAGGGCACTGGTGTTTCCATACTAGACCATGATGTGACCCGTCTCTCCACCACTCATCCATAGAAGTTTGTCCAAGTTTTAAATGTCATGCTGAATTCTTACCAACTTTTAAGGAAGTAGAGGTGCTGCCATACTTCCTTTGTAATTGCATTTGTATGCTGGGCCCAGGACAGATCCTCTGAAATGATAACACCAAGAAATTTGAAGTTGCTGACTCTCACCACCTCTGATCCCCTGATGAGAACTAGGTCATGGACCTCCTAAAGTCAACAATCAGCTTCTTGGTCTTGCTGTCATTGAGTGAGAGGTTGTTGTTCTGACAACATTCAGCCAGACTTTCAAGCTCCCTCCTATATGCAGCTTCATCATTGTCATTGGCTGTGCAGGCCTAATGTCTGTGCAGTGTGATTCTAATTATCATTATCTAACATTGAGTGATTGAGCCAAAATGCACTTGTGCATTTAAGGGGATGTACAAAGAGATTTGGGAATTGGAAGGCTTTGCAGAGTAAATACTGTAAGTATAGTAGGAAGCAGCAGTAAATCTTTGTACAATCTCAGATTAGATGGAGCTATTTCCAACAAGTGTTACTTATTGTTTGTACTGTATCCTTTATGATGAGAGGGATCTACTTGAAACATTTATGTGGGTAAAGATCACATGGAGCATCATCTGAAAAAACGAGGGGCTGCCCATTTAAGACTGAGATTGGGAGAAATTTTCCTTACTCAAATCATTATGCATCTTGGTCTTCTCCATTTCAGAGGGCTAAGGACAGCTTGTTGTTGAATACATTGGAAGCTGAGACTTGATAGATTTTTGTGCACTCGGGTAATTGAGGGATCAGACAGGAAAGTGATGTTCAGTCGAACAGAGCAACACACTCAAACTGCTGGAGGAACTCAGTAGGTCAGGCAGCATCAATGGAAAGGAATAAACGGTCGCCATTTCAGGCTGAGACCCTTCATCCTGAACAGCTATGATTTTATTGATTGGTGAAGGTTAAAGGTCATTTGACATACCCTTGATCTTATTTTTTCATGTTTTTAGTAACAATTGTCATTTCTTCTTAGGTATGCCTCTGCTGTACTGGTTCTCCAGGAGAATGACTCTATGGGGCAGCATCTCCTTCCACCTTGCTGTGTTTATCAATCTTGTCATTGCCTTCTTCTATCCATATGGAGAAGCAACTTCAATAGGTAGGCAGTTGAAGGATTATTTGATGCTGAAAATGGTCATCCGTATGAATGACTTTGTGAATATTTAGTCTAACAATTAATGAGGTACCTTACCTGAGTTGAACTTTAAAAAGTAAAGTTCAAATATTTTGTCCTTCAGTAAATTATTATGGTGTCGTGGAAAGGTACAAAATTGAAACAGCATTTGGTTCATCAAGTCTGCACCAACTATTAGCCACCCATTTACACAAACCCCACATTAATCTCATATTCTTTTTATTTTCCCAACCTCATCATCAACCAGCCTTGTATCATAACACTGCCTTCACAATAGGGCAAATAATGTGCCAACCTTCATGTCTGTGAGATGTGTCATAAAACTGGAGCATCCAAAGGCGACCGCAATTATTGCAGGGAGAAGGTGCATGTTCCAACACAGGCAGAACCCAAAGTCATGATCAATACTGGGTGTCTTGCGTTATGAGGTAGCAGCTCTGTTAACTGTGCCCACGTGTTGCTAGTCTTACCCTTTATTAATCCTAATGTCAATCTGCTATGAAACTCCTTGGTAAAGGTGAAATACTGCCAATGACAGTGAATAACAATGGAAAATCATATTGATTAAAAACTATAAGAGCTAATTATACAGCAATTGTTGACAATACCTAAATCAGAGACTAGTATTAAGATGCTGAGGTGGAGAAATTTGACACTTATCCAGACTACATAAAGGAAGAACTGTGGAAAGCAGAGGCCACCAGATATTACGACTAACTTTAGTCACTCAAATTATTTTGACCTAAGGAACTGGTTCCTTAGCTTTGCTAACACATTTGATTTGGAATTACAGTCACGCAAGGTCTAGTTGATTGTTACAGAAGTCGTAATGCCGGCTTCATACAGGCATCAGGCATTGTCTGAAGGCACATTGCAATGATTCATAAGAACACATTTATATTCATGAACAAAATCTAGAAACATAGCATTAATTGGTTTTCTTTTTTTTCCCTTACAGGAGCCTTTGATTCATCCTTTCTCTCACTTATCTTTTGGGGTGTAATAGTCTTCTCAGTAGTTACTTTGTTTATCAAGCGATATGATCTCAGACCATTAATAATAGCTCTGATAGTTCGATCTACATATTACATTGGAATAGGCCACACGTTGATAACACTGGGATTACTTAACGTAAGTATAAAGTTGATAATCAACAAAAGTATATTGAAATTTGTGAAATATACACTTGCTAGTTCCACTATTTTGTCCCTGTGGCTAAAAAAAATCTGTTCATCTGTAAAATGCACCTTTTCTGTTCATTTTTTTTCAGTTGCCTTATTTATTATTTGGTGCAGTAATTGGAGAGTTATCCAGAGAATCATTTAAAAAAATACAATCAGCGCAAGGAGCCCTCACTCAGTAATCAGCAGACAAATGAATAATCATGGCAATGACATCTAAAAGTGATGCTGGTATTTAATCATGGTTGACAAAAGACGTGACATTTTCAGTTTGCTTTGCTGAAATAAATTGGCAAAATTCCACAATCCTCGTGCACCATCTCTGTTTAATTTATTTGTAAATTAGCTGACAATTGCTGAGATATTTAGCTATGTGAAAGTCTTGAGATGTTAACGAGAAAGAGATGCATTCCATATGAAAGGACAAATTAAGAGATATGCATGTGTCTCAGGCATGTGCAGTCTAATTATACCGGCATTTAGAGAAGTGGATATAAATGAGATGAGTTAGGTTTGCAGTCACAGACTATCCACACTATACATTTACAGCACCACTCACATCATCCAATCACCTTCTCTGGTTCCTTTCTTAACTATCTGGTCAGCCATATATCACCTGCAATCATCTTTTCTTGTTACTACACCAATACCTCTAATGGACCCTAAGAATCTATCCAAAAAGCACATCCTGTTTCTGAGGTAAATGCTGTAGTTTGGGGCATTAATCAAAAAGAAAGCATTTCCTTCCACAAGCTCAAAGAATCTACCTCAACATTAGCTGTCTTGTCACCTCCACTGTTTTCAAACTAACAAATCCTTGTCAACTCCAGTACTGGGGAGCAGGAATTTTCTCTTTCTAGGCACTGAAAGGACTAAAGCTATTGTCCATGGTCCCCAAGTACACTTTCTGTTATTGTGCTCTAACTCCTTCCATCTGCATGACCACAGCCTGAAACAACTAGCTTGAAACTAATGTACTTCTTCACGTTGAGCTGATCTTGGGTCACAAATCTCTTATTATGGCACTAGAACTGTTCACAGTACTCAGACACAGTCCAAACAAGATCCAGAACAAGATTCAAGCTACTTAGCTGCTTTGAATCCCTATGCTCTGCTTGACTATTTTTTAAATATAGTATTGTTATCTGTATTGTTGCTTTGAATGATTATCTGCCTTGCTTTAGCTGTTTTTATTACCATAATTAAATAGGGGCTTAGTGATATATTACAATTACATTGGACCTTAGTAAGGTCATACTTGTAGTATTCAGTACAACGCTGGGTGCCTTACCTTTAAAATGATATTCTTTTTATAGTTGAAGTGCAGTAAAGAGTCATCTGGATGGTTCCTCAGATGATAGGTCTGTCACAAGAGGATAGATGGAGTAGGCTAGATCCCAGTTCTTTAGCGTTTAGATAGATGAGTGGTTTTCTCATTGAAACCTAGAGATATTCATCAAGGACCAAAAAGGATACATACAAAGAGCAACACACAGAAAAGGCTGGAGGAACTCAGCATCTATGAAGAGGATTAAACTGTCAATCTTTCGGGCTGAGACCCTTCATCAGCACTGGAAAGGAAGAGAGAAGAAGGTGTGGGGAGAGAGGAAAAATTACAAGCTGGCGGGTGATAGGAGAATCTAGGTGAAGGGGGAAGGTGGGTGGGGGGGTGGGAGGATGAAGTATGAAACTGGGAGATGATAGGTGGAAGAAATAAAGGGCTGAAGAAGGAGGAATCTAATAGAAGAGGAGAGTGGACTATGGGAGAAAGGGGATGTGGAGTGGCACAGCATTTTGTGTGTCTTGCTCTGGACTTTCTGCATCTGCAGAATCTCTTGTATTTGCATACAAAAAGCATGTTACTTTTGGCTGACAAGTCCAAAACATGATCCCAAAATAAGGGACAGGGCAAATAGTACTGAGCTAAGGAAATGTATGTATTTACCTGTGTGGGACAGAGCATTTGGAATTCTCTAGCTTGGAGGGCAGTGGAGACTTGTTTATTGACTGGACTTAGAACTAAGATTATTAGTTTCTGGATATTAGAGTTCTCCCCTGACTGGGAAGGAAAACAGTGCTGTGTCAAGAGTGGTCAATGGGGCATTCCTGTTCATTCCAAAGTATCTGTTCTTCCTATACAAAAGCACAAAATTGAACCTATCAGTGTTTTATGTACATGTCCGTTCCACAAATATATTCATCTCTCCCCGCCTTTTGTTGCAGTCTTCTCATGTATTAATTCCATCACCCTATCCCAATTGCAATTCAAATAACTCAGAGTTTTCTTTCTATTTGCTGGTCCATAGTGTTCACAGAAAACATAATGACTGCACGTTCTCCTATTATAACTTTCAAGTACAGTAAAATTCTGATCATCTAGCATCGCTGGTTTGAAAATACTGACATTCTGACGACTTGAGCTGAGATTCCAGAGAACGAAGCAGAGCCAGCTTCGGAGTGCTTCTCTATTTCCTGCTCTCTTTAAACTCATTAGATTCACTGGAAAAATTATTGCTTTACCAGATGACTTAAAAAAAACCCTGTGAATTAAAAGTGGTTTGGGTATTAATAGGAATAAAATTCAATGATTTTAAAATCTCCTAGACCCAAGGGTGCCAGATTAGTGAAGTTTTGATACAACACTGTTTACTCAATTCTCTTGTTTTCTGTCATTTTGCTGGTTGGTTCTACATTGTGTTACTTCTACATCATCTGTGCATGTTCTACAACATGAAACCTTACTGAAGGCTGTTCAGAAAAATGAAGCCTTTTTGAAAATACCAATAATTACTTTAGAAATGCTTTCTACAGGAACGTGAGAAGAATAAGATGGAGTGTAAGTCACGATGGGGGTGGGGAATCACCATAATACATTTTAAAGTCAACAACACATTTTATAAAAATGACAATTATATTCAACCTTATCATCCAATAGAATGTCACCAGTGTATTCAGCAGTACAGAAATGTCATATTCACCAGTAAAGAAACAGCAAATATCCAGTGGCAAGTCCACTTTATCCAGCAGTTGTTCAGCATTACTTTCAGTAGAAGTGGCAAATTATTGTCAATCTGCAGAAACACTACTACATTCTGAAAGTTCACACAAACTTCTTTGCCATCCACCATGAATGTTGGAATAGTTTTGCTGTGTACTATTATGCTAATAATCAATTTCCTTTCATTTCTGTTAAATTCAGCTCATCAACAAAATTGTGTATCTGGTCAGTTTTGTGGGCAATGGTGGGAAATTTATCATTGGATACAAGGCTATGATCATGGACATGGAGTTCCTTTATCACATTGGATATATAATGACAAGTGTATTGGGGCTTTTTGTGCATGAATTTTTCTACAGTATCCTGGTATGTATATATTTATTTATGGCTATTTCATCTAGAGATATTTTTGCAGAATAATCAAAGCACATTCTCACTTCTGTTACATTTTAGAAAGAGTTCAATTGCTGCTTATAATGTACATCCTCTAAACATTAGAAGCAAAACAAACATTTTTGTTGCAGAGAATGCAGTGTTATGTGGTACTGTATTTACTGAAATGAGAACCTAGATTGTGCAAACTGATTCTGCACTTCATTCACCATTGCTTATCAGCTGATTATTTTTGAAGTATTTCAGTCTAAAAGTAGGTTATAAATCAATGCTGTGATAATTTGTTAATCTAGCTATTTTAAGGTTATATTTAAAATGGAACCAGTTAAGATTAATACATTTTATTAAGATAAGTTGTGTGATTGTTGACAAGTAGTTCATCTTCCCAGTTTGTTATATGGTCAAACTGAAGAAACCCCTGACCAGAGGTGGTGCTACTTGTTAACATTCCTTTTGACCATTTCACTGTAATAGTCACTATAGCTTCCAGGATTGGAAGTAAATTATTCCTGTTTTCTAAATCCAAAAAATAAATTTCTGTTGATGGCAATTAATAAATGCCTGCAAGAAAAGAAATATCAAGGTGGAATATTGTGATGTGTGTACTTTGATTAAAAAGAAATTACTTTGAACTTTGAATTGTGGATACCATCACACTCTGAAAGTCAGATCATGTAAGAATTGGATTATGATTTCTCAGCCGCAATAGAAGTTTTATTTTTCTGCAACCAGTAAAAAAGAGAGGATTTTCATGCCAACAGTCTGATTATCCAAGAAAGAATGTATGATACAAATTAGTCCTTTATTTAAATTACCTCATTAGTTATAAATTTTGGTTTACGTAAAAGTTTAGGCTTACTAGAGGTAAGATTCATGTATTTTTTGAACTCTGCACCAAATAAATTTTGATTTTGGTTTAACAACTGTCAAAGTGAAGTGCAGAAACAATTTATGATTCAAGGTTATAAAGTCCAAATTCATTCACGCATAGTTCCAGAACTGACTTGTGGGAGTTGCCGTACCAGGCTATTTTTGCAAGATTATAGCACAGAAAGGACATGATAAAAAAAAAATAACAGATCTAATGTTGTCATTTATCTAATTCTGCATTTCAGCTCTTTGATTTGATCTACAGAGAAGAAACTCTGTTTAATGTCATAAAAAGTGTTACACGTAATGGCCGCTCCATCCTCTTGACGGCTGTGCTCGCTCTCATCCTCGTCTATCTTTTCTCAATCGTGGGCTTCCTCTTTTTAAAGGATGACTTCATTTTAGAAGTTGACAGATTACCAAGCACAACCTCTTCAGGTACATCTAATTTGGCACTCAACCACTTCGACACAAAGGAAACTTTTGACTTGTCACAATCATTCATTAAGGTTTTGCTCTTCCACATTTGCCAGTCTGAAAAAGACTTAACTTTATGGACTGGCAACACAGAAAAGAGAAAACAGTCTTTTAGGATGTCCATCATCAGCTGCTCAATCCTTCACTTGTATGCAGACTGTCTAGAGTCTTGGTCAAAGAGCCACAATAATATTTGTAATTTAGGAAAACTATACCTTGGTAAGGTAACATTAAGGTAATAATTGGGCAATTAGTAAACTTCATTTTATATTAATTTTCTTATTTGGATTTGATTAGAGAAATTGAATGTGACACCACAGAGATTAAGGGATGTTTTATGGTTAATTCCTAAATATCTCTTTTCTTGAATCCCGGATATTGATTTATTCAGACTTTTGTCAACATTCCCCTCCCCAATGGCCAAGCATGGCTTAATGACAGCGTTTTTGCTTCTGAACCAGAAATTTCAAGTTCACGCCTCAGCCCTGAGATCTGAACGTAGAAGTCTTGGCAAAGCAATGCAACATTAAATAAGAACTGCTTTGTCAGAGAATCTACTTTCAGGTGCCATATTAAATCAAGGCCATACTCACTCCTGCATGGTGGGACCATACAGCCCTGGGGCTGCTTTGAAGAAGATCAGGGTGTATTGACCAGATTTCTGATGTGTTGACTAAAATGTAAATTGCCAAAACAGATAATAGGGTCATTTTCACATTGCTGTTTGCGGAAGTTTACTCTGCACCTATTGGCCATTGTATTTCATGTGTGACACAGGTATCTGCATTTCAAAATTAAATTATTGGATATAAAAAGTGCCTGAGACATACCAAAACTATAATGTGCCAAATCAATGCAATCTTTCTTCTTTTCAAGAACTAAAATAAGGGATTTCATAAACATAAATAAAATATGTTCCAGAAAGAGGCTAGTAAAATTAGATGATAATATTAATAACAGGAATTTTCTAACAGGAGTAAATGTACAGAATAGGAAAGCAAAGCAGAGAGAGGTGCATAAGGCAACAGTTTTAAACAGATTATATGTGAATTGTTTTATTTTTGTTAATAGGTGCCTTTGAAGCCCAAGGAATTGCAATGAAGGATTTGATTAACTCTTGTGCTGCTGATGATATTAATTGCTCTGCAGGCATCCGAGACAATATGGCAAAAGGTCAGCGTTTTCACATTCAATCCACACAAACCACATGTCAAAACCTGTGCCTCATCTTACCAATATCATAGGCCATAGCACAATAGAAGACGTACAGGATTAATTTAAGATGTTTCTTATCCCTTTACTCCAATTTCTACCCTCAAAAGTTCAAAAGAACTAAGTAGTTTCAGTGCTACTGGTAGCTCAACCAAGTGTTTTTATTTTATTGATACATGGCTGGCAAGATACTTAATTTCAATTTATTGTCCTAACTGATCTCACCTGATGCCTTTCCTTTGTATTTCCTTCAGCATTGTCCACACTTTGGAAGCTTTTTCCACTGCTGCTTTAGCATAGTCATTAGATGTGGATATGTATGGATATTCTTGTCCTGAAGTTACTAACCTTCTGCCTATTATACCTTCTGGCACTTAGGGCAGGAATGAAGGTCCTCCGTCTCTGTCTGTCCTTGGCCATCTTCATACCATCGCACACAGATGTAGAAAGATTCTTCATTGCTGCTTCTGTAACAGTTTAGTTTGACCAGTCAGGGTTGTTGGTCCTGAGCCGAACCAACCCCCGAACTTGGAGGACTGATGAAGCGCTCTGAGTCTGGCTTCTACCCTTTGACCTGTTTGGCATGTGTGACCCTACCAAGAGCCAAAGCATAAAGCCCTGACTCCAGCCAGCATAGCTCTCTGGGCCATTGAGGCATGCAAGCATCCAAACTATGACAAGGTTGTGGTCCTCTTGGAGGGTCCTGAAGTTAGGGTGGTTGAAAAGTGAAGGTATTGCTAACCAGGATGACCAGAATTAAATTCAGAGCATTTTTGGAATTACCTCAGGTAGTATATTTTAGGGACCAATAGTTTGACAATATTTAGTCAAATGCTTGCAGATTGAGAAATGACAACTCGGAAATCAGCATCAAAACTGATCTTGAATGATAATGGAGATGAACTATTAAAGAAAGACTTGCATCTGATATATTTGTGAAAAGCTTGTATGCAATTACATAAATGCTCAATGGACAAATGAAGCATTCTCTTTTGTGCAAAAGTAAAGTCCTCCAAACAGCAATGATATGAATATATCTGCCCGTGGTTGTTACCACTTATTAACTGCAAAGGTTACTCCCTACTGTTTTTAGGTAGACATGTGTTGGGGAAAGGAATGTTGGAAAACAGGTATATAGGCCTAAATTTGTCTATAAAAATTAGCCAATGTGAGCTTAAGGATGTATAAATAAGCATGTGTGTCACTTCAAAACCAGCCAATTTAAATTCCTGTGTAAGTTCCCGAACTTGAACAACACCATTAGATATGAAATTCAGTAAGGATGGCACTTTGCTGATGTATGGGAAGGTAGCTTTGGTATTCCATTCAGCATTACGTGAATGCTAGCATTAAATCAATTGGAATGAATTGTTGGTTTTGACAGTGAAATTAAATTGATTGGAAAATATTGACTTCTGAGTTCAGATGGTATGGATCATCTGACAGGATGCAGTTCTTCTCTGGAACTTCTCCGTTTGCTAGTGACTAATGTAAGCCAAACAATAATGAAAAGAGACAAGGTGTTTTTTAGCAGAGCATGGGATTATCAGTGACTGTAAGAGTGTAGTGGTCACATTAGTGCCCTAGTATCTAGAAGTCCTGACAACTGTTCCACATTTGAATCCCATTGTGGCAGCTGGGGAATTTAAATTCAGGTTAATAAACAATCGACAATGGTAGCCATGAAACTATTGAATTGTTGTAAAAACCCATTTGGTTCATAAGCTTCCTTTTGGGAAGGAAATGTTGCTTCTGTGTGATTCCAGAACAACCAACATATTTGATTTTCTCATAGCTCCATGGGCAATTAGGGCGAGACCGAACATGTCATCATTACCATCACTCTCCGTATCCTGTGTACAGTTAAACTTCTAGAGTCCTTAAATTGACCGGTCAGGTTTGTAGCATTCGCAGTAATCAAGGATAACCTGTCATTCCAAAGTCAAAATTGAGTTTACGATCACATGGGATCTGATGCAAGAGGGATATCGGAGAACTAAAAGCTGATGACTAGAGTGACACAGTAAAAGTGAAATATCTCTGTGAAAGCATTCCACCTATTGGAAGCCTCAAATGATTATAGAACATGGAACATTACAACACAGTACAGGCCCTATGGCACATGATGTTGTGCTAGCTTTTAATCTACTTTAAGATCAATCTAACCTTCACTCTTACGTAGCCCTCCTTTCATCTATCACCCACATGCCTATCTAAGAATTTTTTACAAGCCCCTAATGTACCTGCCTGTACCATCACCTTGGTAGGGCATTCCACACACTCGCCACTCTCTTAAAAACACTTACTTCTGACATCCTCCCTTGTATTTCTTCCAGTCACTTTAAATTATCATAAAATTTTCATAAAAAGTTGTCTTGAGAATAATTGGATGGAGTGTACAGTTGCAATTCTCAAGGAGTGCTGAAGGCCAGGTCTAATTTACTTCTGCTCCTACTTCTGTCAATACAGATGAGGAAGAGAGTGACAAAGAACGTGCCTGTGACACTCTTTTGATGTGTATAGTAACAGTATTGAATCATGGTCTGCGTAATGGAGGTGGTGTTGGAGATATACTTAGGCAGCCTTCAAAAGATGTGAGTAAATCTTCATTTCATAAAGAGACAGATGGAAATATTAATCTCTTGTATATGCAGTTTAAAGTTTAAAATCTTGCATAATACCACAATACAATAGTTTGCTGTCATATAAAGCAATGCCAGGATTTATGGGTTGTATCATGACTACTTTAGGGAACCTCTCAACAGCTGCCTCTTTGTAAGTACCTTTCACTCTTTTTCACATTATTTCAGTATTATTATAACAAGAATGACTGAAATATAAAACTGTATGGGCTTTTCTGTTTCTCTACACTTCCTATAATTGTTTTTAAAAATACTTATAGATTAGGATATACGTTAAGAAAAACAACATCAATGTGTATGAAGCAAAGTAAAAGTTAGATTTTTCTTCAGCTCCTGACCATTTCTGTTTTAAAGCTTGTTGAAAGTAATCCCTCCCAATGTCTACCTTAAGGATTTCCATGTCAGCTTCCATTTCCTTTTGCAAGAGGATTGAATTGTAAACTAGTTGCAAGGCAATATTAGTGTAGCCCCCTGTTAAGCCTCAGGCTCGCTTAGCACGTTTTCGTCCAGAAAGAGCAGCCTTCGGCCCCGCCAAACTGCATAATCCAGTTGTTGTAAATGCTGTGTGAAGTACCCCACCACGCGAAATAAAAGACAGTACACCATAGCAATTAAATGATTACACTTTATAAGTATTTCTTGGTGATGGGTTAGTAGAAACAAATACAATAAGGGCGCCAAGTCAGTAACTCTATCAGTTCTGTGCACAAATAATTTGCTGGAGCTCTTACAGAACCGGGTCTCCATCTCCTTCAGTCGGTGTCCTCCGAACTCCACCGACCCCCGAATGGGACCACCCTCAGGGGTCGACCAAACGCTCCACATGGGTCTGTCCTCGTCTCCTGTCCTTGCCGAAGACCCTGGGCCTCGGACTCCCACTTGGGGTCCATTATGTCGCCTAGTTTACAGCATCTCTCTCATCACATCTCCTCTCTTTGTCCCCATCGTGCCTTCTCCACAAAAGCCCGCGAAAACAATAGCTTACAGACACACAAGAAAGAATAACATCTATCCCAATTGGTTAGCAAATGAATACAATTCTCATTATCAGTAATTATAACCCAAACAAGCTGCTACCATTAACTCAGCAGTTAAAATTACAGAGAAGCCATTTTATTATAATATAACAAAGAAGCCATTTTATTAGCCTTAGCAGTAACATAAAAGAAGAAACCCTACATTAGTGTGACTCATGAGTCAGTAAATGTGCCAGGAGATTTAAGACCTGATATTATCCTATTTCCACTGTGAATTAGCCCTTGCTGTTCTTCAGCATCTGCTCCAGTGGCACATAAAGAAAATAATCATACTAATGGTTCCCAGTGCACTTTAAGCATTGTTTAGTTTTGCAGTTCTAAATAATGCATTGTGAATAGCAGTAACTTCTGCTTGGAGTTGTGTGGAACACCATGGGTTACCTTAAAAAATGCATGCGCATACTTAGAGGGATAGGATAAAGATAAAATTTGTTTCTTGTAATATTGCTTTTCATGTGGTTTAAAATCTAATTGGAAAGCAAATGGAATTGGAAAAAAAGATATCAATATCAGGATCATAAACTTTTATTTAGAAGTATCAATGCCAAAACTGAAAGAAAATATCCTTAATAATTGGCTCAAGATGTTGATTTATTTTAAGGAGACCAATCAACTAAAGGGATAAATCAGGTGATAGATACAAGCCAAGTGATCCTAAAGTAAAACAGCTGATGTGTAAGGCAGCAGATGCAGCAAATAATAATTTTTTAAAAACTGAATGGTCAGTGGTAACTTCTTTATGAAAAGGTACAGTAGAACAAGCTAAGCAGGCGTGGAGGGTCAGGATCAGGAGTCATGGCCAGGAGGCATATAAGGACATAGTGACGAGGAGCATCCCAGTGTAATATATATAACTATATTTTAAAGAATTTACATATCTTGTGATATGCTTTTAGAGATATTGTTCTACCAGTTATTGCTCTTATTTGAGAGTTATGATGCTTTGTTGGTACCTCCACCTGTTACTTAGATTACCAAAGAGCCTCTACACTGGCAAGGAGAATGGGCTGTAGGAAACTGAGGATGAGGATAGTAATCTGGTTCCAGATGGTGGAGAATGGGATTCCCTAGATAAAGAAAGTGGTGATGTAAGGCATGGAACACAGTGGCTAGGCCAGAAAGGCCAAGAAATACAAGAGGTGTCAGCAATTTGTCCTGCGTATGGAACAAGTGGTGAAGAAAATCAACATGATCCTGGAGATAACAAAAATAGAGTGACAGGCTGTAAACAAACAGAGGAAGATCCAAAAATGGATTGTTGGCAAGGCCCACGATGGATGAGCCTCAGAGATTTTAAAGATTCACAAGTTTGGCATGTACAACCGAAGTCCAAAGGAAGCAGTTAGTGAATATTTTGTCAGGTTGAAGACACTGGTAAAAAGATGCAATTTCCAGATCCTTTTAGATCAATGACCATGAGATCACCTAGTGTACAGGCTTGCAAATAAAATAATTCACTGAAAACTACTTGACAACCACACCAACATTTGCGGAAACATACAGGGTAGCCACCAGTACTGAGAGAGCACTTAAAACTGTAAAACAGGTTTGCCCAAGTCATATTTCTGAGATGCAAGCAGAACACAAGCCCAGAGAAGTGTTAATGGTGGTTTGGCCATGTGGATGCTACAAGTGGGTTTGCCAGTAAGCCAACGGGCTAATGTAGAAAGCAGTAAGATCATGTGGGTGCAAAGGCTGGAGGCTTATCTGTAGTTGTTTGGGAGACACCTGTCCTCAAAAACTATGTTAGGCTTGTACAATCTGTAATAGTTATGGGATAGGTCATATTGCATGGTTCAGCATGTCCCTACTATAACAGAGAAATGCTATGGAACACTCCCACTGTGGGTACTATGCACATGGTACAATCAGAGATGTTACAATTGGGAATGTGCCTGGCATTTATTATAATATTATGAGCAGGATATGTTAGGACCTTCAAAGTCATTTTACTGATTGAGAAAGCACATTGATACTGAGCACGTTAATCTGATTTTGACTACCCATTTTGGAAGCATGTCAAACGCTTTTTACTGAGCCTAGTGTATGTTGTCAGTGGAATTACTTCTGGGGACTCAGCAGTTCATTTTTTAACACATTGGGTGTTTGACGGTCTTTGTTATATGGTTTTTTAAAATGGGTTCTATGTGAGTTTTTTTGTTTTCCTGGCTGCCTGCATGAAGGTGAATGTCAAAGTTGTTTATCGTATACATACTTTGATAATAAATGTATTTTGGACTCCGAACAACATGAGTTCAATTGTTTCTCAGAGTGGTAGGCCAGGAGTGTGATCACAGGCATAGATCAATTTAGTTACTTGCATTTAGGGACGATGGTTGAAAGAATGATTGCTTTGGAAGATAGAGAAATCTAGGGAGTACTAGTAAAATTTATGATTGATTAAATTTAAAACCTCGTAAATGATCAGTTAACCGTATAGTTTCAGACTAGTAAATAGTTTATTGCTGGTGTGGTTAATACATGCCGATAGTTGATGTTCTGTGGGTTTACTTCTTTCACAAGGAAGCAATATAGTATACATGAGTGTAATTTTGCATGTGTTTTTTAAACTGACTTTTGATAGATTGCACTAGTTATCACTTTTAATTGAGAACTGTGCCTTCAGTAAAATAACACACACACAATGCTGGAGGAACTCAGAAGGTCCAGCAGAATCAATGGAAAAGAGTAAACAGCCAATGTTTCAGGCTGAGACCCTTCATCAGGACTGGAAAGGAAGAGAAGTCCAAGTAAGAAGGTGGGGGGAGGGGAGGAAGAAGTACAAGGAGGCAGGCGATAGGTGAAACTGGGAGAGCGAGAGGGGTGAAGTAAAGATCTGGGAAGTTGGTTAGAGAAAGAGATAAACGGCTGGAGAAGGGAGAATCTAATGGAAGAAGACAGAAGTCCATGGAAGAAAGGGAAGGGGGAGGAGCACCTGAGGGAGGTGATGGGCAGGTAAGGAGAGGAAGTGAGAGAGGGAAATGGGAATGGGGAATGTTGAAGGAGAGGAGAGGGTGCCTGCATTGGAAATTCAAGGATTGATGTTTATGCCATCAGGTTGGAGGCTGCCAAGATGGAATACAAGATATTGCTCCTTCAACCTGAGTGCAGCCTTATCCTGGCAGTAGAGGAGGCCATGGACTGACACGTCGGAATGGGAATGGGAAGTAAAATTGAAGAGGGTGGCCACCGGGAGAGGATGTTCTCTTGGTGGCTCTATATCTGTTATTTGTGTCTGTAAGCAACCAAACGAAAGAGCCAGCAGGCAGAGAAGGAGAGGTTGCAGAATCAAATGTGACATAATTGCAGGGGGGAAAAGAACAGACTTAGATGATGAAAAGGAACTTGTGAAACTGTGGTAGCTCAAATATGGAAGGTAGATACACTGTGATGGAATTCTAGATGGGAGAGATTAATTTGAAACGTGTACAAAACAGGGTAGAAACTATGTAATGAATAATTGAATCACGTAAGAAATATCAGCTTACAAAGTAAAGAATGCACAAAAATAGTTGAATTCATTCTGTACTAAAGATTGGACACACTTGATTGGAAAGTACTTCACAATGCATAACAAGTGAACAATAAAATTCATGTGAAGTTTTCAAAATCTTTCCTTGCAAGCTCCCTGAACAATTATTAATTTTTGTAATACTTATTCAAATTATATCTGTAAAAATGTAGCAAGTGATTAACTGCACCCTGCACTGTTTGATTTATTCCAGGAGGCACTGTTTCCCGCACGTGTGATCTTTGATCTGCTCTTTTTCTTCATTGTTATCATCATTGTGCTCAACCTGATCTTTGGGGTTATCATTGACACATTTGCTGATTTGAGAAGTGAGAAACAAAAGAAAGAAGAAATCCTCAGGTCGACTTGCTTTATTTGTGGTATGTACCGCTGCAAATACTTGTTCAAGTAAAATCAAAGCAATCCATAGGCAATTAACTTTTAATATTGAAAGTAACATGTAATGCCTAGTCCCTTGGTGCAACGAAGCACCTTCCAACAATGTACTTTATACTTTATTGTCACCAAACAATTGGTACTAGAACGTACAATCATCACAGCGATATTTGATTCTGCGCTTCCCACTCCCTGGATTACAAATATTAAATATTAAATATTTAAAATAGTAAAAATTAGTAAATATTAAAAATTTAAATTATAAATCATAAATAGAAAATAGAAAAATGGGAAGTAAGGTAGTGCAAAAAAACCGAGAGGCAGGTCTGGATATTTGGAGGGTACGGCCCAAATCCGGGTCAGGATCCGTTCAGCAGTCTTATCACAGTTGGAAAGAAGCTGTTCCCAAATCTGGCCGTATGAGTCTTCAAGCTCCTGAGCCTTCTCCCGGAGGGAAGGGGGACGAAAAGTATGTTGGCTGGGTGGGTCGTGTCCTTGATTATCCTGGCAGCACTGCTCTGACAGTGTGTGGTGTAAAGTGAGTCCACGGACGGAAGATTGGTTTGTGTGATGTGCTGCGCCATGTTCACGATCTTCTGCAGCTTCTTTCGGTCTTGGACAGGACAACTTCCATACCAGGTTGTGAAGCACCCTAGAAGAATGCTTTCTATGGTGCATCTATAAAAATTAGTGAGGGTTTTAGGGGACAGGCCAAATTTCTTTTGTTTTCTCAGGAAGTAAAGGCGCTGGTGGGCTGCCTTGGCAGTTAACTCTGCTTGGTTGGACCAAGTCAGGTCATTTGTGATATTGACCCCGAGGAACTTAAAGCTTTTGACCTGTTCCACTTGCGCACCACAGATGTAAATTGGGTTGTGCCGTCCACTACTCCTTCTGAAGTCAACAACCAATTCCTTTGTCTTGCTGACATTGAGTGATAGGTTATTGCCTTGGCACCATCCCACCAGGTTCTTAATTTCCTGTCTGTACTCAAACTCATCATTACCCGAGATACGGCCTACAATTGTTGTGTCATCAGCAAACTTATATATTGAGTTTGAGGGAAACTTGGCTACACAATAACTCAACACATAAGGCTTTACAGAGAAGAATGTAGAGACTCCTTACAGATGACACCAGAATTGAACTCTGAACTCCGACGCCCCGAGCTGCAATAGTGCCCTGCCAACTACTACGCTACCATGGCACCCATCATCTATGGTTATTCCTGTATGCCATAGGTACTACATAAGTGCAAATTCTTTTGAACTACATCCTGACTCACGAACAGTAGTGATTGAAGAACCAAGTATTTATGGACATACATAAATATGTGTAACAGAACTCTTGCTCGAAAAGTGTATATGAGGAAATGTCTGGTCATTGAAGGGATAGGGGACAAAGGGATTTACAAATAAGCAGAAATAAAATGATATTCTGTGACACAGTTTAATTTGGCAGAATGTAATTGAGAATGTTATCATTGTGGAGTGAAACATGATGATGAACTTTTCCAAGTCATTTTGTGTCACTCAGATATTTGATGGGCCATTTCCTGGTATGAGTTGCACTAGCACATTAAATCACATCATTCCCCTTTTGGACTAAGTTTTAGCAAGAGTATCCATTATGATACCCACAAGAGTATCCATAACCTGATTACTAATTGTAATTCGTGCCTAGCTGAGGCACTACCAAGATAGGTCCCTAAACACCTGTTACTGACCCACTGTGGAAACCACTGGTTTACAGCGGCAGTTCCAACAATAAACAGCATGTTGCCTCTTACAAAATAAAACCTCCTTCCCATACTAACTGCTTTTGTTTCCTTTCAGCATAGCCATCTAAATATACATTAACATTCGAGAGAGAAATTTATAACCAGCAGCAGAAATAACAACCGATACAAACAATTCAAAGTAGAATTAGGCAGAATAAAAAGTACTTTGGGAATCTTTCTTGTTGCTGTCACCACACAAACATCAGCAGATGGCTCATTTATATTGAGAAGCCTCCAAGAATGTTCATGATCATAAAAAAGAGTCAAATCTTTTGTCACTACTTCTGGTTGCAGATATCTCAGGAGTTCTCTTAGAGTCATAGAAAAGTACAGTACAGAAACAGACCCATCTAGTCCATGTAAAGCCATTTAAGCAGCCTACTCCCATCAACCCGTACCTGGTCCATAGCCCTCCATACTCCTAACATCCATGTACCGATTCAAACTTATTTTGAACATTGATATCAAACTCACATGCACCACTTGCGCTGATAGTTTGTTCCCCCATCTCATGGCCCACTGACTGAAGAAATTTCCCCTCATGTTCCCCTTAAACTTTCCACCTTTCACCTTTAACCCATGACCTCTAATTGTAGTCTCAGTGGAAAAAGCCTGCTTGCATTTACCCTAGCTATATGCCTCATAGTTTTGTATACCTCTATCAAATCTCCTCTCAATCTTCTAGGTTCCAAGAAATTAAGCCCTAATCTATTCAATCTTTACATTAAAACTCAGGTCCTCCAGTACTGGCATTATCCTTGTAAATTTACTCTGTACTCTTTCAACCCTTTTTACATCTTTCCTGTAGGTAGTTGACCAAAACAGCACACAATACTCCAAAGCAGGCGTCAACAACGTCTTTTACAACTTCAACATAACATCCTATCTACTGTACTCAATACTTTGATTTATGAAGGCCAAAGTGCCAAAGCTTTTTTTATGAGTCGACCTACCTGTGATGCCACTTTCAATATATCATGTATGGGCATTCCCAGATCTCGTTGTTCCACCACACTCCTCAGTGCCCTGCCATTCACTGTGTAAGACATACCTGGTTTGTTCTATCGATGTGAAACACCATAAGACCAAAAGACTAGGAGCAGAATTAGGCCATTCAAGCAATCAAGTCTGCTCCACTAATCCATCATGGCTGATCCCAGATCCCACTCAACCCCACACACCTGCCTTCTCGCCATATCCTTTGATACCCTGACCAATCAGGAAACTATCAATTTCCGCTTTAAGTATACCCATGGACTTAGTCTCCACCACAGTCTTTAGCAGGACATTCCACAGGTTCACTGCTCTCCTAAAAAATATTCCTCCTTAACTCTGTCCTAAAAGATAGCCCCTCAATTTTGAGTCTGTGCCCACTAGTTTAGGATACACCCAGCTCGCATTTATCTGCATTAATTTCCTACTGCTATTCTTCAGCCTGTTGATCCAGCTGGTCCAGATATGGCTGCAAACTCTGATAGTCTCCCTCACTGTCCACTACACCACAAATCAGCCATAATTAGCAACTCCCTGCGGAAAGCCGTGAGGGGGAGGAGGGAAAGGTGTGCTCAGTAGTGGGATCCCGTTGGAGGTGGCGGAAGTTACGGAGAATAATATGTTGGACCCGAAGCTTGGTGGGGTGGTAGGTGAGGACCAGGGGAACCCTATTCCTAGTGGGGTGGTGGGAGGATGGAGTGAGAGCAGATGTGCGTGAAATGGGGGAGATGCGTTTGAGAGCAGAGTTGATGGTGGAGGAAGGAAAGCCCCTTTCTTTAAAAAAAGGAAGACATCTCCCTTGTCCTGGAATGAAAAGCCTCATCCTGAGAGCAGATGCGGTGAAGACGGAGGAATTGCGAGAAGGGGATGGCATCTTTGCAAGAGACAGGGTGAGAAGAGGAATAGTCCAGATAGCTGTGAGAGTCAGTAGGCTTATAGTAGACATCAGTGGATAAGCTGTCTCCAGAGATAGAGACAGAAAGATCTAGAAAGGGGAGGGAGGTGTCAGAAATGGACCAGGTAAACTTGAGTGCAGGGTGAAAGTTGGAGGCAAAGTTAATAAAGTCAACGAGCTCAGCATGCGTGCAGGAAGCAGCACCAATGCAGTCGTCGATGTAGCGAAGGAAAAGTGGGAGACAGATACCGGAATAGGCACGGAACATAGATTGTTCCACAAAGCCAACAAAAAGGCAGGCATAGCTAGGACCCATACGGGTGCCCATAGCTACACCTTTAGTTTGGAGGAAGTGGGAGGAGCCAAAGGAGAAATTATTAAGAGTAAGGACTAATTCCGCTAGACGGAGCAGAGTGGTGGTAGAGGGGAACTGATTAGGTCTGGAATCCAAAAAGAAGTGGAGAGCTTTGAGACCTTCCTGATGGGGGATGGAAGTATACAGGGACTGGACATCCATGGTGAAAATAAAGCGGTGGGGGCCAGGGAACTTAAAATCATCGAAAAGTTTAAGAGTTGAAGGGTGCTGCCCTTTTTGCAGGCTATGAGTCGACTGAAACTAGAAGAAGTTTGCAATTGTGACCCTGACAGAGCATCCGTCCACTGTTGCTGCTGATAATCTCAATTCCATTTTGCAGGATGGCATTAAAACATACATGCATAGATCCAGACATTCCCCAACCGGATTCGGTAACTTCACCTTTTTTTTTTCGTTTCATACAGGCCTTGAACGGGACAAGTTTGACAACAAGACAGTGTCATTTGAAGAGCACATTAAACTTGAACACAACATCTGGAATTATTTATACTTTATTGTGTTGATACTTGAGAAAAATGAGACTGATTACACTGGGCCTGAAAGCTATGTTTATCAAATGATAAAGGTAACATTTTAGTTAAAAGGACACTATTGTGTTCAGTTTTATCCTGTCACGTGTTCAAATAGTTTCTTACTACATAAATGTGTTTGACTGATAAAACACGCTGCTGTACCTCTGAGTCAAAGCTCTAATCCAGCTCAGACCAATGACGGGACCTTTCCTCAGTCATCTGAAATGTATCTTATCCTGGTTCTGAATATTTGAGCAAATGTCAGAAATCTGCCTCTGCTACTGTAGTAATTGCCATAATTCAGAAGATAGCTGTCAGAAATCATCAAGTCCTTCTCCAGAAATGTGAGCATCGACATTTGTGCTGACGCTCCAGAGAATCACCGAGGATGTGTCCTGCCCTCAGAGACTCCAATTTTCATGACCCACTTTAACCGAGACCCCCTCTCTCATGGGTGGTTATAAGTAAAAAACTTTTCTGGTTTACTTTTGATTAAGTGCAAAAGTAAATATAACATGGTGTCTTGGTTACAATACCATCATAAAAACAGATTACCTGGCATTCTTTCTTATACTGTTTAAGCGAGCTTTTACCAAGGGTATTGGCTCTCACAGTTCCAACATTATGGAGTCATAATGCTATCGGTAGTGTTTCAAGGCAGCTTGGATGGATTTGAAATTCCTCTTCCAGACTGAAGACGTACAGAGTTGAAGGAGCATTGTTCATTTACCTGATCAAAGATATTAACTCCAAGCTGTTAGTATGCAGGAAAATGCTCAGTCTAAAGTTGATCAAATCATAATGATAAGGCCAGAAACAGTAAATGACGTTTGCTGTTACCGTACTACCTTTTGCATGAATTACTTCCATAATGATCTTGCTTTTTGACTGCAGTTCCTTAGAACTTAAAATCTATTTGTAAGATTGGCTTATTGCTGCTGATATCTTTTATAAGCTCCCTGATTCTCACAGCTACCTGGACTATACCTCTTTCCACCCTGTCATTTATAAAAATGTCATGTCCTTCTCTCAGTTCCTCCATCTCTGCCGCATCTGTTCTCAGAATGAGGCTTTTCATTTCAGAACAAGTAAGATGTCCTCCTTCTTCAAAGAAAGGGGCTGTCCTCCCTCCACAATCAACGCTGCTCTCAAGTGCATCTCTTCCATTTTGTGTATGTTTGCCCTCATCCCATCCCGCTGCTCCCACACCAGAGATAGGGTTCCTCTTATCCTCCCCTACCAGCCTCCACGTCCAGCACACAATTCCCTGTAACTTCCTCCAGTCCCCAATGGGATCCTACCACCAAGCACACCTTTCCTTCTCCCCCCGCTTCCCACTTTCCACAGTGATCATTCATTACACAATTCGCTTGTCCACTCATCCCTCCCCACCGATCTCCCTCCTGGTATCTATCCTTGCAAGTGGAACAAGTGTCATACCCACCCCTATACCTCCTCCCTCACTACCATTCATGACCCCAATCTGTCTTTCCAGATGAGATACTTCACCTGTGATTCTGTTGGGGTCATCTACTGCATCCGGTGCTCCCAATGTGGCCTCCTGTATATCAGTGAGACCTGATGTAGGTGGGAAGAGTGCCTCACCAAGCACCTATACTCGGTCCTCCAGAAGAAGTGGAGTCTTCTGGTAGCCACCCATTTCAATTCTCCCTCCCATTCACATTCCAACGGGTCAGGCCATGGCCTCCTCCTGAGATCACACTCAGCTTGGAGGAGCAACACCTTATATTCCATCTGGGTAGACTCCAACTTTATGGCATGAACATCGATTTCTCAAATTTCCGGTAATTGCCCACTACCCTCTCCTTCACCTTTCCCATTCCTGTTCTCTCTCTCTCATTATCTCCTTATTTGCCCATCACCTCCCTCTGGTGCTCCTCCTCCTTCCCTTTCTTCCATGGTCTCTACCCTCTCCTGTCAAATCCCCACTTCTCCAGCCCTGTATCTCTTTCACCAGTCAACTTCCCAGTTCTTCACTTTACCCCCCCCGTCTCACCGATTACCTACCACCTTGTACTTCTTCCTCCTCTGCATCCCCATACCTCTTTCCCTCAGTCCGAAATGTCGACTGCTTACTTTTTCCATTGATGTTCCCTGGCCTGCTGAGTTCCTCCAGCATTTTGTGTGTGTTGTTTTGGATTTCCAGCATCCGCAGATTTTCTCATGCTTATTCCTGGTACATTTGGTTTCTTTCAAACATTGGCGTGCAGCCGGCCCAAATATCTGCACAATTCTTCTCAGAATTGGAAATGGAACTTTTCTCACTATGAGCAGGTTAGGTGGCACGGATTAGTTGCAACTGTATGTCAGTGTATTCCCCTGTGCTTGAATTTGAAAGATTAAAACTTACTGTAAAAAATAGGCAGCTAGTCTGGATAGATAATGATTCAATACTGCAGGACTGTTCCAGTACTGGAGATGTTGCCTTGTGGATGATGGTCTGTGTCCAGGAAGATTTAAAAGATTCCCCTGGCTCTATTCAAATAATAATTAGACCTGTTGACCAATATTGCTATTAATGTAGGTTATCTGATGAATGTCATTGTTGTCTTGTTGGTTCCTTTGTGAGAACAGGCTGTATTTTGTACTTAATTATGAAGCCTTTGCATTGCCCAGAGAAAGTAGGAGGAATACTGTAAATACAGTTTCTTAATCTTATTCTCACTTCCAATTTTTTTATTCATGGTGAAGAATTAACTAAATGATACATTGCCGCTTTTGGTCCATTCCCAGAGATTACCTGATTATTGTTCCCTTTTACGTGCTGTAGACCAAAAACTTGGATTGGTTTCCACGCATGCGTGCTATGTCCCTGGTCTCTAATGAAGGGGAAGGGGAACAGAATGAAATTCGAAACCTGCAGGAGAAGCTATTCTTGACAATGAAGCTGGTAACAATTCTCACAAATCAACTTACAGATCTAAAGGAACAGGTAAGCACTTAAAGGGGGAGCAGTTCGTGCATTTTGCCAGTCATAGAGCCAAAGAGAGATACAGCAAGGAAACAGACACTTTGATGCACCTCCACGTGGAGCATCAACCCCTAATTCTATATTGATCCCATCTTTTATTCACTCTGCATCCTGACAACTCCCCCAGATTTACCACCCATCTACACACTGAAGGCAATTTAGAGCGGTGTAGCAATCTGCATAACTTTGGGATGTAGAAGGAAGCTGAAGCAATGGAGAAATAAACATGGTCGCACGAGGAATGTCCTAAATCCACACAAGTGGCACCCAGAATTGTGGTTTAAACTGAGCCTCTGCCACTGTGAAGCAGCTACTCTGCTCCCTACACTAGTGTGCTAAAATGATGAATCTTCCAGAGATCTTTGTATCAAAGGAATAGTCGACGTTTTGGATTAGAATCTGTCGCGGGATCCCAACCCAAACTGTGAGCCATCCTTTGCCTGCACAGATGCCGCGAGACCCAATGAGTTCCTTCAGCAGTTTATTTCTTGTTCCAGATTCCAGCATCTTTAGTCTCTTGATTTTCCAGAGCATTTTGTTCCCTTCTTGGCCTTGATTTTTTTTCTGCCTTTCCTGAAGGCTATTTGTCATTATTAAGCAATAGTTTTAAATATAAAAACATAGAAACATAGAAAATAGGTGCAGGAGTAGGCCATTTGGCCCTTCGAGCCTGCACTGCCATTTATTATGATCATGGCTGATCATCCAACTCAGAACCCTGCACCAGCCTTCCCTCCATACCCACTGATCCCCGTAGCCACAAGGGCCATATCTAACTCCCTCTTAAGTATAGCCAATGAACCGGCCTCAACTGTTTCCTGTGGCAGAGAATTCCACAGATTCACCACTCTCTGTGTGAAGAAGTTTTTCCTAATCTCAGTCCTAAAAGGCTTCCCCTTTGTCCTCAAACTGTGACCCCTCGTTCTGGACTTCCCCAACATCGGGAACAATCTTCCTGCATCTAGCCTGTCCAATCCCTTTAGGATTTTATACGCTTCAATCAGATCCCCCCTCAATCTTCTAAATTCCAACGAGTACAAGCCTAGTTCATCCAGTCTTTCTTCATATGAAAGTTCTGCCATCCCAGGAATCAATCTGGTGAACCTTCTTTGTACTCCCTCTATGGCAAGGATGTCTTTCTTCAGATTAGGGGACCAAAACTGCACACAATACTCCAGGTGTGGTCTCACCAAGGCCTTGTACAACTGCAGTAGTACCTCCCTGCTCCTGTACTCGAATCCTCTCGCTATAAATGCCAGCATACCATTCGCCTTTTTTACTGCCTGCTGTACCTGCATGCCCACTTTCAATGACCGGTGTATAATGACACCCAGGTCTCGTTGCACCTCCCCTTTTCCTAATCAGCCACCATTCAGATAATAATCTGTTTTCCTATTTTTGCCACCAAAGTGGATAACTTCACATTTATCCACATTAAATTGCATCTGCCATGAATTTGCCCACTCACCCAACCTATCCAAGTCACCCTGCATCCTCTTAGCATCCTCCTCACAGCTAACACTGACACCCAGCTTCGTGTCATCTGCAAACTTGGAGATGCTGCATTTAATTCCCTCATCCAAGTCATTAATATATATTGTAAACAACTGGGGTCCCAGCACTGAGCCTTGCGGTACCCCACTATTTACTGCCTGCCATTCTGAAAAGGTCCCGTTTATTCCCACTCTTTGCTTCCTGTCTGCTAACCAATTCTCTATCCACATCAATACCTTACCCCCAATACCGTGTGCTTTAAGTTTGCACACTAATCTCCTGTGTGGGACCTTGTCAAAAGCCTTTTGAAAATCCAAATATACCACATCCACTGGTTCTCCCCTATCCACTCTACTAGTTACATCCTCAAAAAATTCTATGAGATTCGTCAGACATGATTTTCCTTTCACAAATCCATGCTGACTTTGTCCGATAATTTCACCGCTTTCCAAATGTGCTGTTATCACATCTTTGATAACTGACTCCAGCAGTTTCCCCACCACCGACATTAGGCTAACCGGTCTATAATTCCCCGGTTTCTCTCTCTCTCCTTTTTTAAAAAGTGGGGTTACATTAGCCACCCTCCAATCCTCAGGAACTAGTCCAGAATCTAATGAGTTTTGAAAAATTATCACGAATGCATCCACTATTTCTTGGGCTACTTCCTTAAGCACTCTGGGATGCAGACCATCTGGCCCTGGGGATTTATCTGCCTTTAATCCCTTCAATTTACCTAACACCACTTCCCTACTAACATGTATTTCGCTCAGTTCCTCCATCTCACTGGACCCTCTGTCCCCTACTATTTCTGGAAGATTATTTATGTCCTCCTTAGTGAAGACAGAACCAAAGTAATTATTCAATTGGTCTGCCATGTCCTTGCTCCCCATAATCAATTCACCTGTTTCTGTCTGTAGGGGACCTACATTTGTCTTTACCAGTCTTTTCCTTTTTACATATCTATAAAAGCTTTTACAGTCAGTTTTTATGTTCCCTGCCAGTTTTCTCTCATAATCTTTTTTCCCCTTCCTAATTAAGCCCTTTGTCCTCCTCTGCTGAACTCTGAATTTCTCCCAGTCCTCTGGTGAGCCACTTTTTCTGGCTAATTTGTATGCTTCTTCTTTGGAATTGATACTATCCCTAATTTCTCTTGTCAGCCACGGGTGCACTACCTTCCCTGATATATTCTTTTGCCAAACTGGGATGAACAATTGTTGTAGTTCATCCATGCAATCTTTAAATGCTTGCCATTGCATATCCACCGTCAATCCTTTAAGTGGCATTTGCCAATCTATCTTAGCTAATTCACGACTCATACCTTCAAAGTTACCCCTCTTTAAGTTCAGAACCTTTGTTTCTGAATTAACTATGTCACTCTCCATCTTAATGAAGAATTCCACCATATTATGGTCACTCTTACCCAAGGGGCCTCTCACGACAAGATTGCTAATTAACCCTTCCTCACTGTTCAAAACCCAGTCTAGAATAGCCTGCTCTCTAGTTGGTTCCTCGACATGTTGGTTCAAAAAACCATCCCGCATACATTCCAGGAAATCCTCTTCCTCAGCACCTTTACCAATTTGGTTCACCCAATCTACATGTAGATTGAAGTCACCCATTATAACTGCTGTTCCTTTATTGCACACATTTCTAATTTCCTGTTTAATACCATCTCCGACCTCACTACTACTGTTAGGTGGCCTGTACACAACTCCCACCAGCGTTTTCTGCCCCTTAGTGTTATGCAGCTCTACCCATATCGATTCCACATCTTCCCGGCTTATGTCCTTCCTTTCTATTGCGTTAATCTCATCTTTAACCAGCAACGCCACCCCACCTCCTTTTCTTTCATGTCTATCCCTCCTGAATATTGAATATCCGTGAACATTGAGCTCCCATCCTTGGTCACCCTGGAGCCATGTCTCTGTGATCCCAACTATATCATAATCATTATAACAATCTGCACTTTCAATTCATCCACCTTGTTACGAATACTCCTTGCATTGACACACAAAGCCTTCAGGCGCTCTTTTACAACTCTCTTAGCCCTTATACAATTATGTTGAAAAGTGGCCCTTTTTGATGCTTGCCCTGGATTTGTCAGCCTGCCACTTTTACTTTTCTCCTTACTACTTTTTGCTTCTACCCTCACTTTACACCCCTCTGTCTCTCTGCACTGGTTCCCATCCCCCTGTTGTGAACTAACCTCCTCTCACCTAGCCTCTTTAATTTGATTCCCACCCCCCAACCATTCTAGTTTAAAGTCACCTCAGTAGCCCTCGCTAATCTCCCTGCCAGGATATTGGTCCCCCGAGGATTCAAGTGTAACCCATCCTTTTTATACAGGTCACGCCTGCGCCAAAAGAGGTCCCAATGATCCAAAAACTTGAATCCCTGCCTCCTGCTCCAATCCCTCAGCCACGCATTTATCCTCCACCTCATCGCATTCCTACTCTCACTGTCACATGGCACAGGCAGTAATCCCGAGATTACTACATTTGCGGTCCTTTTTTCTCAACTCCCTTCCTAGCTCCCGATACTCTCCTTTCAGGACCTCTTCCCTTTTCTTACCTATGTCATTGGTACCTATATGTACCACGACCTCTGGCTCCTCACCCTCCCACTTCAGGATATCTTGAACACGATCAGAAATATGCTTGTTTAAGCATTAGTTTTTAAGCCAACTGAATTTAAGTGAGTCATTGTTCTTTTGTACAGATGACAGAACAAAGGAAACGAAGGCAGAGAATGGGATTTGTGGATGTACAAGGCAACCCAACTAACGTAAACCATCAGATGGCTAAAATATGAAAAATTCAATGGTGTCCGCAATATCACTTCCTAAGAATATCGTCCATTATTGTCATCTTATTTCATTACAAAAAAATAACTGAATGGTAAATTATAATAAAAAATAGAATATTCCATGAGTAATGGAAGGTGTGCTAAGATAAGGAAACTACATTTTGCAAACTACATGTGAACGTAATAATTTGTAAATTAAGTTGGGTTTAGTTCTTGGGGAAGGTATGTGGTTTGATATTACAGGTTTTGGTGATGATGTCAGGTGCAATACTTTATGTTAAAATATGTGTCTATTACTATTTTCTTACTGAGGGTTTTATGTATTTTGAAAGCTTGTGATGTACAAAATTATTAATTTCTATGTTTTACATTTTGGTAAAATTGGAAAACTTGAAGAAATCTGCTGATTGTTGTCTTAGACAGGAAACATTACCACTTTATGAATCTTCCACTACTAACTTCCTCTTTTGGTTGCTGTATCATATTTTCAGTCAAAATCGTTAAACTGCAGGATCTAGACCCACAGGATTAATACTGGAATAGGTGACTTAACAGTGTTGCCTCATAAATTAATCGCTTTCCTGGGAATGAGCTCGTGTGTGTGTCTCCCTCTAGCCAAGTCTAAATATGCATATGCATTGGCAGTGCTAATATTGTTGCACAGAATACATTGGCTACACTACCAAGGAAATTAATTCTCAGTATGGAATCTACAAAATTGTCAGTGTCCACTTGAGAGCGGTAATCTAATAAACTTCATTTTAAACTATTTATTGCAAATGTGAAGTATTTTGTAACAATTTTGTGCTCTAATGAACTGTGAGACAATAAAACACATTCCATCTCTGTAAAATGTCTCCAAGTACTCCACAATAAGTGCCTTACTATCCTGCTGTTTGTACACAGATGACTTAATAAATATAATTTATGTTGCCCTGAAACATAAAGGTATTTTCAGTTTTCTAATTTTTTAATATGTCATCTGGATGCATGAGGAACCTCATTATCAATGAGCAGTGATGTTAGTACATTAGTAAGTTCTACATGCACTTGCTTTCAAGGCAATAACCGAGGAAGCAATGTCTCATATATATACACACTTACCCTAGTTATATAGCTACAGGGTTGTCTAACATGTTTTTTTGTGTTACAACTCTTGGTTAAAATGGGTCAAATTTGTTCAGAGGTTTGTAAACAAGCACAAGCTTATTCACTGTGGTTGAAACACTTACATGCAAGGTTACTCTCTTTCTAATGGTTTTCTATGAAGTAAATGGGTCAAGAATGTATCTTCTGAAAATGTAAGCATGAAAGCAATGAATACCAAAGATCAATAACCATTCGGGCAGATCTATTAATTTGTATTATATTTTGTTTCCTTTTTTGATAGGAGAATTTGTTTAACGGTACAATAAGTCTTTGCTCTGTATATAGGAGCACATATTAACCATGAAATAGTGTAAAAAGTTGATGCATGTTTGCAGTTGGAGAATTGTTCAGAAGTATTTCTACTATCAGCTTCAAAGAAAGGAACTTCAGGCACTTATAGTTCAATATGTAAATATGTTTCTCTCTCCCCATTCTCCCATCTGCCCCCCCCACCTTTTAAATCTATTTCTCGTCTTTATTTCTCCAGTCCTGCCAAAGGTTCTTGGCCTGAAATGTTGACTGTACTTTTTTTTTCCATTGATGCTCCCTGGCCTGCTGATTTCCTCCAGTATTTTTTGTGTGTTGAATATATTTCAGAAGTTCAAAGTAAATTGATTATCAAAGCTTATAGATAACCCTGAGATTCATTTTCTTGTGGGCATACTCAATAAATCTATAGAATAATAACCATAACGGGATTAGCGAAAAACTGCACCAATTTAGGTGTTCCAACTAATGTGCAAAAGACAATAAGCTGTGCAAAGACAGAAGACAGAAAATAAATAATAATAAATAAGCAATAAATGTTGAGAGCATGAGATGAAGTCTCCTTAAAAGTGAGTCCCTATGTTGTAGGAAAATTTCAGTGATGGGGCAAGTGAAGTTGAATGAAGTTACCGCTTTGGTTCAATAGCCTGATGGTTGAGGAGTAGTAATTGTTCTTGAACCAGGTAGTGAGAGTCCTGAGGCTCCTGTACCTCTTTGCTGATGGCGGCAGTGAGAAGAGAGCATGTCCTGGGTGGTGGGGGTCCTGATGATGGATGCTGCTTTCCTGAGACAAAGTTTTATGTAGCTGAGCTCAGTGGCGGAGAGGGTTTAACTGATGAACAACTGGATCATTACTAAGTGCAATAGTAATGATTTTAAAGCATCAGCAACAGACAGTCTTTAGTTGAAATTGGTTTAATTTATAATCATTTTTTTTCAAATGGGAATTCTTTATTTACAAATATTTTGTAAAAAGCAGACAGTTGTCTTTGCTATACAAAGGATACATTCAAACCTCGAGAACACACAAAACTATCAAAGACTGTAATCTGAGAAAGAGTGTTGTTTATCAGGCTCACACAGTATAATGCACATTCAGGTTTATCTGGGAAAAATGCCACAAGGCGTGGTCACAATGAAAAGTAGCAGATGGTTATATGTTTGGGTTTGAGAGAAAGGGGATGTTCTGTTTTCTTTTAAGTCAGGCAGGTCAACTAGTCCATCTTACTTATCTGCATCTACTTTACAAAATAAATTAGCACCACACTTCCAATTGGTGGCATTTTTTGGATTCACATTATTATTTCAATGTTTGCACGCCATAAACTGGACTTAGATAAGTGTGATGGTGGGGAAAAGAGATAGAAATTGTCTGTCCCGGTTATGTTGAAGCTTGGACTCTTAATTGATGAGGAATTGCAGGTTTATGTAATATTGATAGCCTCTTGTTTATCAGGCTCATACAGTATAATGCACATACAGGTTTATCTAGAAAAAATGTCACAAGGCATGGTCACAATGAAAAGTAGCAGATGGTTATATGTTTGCGTTTGATAAAAAGTGGATGTTCTGTTTTCCTTTAGGTCAGGCAGGTCAACTAGTCCATCTTACTTATCTGCATCTACTTTACAAAATAAATTAGCACATTTCCAATTGGTGGCATTTTTTGGATTTGCATTATTACTTCAATGTATGCACACAATAAACTGAACTTGGGCAAGTGTGATGGAGGGGAAAAGGTAGAAATTGTCTGTCCCGGTTATGATGATAGACGGGATGTATTAAGTAATTGTTGCAATAGTAAATATTTAACAATTCTGTGAATATTAAAATAATATGAAGTTAAGAAGATGGGTGACGAGAGGTGCTATTATTATTAAGTGGCAAAAACAAATTATGGAAATATTGGGCTGAAGCTTACTGGGAAAATGCCAGTGGTTCTGTAGTTTCTCAGAATAAGTGTTCAGGATTTCCATAATGATCCAAAATTTATGATAGTTCTTTACTCCTGATTTCCGAATTGCTTCAATATTGGCCTCTTACTGCTACTCACTGCAATTTCTCATGAAATCTGCCTGCTGAATCCAAACCAGGTTAGAGATGCACAGAAGCTGCAGGTCAACTCATTTGAATGGAGAAGATTAGGTGAAAAGACTTAATTGTTACGAGTTCCTGTAAATGCCTCTAATTGTTTAAAATCATCTCTAGCTTCTTTACTTTAAAAATTATAAATTTTCTGTTATGTATTTTAATGTTATTAATTTGAATAATTTTAAGTAATATCAGGAACATTCAGAAGCATTCAAAATACTTGAAAGGTTTGACATTTGGCTAAGCCTAGAATAATGATTTAGGTAGTTTTACTGCTGTCTTGTGGCCGGTCTACTCTGGATTGCCTGTATTAAAATTTCTGCCATTCAAGTCTTTGCCATTTGGGATTGGGATAGCTTCAAGCAACAAGTCAGCGGTCAGTTCAGGCAATTTACAGCCGGAAATAAGTCCATTGATATAAACATAGAAGGATGGCAGAGATTCTAATGCTGAATTTTATGGTTTCTAGTAATCAGACACAAATAGCTGGAGAGAAGCTCAAGCACAATGGTGAGATGGGAAATCTGGCAGCGAGTAATTTTGTTATTTCTGTAAGAAATGTTGATGAATGTTTCACACAGTTAATTAAATGTGGACTAGTGCATCATTGACTATATTTATTGTAAATTGTGCCACAAGATTGCTGGCAACCAGCATTGCTGTGGATTCTTTGTGGAAGTTAACTTAAAAACAAAAAACAAACCTTTTACCTTGGTAAACGGATTAGACTGTATTGACCTAGTGATATATATTGCTCTAGAATTGTTGCAGCAGCACCACATACCCTACTTATATAAATTACTCGGAACTCATGACACAATTTTCTTCTAAGAACAACTTACTGTTTTGCATTCAATATCAAACTTACAAAAAGCATGTTAAAAGCAAGAAAATCTCATCCAAACCTTGTCACTGTCTAATTATCCACTTTGTTATTTTTATTCAGCATGAGCATCACTAGAAATATTAATCATTATTTCTCATCATTGTCTTGAAACAGGTTCAGATGAGCCATCTTGTTCAGCAGGGTATTCTAATAATGTGCGTAAACTTGCTCAGTGTTAAGAGTGTAGAAGGAATCTACCCAGGAGTTATGAAAGATTCTTTAATACGAATAGCTGTCACATGTACTTATCCCTTATGGTGACAGATCTATTTTACTGATGCCTTTTAAAAAGAAGCAAAAGAAAATGTTGGATCTGATGCTGAAAATCTGAAACAAATTGAAATTGCCAAACACAACAGCTTGTGTAGCATTCAGAGAAACAGAGTTGATGTTTCAGGTTAATAATCCTTCACGAGTTCTGGCTCCCTGTGACAGTCCTGGATGTTGATAACAGGCAATTCACCTACAATATTGCACTGAGGATAGTCATTGCTTCAAATTTGATCTGATAAATGACAAGGAACATTTGTATCTACCAAGCCTTACTGCAGGAAAACAGAGACTGTTTATTATCTCAGCTGAATCAGAATCACTTACTAACATTGACAAATATGAAATTTGTTATTTTGTGGCAGTTTCAGTGCAAGACATTAAAAAAAATTACTGTAACTTATGAATAAACAAATATTACAAAAGATGATTTTTTAACCTGTGACATAAATGTATCTTGTTTGTAAATTTACTAGTGGTAATATTACTTTGTGTTATATGTACTGTGTTGCACATCTTGGTCCAGGGGAATGTTGTTTCATTTAGAGGTATATGTGTGTATGGTTGAATGACATAAACTGAATCTGAATTTGAATAGCGAGGTAGTGTTCATGGGCTATTCAGATATCTGATGGGAGAGAAGCTGTTCCTAAAACATTGAATCTGTGTCTTCAGCGCTTGTACCTCCTCCCTGAGAGTAGTAATGAGAAGAGTGAATGTCTCAGATAGTAAAGCTCCTTAACGATGGTTGCCTTCTTCTCAAAGCACTACATTTAAAATGTTCTCGATGTGAGGGGAAGCTTCTGCCCTCGATAACAGTTGATTGAGTCTGCAGGCACTGGAGTCTCCAAACTACACAGTGATGCAACCAGTCAGAAGGCTCCCCGCTGTACATCGATACAAATTTGCAAGTCTTTAGTTATATACCAAATCTCAAGCTCCTAATGAAGTATAGCCATTGGAGTGTTATCATGATTGCATCAATACGTTGACCCTAGGATCGATACTGAGATATTGACACCCAGGAAGTTAAAGCTGCTTACCCTTTCCATTGCTGAACCCTCAGTGAGAACTGGTGTGTGTTCTCCTGACTTCCCCTTCATGAAATCCATGATCAGTTCCTCAGTCCTAGTGACATTGAGAGCAAGGTTGTTGTGCACCACTCAACCAACATATACATCTTAATCCTGTCCACCTCCAATTTGCCATCTGAGATTCTGTCAACAAGTGGTGGCATTGGCAAATTTATAGATTATGTTTGAGCTGTCAACAATAAATGCAACTGCTTTAAAATCGTAAGAACTCCACTTCGAAAGCATCTAACCCTGTGAGCTCCTGTAATATGGGTACGGGCTAAGATGATCTTCTAATAACCAGAAGTATATTTTTTCTATAGTAAGTTTTTTTAAACTTCAGTTTTATTAAGGCTCCTTGATGGTACATTTGGTTGACCGCTGCCTCGGTGTCTGACCTCTGGATTTCACGTATTTTGTCCTTGTATATTGCTTTTCCCAAACAAGGACTGGAACTCTAAAGTCCAGGAACTTACCCAGACAAAGCAAGGTATTGGAAATTACAATATGACAATTCATGATGATTGACAGGGCAATAACCAGATAATTAGTATTTAATTGTTATTTTTTGGTGTCAGCTTGAGGTGTGGTTGGTCCCAGACCCAAGGAGATAAAATCAAATTATCTGAACAATCTCTTGTGCTAAGACTCAAGAAGCAAAAGTAATCTACTATGAAATTTTGGCTGAATCACTTCTAACACCATGCCAGGTGATTAGGTGCTATGAGTCTTCACAAAGTATATCAGCAAATGTTGAAGCTTCACAGTGCTACTTCCTCTTTCCTATATCAGTACCTCTGGCAAAGTTGTCCTGCTGGTTGGATTACACTGGAGGACTATAGAATATTGGCTAGTAACTATGCTGCTATGGACAGATTGTCACATTATTATTATATAAGCAGCCTGTTCCACTGTTGGCAAAATTCCAGATATACCTGAGGACAACAACAGTATGACTAATGCTTGTGTTTAAGAATCTAGCATTTAACGCTTATTCATATTCATTCAACAAATCTTAGCAAAACTAGAATTTAAACCTAGTATTTCTATTGTTACAAATGATTTCATAATTCCAGATATGGAACCTGGAATTTCTTAGCTACAAACATAATCAACATGATTGCATGCATCTTTAGTTTCTTTAAAATTGCTTTTATTAAGATATTTTATGCTATTTTACAAGTAATCCTTTCCCTGGGCGTGGTAACTGAATATTATAACTACTTTATTACAGAAAACATGGATTTATAGTATATTTTAAAATATGAACGTTCACATTTGAACATGTGTAATAGTATATTTCAAAAGATCAAAATTAAACTTTCAAATTACATAGATTATTTCCATAAGCATATAGTCCAAAAATAATTCCAGAAAACAGATGTTTATTATTTGGCAACCAACATATAAATATTAATTGCAGTTTCAGTAAGGTGCAACAATTAGACATATTCCTTGGTAACATTATCTGGTTTGCCTGTGAACTTCTCTCGCAGCTTTTTCCACATACTTTTCTTCATTTCTTCCATTTGTTTCATATTATCTATCAACAAAAATAAAACAATGATAAACAACATTAACAATGCCATGTGGGAATACTACAATCAGAAAACACTGAAATCACTTAATAGTATCTGAAATATCAGAATAAATATGATGAGTTAGCTTAGGAAAGATTAGGAACTGAACTGAACTTTTGGTACATCATGGCAGAGAAACTTAAATATGCTGCTTCTCAAATATATCAATTAAATGAATGAATGACCCCACTCAACAGGGTGAGCAAACAACCAGTGTGCAAAAGACAAACTGTAAAAACAAAAAAAAACAATTAAACATCTAGAACATGCAATGAAAATTACATAGGTTGTGGGGATAGCTCAGTGATGTGGCAAGTGAAGCTGAATAAAGTTATCCCCATGGTTGAAGAGCCTAATAATTCAGGGTAATAGCTGTTCTGGACTCTGTGGTGAGTGTCCTGAAGCTCCTGTACCTTCTTCCCTGTGGCAGCAGCGAGAAAAGAATGTGACCCAAGTGGTGAAGGTCCCTGTTGATGAATGCTGCTTTCCTGCAACAACACTGAGAGCAGATGTGCTCAATTGTGAGGAGGACCTTACCCGTGATGGACTGGGTCGTATCCACTACTTTTTGTAGGTTCTTCCGTTCAAGGGCATTGGTATTTCCATACCAGGCAGTGATGCAACCAGACATCATATTTGCAGTTTTAGGTTTGCCAGGATTTCTGCTTCACTGTGGCTGAACCCTTCGATGTTGTGGCTAACGATTTTCATGATTTCCAGTGGGCTGAGGGTTTATCCTTTTACCACCCACTAGATCACTTGTTGCAAAGCTCTTGCTCTCCTAAAACCTAATAAAGACCCTGACATTCCTAAAAACTACAGACCGATTTCCTTGCTCTGCACTCTATATAAACTCTATGAGAGACTCATACTGAAAAGAATATCCCCCTTAGTCAAAGATCATCTAACACCAGACCAAGCCGGGTTCAGGCCAGGCCGCTCTTGCTGCGGTCAAGTCCTGAACTTAACCCAGTATATTGAGGATGGCTTTGAAATGTGACAAATTACAGGGGCAGTATTCGTTGACTTAACAGCAGCATATGACACTGAATCACAGAGGCCTTCTACTGAAATTATCCAAAATGTTAAACAACGAAACCACAGTCAAAATAATAAGAAGCCTCCTAGGAAATCATAAATTTTATGTAGAAATGAATGGAATTAACAGTAGGTGGCGTCCACAAAAGAACGGACTACCACAGGGATCAGTCCTGGCACCTCTACTATTTAATGTCTACACAAACGACCAACCAACCTTTCCTAACATACGCAGGTTTATCTATGCAGACGACCTATGCATAGCAACACAAGCTAACTCCTTCCAAGAAGTTGAAGACGACTTACAGCAGCCTTCGAAGCAATGAAGCAGTATTATGAAAAATGGTCTCTGAACCCAAATCCAACAAAAACTCAAAGCGTGTGCATTCCACCTGAGGAATCGAGAAGCAACTCGGAAACTCAAGATCTTCTGGTGTGGGAAGGAGCTCGAACACCATCCGACTCCAATTTACCTGGCGTGACACTGGATAGGACGCTCTCACTTGCCACCTACATCCAAAAACACCAAGGGAAAGTTGGGTCTCACAATTCTCTCTTGAAAAAATTAGCAGGCACGAAATGGGGAGCTAATACTCACACACTTAGATCAACTACCCTAGCACTCTGCTATTCACCTGCAGAATACCGTGCACCTGTGTGGGGCAGATCAGCCCATGCGAAGAAAATAGACCCGTTGCTTAACTAAGCCTGCCGAATAATCACGGGCACACTGTGCCCCACACCCACTAACATCATTTGCAGACTTGTAGGCATTGCTCCCCCAGAGATCCGAAGACACGCTACAACAAAAATTGAAAAAGGTAAACAGAACTCGGATCCACGGCACCCACTACATCATCATGTGCCAGTTTCCAACCACCTAAAATCAAGGAAAAGCTTTGCTACAGTGGAGGAACTACCACACGGAACATCCCCCCAGACATACAGGATTGACTCTGGCAACAAACAGAAGTCAGAACCCCACCAAGCAATATAGTGCAAGACCCCACAGAAATGTTGCCAGACGGGGCACTGCTTAACAGACGGAAGTGGTGCACTCTCAACAGAGTGAGAGAGGGAGTTTGTAGGACGGGAGACAATATGGTGAAGTGAGGTTTAAAGACCAGCGAATCCTGTGAGTGTGTCGAAAGGGTGCAGAACATTGAACACGTTCTCTGCAACTGCCCGCTCTCACCTAACATAGCTGACACTAAGGAAGTAGCGGCGTTGCAATGTTTTCTTTGTAATTGCAAAGACTGAGCCTAGGACAGGTCCTCTGAAATGATAACACTGACGAATTTAAAGTTGCTCACCCTCTCTACCTTGGATGCTCTGATGAGGACTGGCACATAGACCTCCGGTTTCCATCTCCTGAAGTCAGTACCTCCTTGGTCTTACCGACTTTAAGAGAGAAATTATTGTTGTAGCACTACTCAGCCAGATTTTCAATCTCCCTCCAATATGCTGATTTGTCACCATCTTTGATTCGGCCAACAGCAGTGTTGTCGTCAGTAAACCAAAATTATGGCATTGGAGCTGTGCTGAGCCACATAGTCATAAGTGTAAAGTGAGCACAGCAGCAGGCTAAGCAAACAGCCTTGTGGTAAACCAGTACTGATGGCAATTGTGGAGGAGATGTTATCAATCCAAAATGACTGGGGTCTTCAAGTGAGGAAATCGAGGGTTCAATTGTACAAGGAGGCATTGAGACAAAGGTCTTGAAGCTTATTGATAACTTTTGAGATGATATTATAACTAGTTAAATATTAATTTTAATGAAGTAAAATCTCAAGGAGCTCCCCAAGACAAAATTTGACAGCGCTCTGTGAAATATAAAGGCTGATGACTTTAGGCATGGCAAGAAGTTTTCATGAACATCTTAGACGATGATAAAGCAGCAGATGCCCAGGAAAGAAATCCTTGAATTTGGTCCACAGCAACTCAAAATACAAATGTGTACATGGCAAAGTAATTAATAAACACAAAAGATACTACAGATGCTGGAAATCTTGAGCAACGCACACAAAATGCTGGAGGAACTCAGCAAGTCAGACAGCATTTATGGATGGGAATAAACAGTCAACATTTCAGGCCAAGACCCTTCATCAGAACTCATGAAGAGTCTCAATCTGAAATGTCGACTTTATTCTCCTTGCATAGATGTTGCCTGACTTGCTGAGTTCCTCCAGCATTTTGTCTTCCAGAGCAATTAATGATCTATAGATATCAAATGTGGGTGTGTACAACTTCATATTGTTGTACAACTTAGTTAAAGCTTGGGAGGGACAGGGCAATGCAGAGATTTGAACGTGGTGTGAGACGATTTTGAGCACAAATTGTGATTCAAATTTGATAAACAAGCATAAAATAATGGATGAATGAATCTTGAAAGTTGGGACATAAGCTGACTTTTGTGTGACCACGCGTTGCACAGCGTAAAAGAAAACTGACAACCCGAGTACATGTCATTATCAGGCTTGGAAATAAATAAAGCTCAGAGATTTAAGAGGCCAAATGAGTCTGAGTCAACCTGATGGGTCAACATTTTTCTGCTATTTGAATAAGTTTAACTAACAGCAGCAACATGTTTTAAAAGGAGATAAAGACAGAACACACAAGATGGTGGAGGAACTCAGGAAGTCAAGCAGCATCCATGGAAAAGAGTAAACAATTGACGTTTTGGGCCAAGGCCCTTCCTCACAATAAAGGCAGAAGTCTGCTTTCTTTCACATTTATCTATTTTCCTGATTAGTCACTCATTGGTATCAAGGACACCAATTTTCCAATGAGGGGGAAAAAATATCTGAAGCACTGCAGATGTCCTTCAATGTAAGGCAACATAATAGCCAATATGTTGGCTATTGAACGCAACTCATTCTGTTCAGCAACTGATGAATGTGCCATTTTTAAACCACAAGGAAGGTTTTGTTTGTTTAATAGCAATTTTCTTTTAAATGAGAATGATGCTGCATTTTATTCTGTATGAACACAGAAAAAGTCAAAACCATGTTGAAGTATGAAAATCAATAGCTCCCCCAGTGGCTGAAAATCCAACCCATCATAATGCCTCAGGTTTATTGTAAATCTATTTCAAATTACTTTTTCACAATCAAGAGTCACTCATTGCTTCACAACTACAGCTGTGAAGATCCCTGCTACACCTGATCTCTGTCTCAGAGGCTGATGTTATGCTATCTTTAAAAGAGTGAACCCTTGCAAGGCAGAAGATCCTGACAGAGTACCTGTGCCAACCAACTGCAGGAGTATTCAAGGACATTTTCAACTTCTCACTGCTACGGGCGGAAGTTCCCACTTGTTTCAAAAAGGCAACAATTATACCAGGGCCTAAGAAGAATAATGTGAGCTGCCTTAATGACTATCGCCCAGTAGCACTCACATCCAGTGATGAAATGCTTTGAGAGTTTGGTCCTGCCTCAGCGAGGACCTGGACCCATTGCAATTTGCCTATCACCACAATAGGTCAATGGTAGATGCAATCTCAATGGCTCTTCACACGGCTTTAGACCACCTGGACAACACAAACTCCCATGTCAGGATGCTGTTCATTGACTATAGCTCAGCATTTAAAACCACCATTCCCACAATTCTGATTGAGAAGTTGCAGAACCTGGGCCTCTGCACCTCCCTCTGCAATTGAATCCTTGACTTCCAAATCGAAGACCATAAACTCTGTGGACTGGTGATAACATCTCCTCCTCGCTGACGATCAATACTTGTGCACCTCAGGGGTGTGTGCTTAGCCCACTGTTCTACTTTCTCTATACCCATGACTCTGTGGCTAGGCGTAGCTCAAATACCATCTATAAATTTGCTGACGGTACAACCACTGTTAATAGATACTCAGGTCGTGACAAGAGGGCATACAGGAGTGAGATATACCAACTAGTGGAGTGGTATCGCAGCAACAACCTGGCACTCAACATCAGTAAGATGAAAGAGCTGACTGTGAACTTCAGGAAGGGTAAGTCAAAGGAACACATACCAATCCTCATGGAGGGATCAGAAGTGGAGAGAGTGAACAGTTTCAAGTTCCTGGGTGTCAAAATCTCTGAGGATCTAACCTGGTCCCAACATATCAATGCTGTTATAAAGAAGGCAAGACAGTGGATATATGTTATTACAAATACACTCAAAAACTTCTACAAATGTACTGTGGAGAGCATTCTGATTGGCTGCATCATTGTCTGGTATGGCGGGGGGGGGGGGCGCAGTTGGGCTACTGCTCAGCACCGAAAGAAGCTGTAGAGGGTTGTAAATTTAGAGGGCTCCATCAAGGGTACTAGTCTACAAAGTACGCAGAACATCTTCAAGGAGCGGTGTGTCAGAAAGGCAGTATCCATTATTAAGGACCTCCAGCACCCAGGGCATGCCCTTTACTCACTGTTACCATCAGGTAGGAGGTACAGAAGCCTGAAGGCACACACTCAGCGATTCAGGAACAGCTTCTTCCCCTCTGCCATCTGATTCCTAAATGGACATTGAACCGTTGGACATTACCTCACTTTTATTAATATATAGTATTTCTGTTTTTGCACAATTTTTAATCTATTCAATATACATATACTGTAATTGATTTACTTATTATATTTTGTTTTTCTTCTTCTCTATTATATATTGCATTGAACTACAGCAAGTTAACAAATTTCACATCACATGCCGATGATAATAAACCTGATTCTGATTAAAGATGCAATACAACTTGCAGACCCATACCTGTATGGTGCTTGTACTGTTGAAAATAAAGGTTTACAGTATACCTGTTTTGAACCTATCTCAGGAAGAAAGGCAACGTACATTTATGGTAGCCATGTAACTTTGCTACTAAGAAACAAGAACAGGATTGAGTTTCTGCTTTCTAAAAAAAAAGTATGAGGTAATATTAAAAATACTTATAGAAAAAATAAACTATATAGTAAAAGAATTTCTACTTTTTTCAGCAAGTCACGTAGTGCATGATTAACATGTTTTCAAACCAGACAGGACAACGCAGTGGCACAAACCCCTCACAGCTCCAGCAACATCGGATTAAACCAGACCTTCAGTGCTGCCTGTCTGCAGTTTCCATTCAGCCCTATGAATGCGTTTTCCGGTTTTTAAATCCACACACATCCCCAAGATGTGCGGGTGAATAGGTTAACTATTGTAAATTATAAGTTGTACATTGTAAATTTGGGGAGATCTGATGGAATTATGGAGGATAACATGGGATTATTGCAAATGGGTGTGATAGTGCAGATTTAGTGTATTGAAGGCCTAGTTCCAGAACTTTATAATACAATTTTTATTTCACCACATTCTATTCTACAAAATATGTACCAAAATTCCAACATTCATCTGTTTAATGATCAAGTCTGGAATGGTTACCTGTTGCAAGAACCATTCGACATTCTTCCGCTGTCACACCAGTAAAACTTGTGTTTCTGAGACGAGGGTACTAAAATGAAAAAAATTTTGCACTTAAGTATTGTTTCTAAACCAGTTTCAAACATAATATTGCTGATATTTTGGCATTCTAGACACAGAACATTTTGCATTTATGAAAGAAATCAGTTTTAATGGGTAATGAGTGTGCAGAAAATGGATTCAAGAGATGGATAATTGAAGGCTGTGATCAAATTGCTCATTAATCATAAAATCAATATATTTGTATACTTCCACAACTGCTGACACTAAATTACTACAAAAATAATTTAAATTACAAAAGCCTGTTTTAATATTTCTTATTCTATTCTTTCAGTAACTTAAATTTCCCATATAACTTCATCGTGGACTAAATTAGTACACAGAAAAACCTTAGCATAGATATCAGATACACAGATGTTAATATTTCGGCCAGGTCTATTCCTGGTAGATTCCACTCTGTGACAATTTTTCCTATTGACATTATAGAAATATTAAGCTCCAATAATCTGGTACACTCAATTTTAGGTGACATCACATCACTGAAATGCCCAGATTATTGAATGTTATTATTATACACAAACTCTATTTTGGCCGAACCGGGCGCATCCATTGTCTACTTAGACAGATAGCGCCTACTACTATTTTGGCTATTACACATTACAATGAATCTAGTAACAACCAACTGAAACTAGTAACATTTAGACAAGGCACAGCAGGATCAGCCCAATGAGTGAGGGGAGCCTAGGCAAAATTACTCAGTCAGTTATATGCTAAACCATTATGGTTTCTGAATGGTTTGATTGCAGGTTATTGGAATTTCACAGTTGTCACTTTAGATAATATCCATTCTTTCTATCAACTGAGAAACAAAACAAAGATAAAATTCCTTTTCAGCAACACACAAAATGCTGGAGGAACTCAGCAGGTCAGGCAGCAGCAATGGAGAGAAATAAACCCACAGTCTGAGCCAAGACCCTTCATCTGAGAAATTCTTATCCCCTTGTAAATCTTTTACTCAAAATAAGAATGTAAACTCAATGCAAATTTTTAATCATTTTTCAAAACAATTAGTTTGACCATTCAGAATGTTTCTTTTTACTAATTCCCTCCAACTATTCTTTATTCTTTCTCTTGTGATATCAATCTTCATTTAGATCAGATGTAACCTAAACTATTTCCCTTTGATCTTGAAAAGGGCTGAGATATGAAGGGAAACACTTAAAACAGTCAAGTTGCAGGTACCTTATTTTTGTAATAAGCAGAGTTGATTCTAGCTAAACTTTCATACATCTGGTCACATTTCTCTTGATCTGCAATCTGAAAAAAAAATACAGAATTAAGCAAGCACACAACTTCATAACAGATTCAAGAGCAGTACACATTATATAAAAACTATAACCCCAATTATTATGGGAAGGTAGGGAGATCAGATTAGGAAATCCTTTAAGTATAGGTTTTTCTGAATGATCGATTTAAAGTAACAGCGGAGCAACTTTTAAATATCAGCTTTCTCACTCAACATCTAGCCCAAGTTTCAAATTGTCTGTCTGTGCAGCTGAAAAGCCCGTATCACAACTGCCTATCTTTCTGTACAAGATCTTTTAAATATGATTCAATGATGTTGAATAATCATAGTGCAGGAAGTACACAAGCAGTTATGTAACATCTGACACATACTCAATGCCAAATGTATTTCATAACCAATTCACAGCCCTGAACTTCTAGGGCAGCACAGTAGTGTAGCTTCTAGCACAACACTTCACAGAACCAGCGACTGGCATTCAATTCCAGCCACTGTCTGTAAGGAGTCTGTATATTCTCCTGTGACCGTATAGGTTTTCCCTGAGTACACTGGTTTCCTCCCACCTGTTTAAAGACATACACACATATAAAGTTTAGTAAGTTGTGGGTATGTGATGTTAGCATCAGAAGAATAGCAACACTTGCAAGCTGCCCCCAGCACATCCTCTGACTGTGGTCGTTGACGTAATTGACACGCTTCACTGCATGCTCCAATCTACGTGCGGCAAACAAAGCTAACTTTTAAATCTTCAATCTAAGCAGGCAAACACAACCATTAAAATGAGGCAAAAGACCCACCCGTTTCTTGTTAGCTCAGGGAAGGTTAATTTAATCAGCTAAGCAACTTTGTCCAGGGGCAGTGGAAAAACAGACAACATGGAAGCCCCTTGTCTGCCAGTCGTGAGAAAGGCAAAATGGGATTTGGTATAATTCCTGATGCCCATCATTTCATGTGGCACCTCTTGTAGCCACTGCTGGAGGTTGTATCATGTGCAGTTTGAAGCCTCACTCTAACTAACTTGCAAGCTTTCTACTGTACCCATCATTGGAAAATATCCTGGACTTTATACTGTAGCCCAAATGCAACAATGGTCTATTTCAAGGTGTGGAAAACAAACCTTTGGAGGAACTTTGGATGAAGCAACATCTGTGGAAGGGAAAAGAAGCTAGATATTTTTTGAGTTATTACCCTTATCTGGATTCAGTCCAGATGAAGGGTCTTAACCTGACACAATGGTCATTTCTCTCCATCAACACTGCCTGAACCGGAGTTCCTCCAGCACTTCTGGCTGCAGATCTCAGCACCTGCAGTCCCTTTTGCATCCAGGGTACTGTTTAATGTTTTACCAGAAAAAAAAGTTTCCTCCCAACCCGTGGACGTCCCGACTAATGGGGATCAAACACAACTCATCTTCAAGGATGCCTCATCCTGGTGGGAGGATCAATCAGGGATTGCCCTCTTCCTCTCTCCACCCCCCAAATAGATGCTCCTTGACTCACTAAATTACCCTGTATTTGAATGGTGGGCCAGATATGATAAAGGACCCAAAACACTTGGTATTGTTTGGTATTAGCATTAGCTTGTTATTGTCACGTGTACCAAGATGCAGTGAAAACAAACTTCTCTTGCATACTAGATCAAACCATTACAATGCATTCAGTTGAAACAAGGTAAAACAGTAACACAATACGATAAGTGCAATGTGAACTCAAGAATCCGCCTTATCGTGGAAGAGCAGCGAAGAGACTATCCAGTTTGTAGTCATTTCTAGAAATCAGGTTTCTCTCACCAATGACGCTGCACGACCTCTTGAGTGTTTCCTGTTTCTTTTTAATTTCAAATTTCCGGCGTTTGAAAGATTAACCCCCACCTCCCAATGTTTGACTTTCAGCTGCTGCCTCGCTGGGCTCGACCCCCCCGTTTCCTGCAGGCTCCGGCCCCAAACGTTACCTGGGTGCTCTCGCCCTCCCGGAAGGCCAGCGCCACCCGCTGCCGCAGAAAGGCGCCTAGATCGCGGCCCTTCTTGGTGTGATCGAGCGGCCATTCCTCACAGAGCCGGAGGAACCGCCGGTAACGCGTCACCGCCATTTTAGCGCGCGGCAGCGGTTTCACACTGGCGTGCACGCGTCCGCATCCGCGTCCACCCACCACGGCGATACTTACACAACACTCCCGTGTCCGTTTGTGCGCATGCGCGCCGCACGGCCAGCTGACCACCCGCTGATGTGCCTGCGGTTCCGGACGTGTCAATCAACGAGAGCCGGTTGCGAGCTGGTTGTCGGAGCATTTGGTCGCAATTTAACCCTGGTCATTCCTGGATTTGGATCCCATCGTCACTCTATTACTGAAGCACTAAGTCTTGAATGGTCTTAACTGGGTGGAGAAGATCTTTTGGGAAAACTTAGAACTAAAAGGCACCATTTAAACGCCAAAGTTGAAATTTTGTCTACTATATATATATATATATATATATATATATATATATATATATATATGTAATCTTTATTAAGGCAGTGATTTGCTGAACTTTTATCTGAAATGGGCAAGAGTCCTTGGAAATTTTCCTCAAAGGACATCCATGGTGAAAATAAAGCGGTGGGGGCCAGGGAACTTAAAATCATCGAAAAGTTTAAGAGCGTGAGAGGTATCTCGAGCATAGGTCGGAAGGGATTGAACAAGGGGGGATAAAACCGTGTCGAGGTATGCAGAAACGAGTTCGGAGGGGCAGGAGCAAGCTGAGACAATAGGTCTGCCAGGACAGGCAGGTTTCTGGATCTTGGGTAGGAGGTAGAAACGGGAAGTGTGGGGTGTGGGAACTATAAGGTTGGTAGCAGTGGATGGGAAATCCCCTGAGCGGATAAAGTCGGTGATGGTGTGGGAGGCAATGGCCTGGTGCTCCTTAGTGGGGTCACGATTGAGGGGTAAATAAGAGGAGGTATCCGCGAGTTGTCGTTGTGCCTTGGCAAGGTAGAGGTCAGTACAGCAACGGGATCCCACCACTAAACACATCTTTCCCTCCCTCCCCCTCTGCTTTCCGCAGGGATCGCTCCCTACGGGACTCCCTTGTCCATTCGTCCCCCCCATCCCTCCCCGCTGATCTCCCTCCTGGCACTTATCCTTGTAAGCGGAACAAGTGCTACACATGCCCTTACACTTCCTCCCTTACCACCATTCTGGGCCCCAGACAGTCCTTCCAGGTGAGGACACTTCCAGACACTTCACCTGTGAGTCGGCTGGGGTGATACACGGTGTCCGGTGCTCCCGATGTGGCCTTCTATATATTGGTGAGACCCGACGCAGACTGGGAGACCGCTTTGCTGAACACCTACGCTCTGTCCGCCAGAGAAAGCAGGATCTCCCAGTGGCCACACATTTTAATTCCACGTCCCATTCCCATTCTGACATGTCTATCCACGGCCTCCTCTACTGTAAAGATGAAGCCACACTCAGGTTGGAGGAACAACACCTTATATTCCGTCTGGGTAGCCTCCAACCTGATGGCATGAACATTGACTTCTCTAACTTCTGCTAATGCCCCAACCCCCCTCGTACCCCATCCGTTATTTATTTATATACACACATTCCTTCTGTCACTCTCCTTTTTCTCCCTTTGTCCCTCTGACTATACCCCTTGCCCATCCTCTGGGTTCCCCCCCCCCCATCTTTCTCCCTGGGCCTCCTGTCCCATGATCCTCTCATATCCCCTTTGCCAATCACCTGTCCAGCTCTTGGCTCCATCCCTCCCCCTCCTGTCTTCTCCTATCATTTTGGATCTCCCCCTCCCCCTCCAACTTTCAAATCGCTTACTAGCTCTTCCTTCAGTTAGTCCTGACGAAGGGTCTCAGCCTGAAACGTCGACTGCACCTCTTCCTACAGTTGCTGCCTGGCCTGCTGCGTTCACCAGCAACTTTGATGTGTGTTGCTTGAATTTCCAGCATCTGCAGAATTCCTGTTGTTTGCAGACAAAGAACAGGAATATTTTAAAGTGAAAGTTAGAATCATGATAAGTGAAGGGGTGAAAAGTTAAAGTTGAAAGTAAATTTATTATCAAACTACATATATGTCACCAATAAATCCATAATAGAATTAATGAAAGACCGCACCAACTTGGGCATTCAGAGTGCGTGAAAGAAGAAACTGTACCAAAAGAAAGAAATAATAATAAATAAACAATAAATATCAAGAACATGAGATGAAGAATCCTTGAAAGTGAGTCCATAGGTTGTGGGGAAATTTCACTGGTGGGGCGAGTGAAATTATGCCCTCTGGTTCAAAAGCCTGATGGTTGAGGGATAATAACTGTTCTTGAACTTGGTGGTGAGGGACCTAAGACTCCTGAACCTTGTTGATGACAGCAACGAGAAGGGAGCATGTCCTGGGTGGTGGTGGGAGGGGGGATGGGTGTCCCTGATGATGAGTGCAGCTTTCCTGCGATAATGCTTCATGTAGATGTGCTCAATGATGCGGGGGGGGGGGGGGGCGGGCGCGGTTAACCTGTGATGGTCTGGGCTGTATTCACTCCATTTTGTAGGATTTTCCATTCAAGGGCACTGGTGTCTCCATACCAGGCTGTGATGTTACTCAAAGGAACTGCGGAGTGCAAAGTTTTACAGTCAAATAAGCAATGTTATTAAGGAATAGGGGGGCATGTTCATGCTCCTGTTTATGTGTTAACCTGTAGGCAAATCAGTGGTGGTGCCAGAGATTTTTTCTTGCTGGTGCTACAGTGGGGCTGAATTATTCAGTGATGGTGCTGAGGGATATATTGTGTGGTAATAAGTATTCGCAAGGCCAGACACGTGGCGTTCAAAAGTCAGTTTCAAGCATTATGTGTCTATTATAAATGCCTCTGTTGATTCAGAAGCAACAGCAATTGGTAGATATAATACAGAAATGAACTGTAACAGTGTCAACAGCATCAGAGACAACCCGGGCTGCACAGAGCATAAACAAACAAACCAACAGAGCATCCGACCCACAGCGCACAACGTGAATCACGCACCAATCCTGCAGTCAGCGTCAAATGCGTGCTTTTCAACTGAAAAACACAACACTAACACACAATGTCCACTACTATTCGCATTACATAGACAGACAATGCCAAAAGATACACCATTATTAAAGTCAAATAAGGCAAACAACAGATGCAAGGCGTTACCAGGAGTTGGACAAATCGTACTCTGACCATGCAATACCTCAATTAATTCAGCTACTGAATTTAAAACAAAAATCAACAGAATCACTGCTTGGAAGTCTAAGCAAAACCAGTAGGCTTAATAGCAGTAAATGTAATATTTTAGGATTTGCAGGAAACATAATATTAATAATCAGCATTAGTCTTGGCCCAAATTTTTTAAGAAATCAACTGCACTCACCACTGATGTTTTCGGAGAAGCACGATCCGTCTGTTGTTGTGATTGGTGGTGAAAGCATCAATGATTTTCTGGATGTCAAGTGCTTTGGTCCTCCGGCTGTTTATGGCCAACAGCCATCCCGAGTATCGCCGCTGCTATTCCTTAGGTAGTTTTTGAGGCGTCTGAGGCAAGGGAAGCTCCATCATCAGAGGATCTGACAGGTGTGCGTTTGGTTTAGGGCCTCAACAACAAAATCATGTAGGCGGCGGGGTGGCTGGGCCTGTCTCCTTTCATGTGGTCTGCTCTGTATACCGGCCTTGATGCACAGGTCCCTAGCTCTTGCCTGTATTTCACTCCATGATTCCTCTCCCCGTTTTGTTGAGAGTGCATCCATAATAGACGGAGCCAAGTCCACAGCAGATGAAAGCTCCAAACTGGGAGATCATAGCTGGTGACTCGGAATACATCCTCAAACAGAGTGAGAAGTAAAGCAAACTGCTCGTCAATCAGTCCATTTACAGCTCTGGCCTTCGTTTTCCTCCGTGCATTTGGTTGACCCATAATACCCTGTAGTGTATCTAGAATGGCAGGGAGTGATTTCCTTACAGCCCACAAAGCTGCATACTGCCATACCCAGCATGAATCTGACAATTTCTTCAACTCCACGGGCTGTGCATTTGATTCCAGTTCTCTCTGTTTCTTCATGAAAAGATCGTGGGCAACAGAGTTTGAAAAGAAGTTGTAAAGCAGCTGCACAGTTTCAAAAAACTCAGCCACTTGTGGTACATTGCTCACAACATCCACTGAAACAAGGTTAAGTCTGTGAGCACGGCAGTGTATATATAATGCCTGCGGGACCACTTTCCTGAACCTCTCTTGTATCCCGTTATTGCACCCGGACATCACTGCCGCCCCGTCATAACACTGACCTATATACGCGTTCTTATCAATAACACACTGGGCGAGTGTCTGTTCAATGCTTTTAAGAAGCAACTCTGCGTCAACCCTTCTGCTGGAGTGAAGTGCAAAAATTCTTCAAGCACTGTTTCGTTATTCAAATACCGCACCACCATTGATATTTGCTCCTTTTTACTCAAGTCTTTTCTTTCATCCACCATGATGGCAAAATATCCAGCCTCCTTGATCTCTGCACTTATTTGACGTCTGACCATATCTGCCATAATACCTATAATTTCATTTTGGATATCGTGATGGGTGTTTTTTGCATTTCCAGGATTGTCCTCTATTTGTTTTTAGCCAGAGTCTTATCACACTGTACAATTACAATGAGCAACTCAACAAAGTTTCCCCTATTGCCACATCCATCATGCTCCCGGTGTCCTCGCTGGGCAGTGCCTTGGCACGCAGTATGGCGTAGAGACTCAACCACTGCTCTCATATACTCACGATTTTCTTGGACAATCTTTGCATGTCCTTTGTCAAGCATATTTCCCAATCTTGAACCATCTTGTTTTCTCAATCTGAATTCGGCCCATGCCTCCATAGCAAACTTATGAGCTGCACTTACATGGTGGGTTATGAAAGCTGTTGTAGCTTTCCGCCAGTTGCGGTAACCGGTGACAGTGAAGGTAAACTCAGAATGGAACCCATGTCCTCCACACAGGAAATGCCTGCATGCGAAGCAGAATGTAATATCTTTCATGATCGAATATTCCAACCAGTCAAACCAGCCATGAATAAAACTCCTTTGCTGATTGCCAAACTGTTGCGAGCAGCGAAGGGTACTTTTTCAATGCTAACCGACGGGGTTCTTCCTCAGGCTGCTGGCTAACATCACTAACAGAGTTCCCACTAGCACTAAGAGCAGCTTCATCCATGTTCTCTTCCAAATCCCGCTCCATTTCTCGTTCCTCTACTTCGCCTTCACACTCCTTCGATGAACTGCTGTTGTCCTCATCCCCACTTACTTCTTTCTGCATGTCACTTTCAATTAAGACAGGCTCGGGCTGAGACACCACTGATTCCTCTGGATGAGGTCGTTTTCTCACTAAAAATCGATGCATTTTTCACACGGGCCAAAATAATGCATGTGCCAGGCCCACGCTAGCTTGTAAAAGCACAATGTGTGTGTGTGTGTGTGTGTGTGTGTGTGTGTCATCCGTTAGTCTCGCGAGACCATGGGCCTGTGCCTGGATGTATACTATCAATCTCTCGCGTGAGTGAGAGTGAGTGACATCACCAGTTTAAGTAATCTTAGATCAGCTTAACTGATCTGAGGACAGCAATGGCAAGACATTGACAACGAACGAATAAGCAGAAGTGTAGAGTGGACAAATTTCAGTTAATTTCTTGGTGGTGCTACGGTGGCACTATTGTAATTTCTGGTGCTGCTATAGCACCAGCTAGCACCACCTTAGCACCGTCTCTGAGGCAAATGATGAGCCATTAGCAACATAGCCTTAATGTTGTTACTGTCTCTTTAGCTCTGCTTTTAATAGGGTCTCTTCCTAGTGTTACACTCTTGAGTATACATAGATAAAGTAGAGTAGAATCATAGGGATATACAGCCAGCACAAGCGGAGCATCAGCCTGTGAGAAAAGTTTCCAAAGGTAATCTTCATCCAGCATATGAGGCTGTCGGACAAAACCTACTTTCTTGAATACCTCTGAGGAATTATGCAGAAGGAGGTTCAGTTTCATCAGGCAGCATATAAATCTACTGGACCGGTAATTATGCATAATTTCTATGTGACCATCTATAAAGCCACCCATGATCATCTATCCATGTCCTCCCCGGCAAAGAAAACATGCACATTTACTTATGAATGGATGTCAAAGGAGTAGGAGTGCTCTGGTATTTACAACTGTCATGTTTCCAAAGTCAGAATAAAATAAGATGAGCCAGTGACATTTGTAAATTGTAAAATCTTATATTCTGATAAAGTTCAAAATCTCTATGATCTTTGCGGAAGGTGATAAAAGTCTTCACATTTTTCATGGCAGTTGTAGCACTTGCCAGTCTCTAACTTTTTTTTCCAACCAGGAACAGCAGAAGATGCTGCTTCTTCACAACTTCAACTGATTTTAGTATAATGCTAGTGCATTAAGTGCTAAAGGACCAACAAGAATCTTAGAGAGCACATTATATTTTAAAAATAAATTTCAGCTATCTAGCTGCATCTGGTGTTCCCTGTTGTGTGCTAAAGGCAAGAAAGCCACAGTATTACAGTCCGCTCTAACTTGGCAGTGCAAAGGACTTTGGGGATGTTTGAACACAATAATATGAGGGATTATCTGAAGCAGAAAAATTAATTGAAGGTGATAAAGAATCTCAAGAATAAAGACTTCCACAATTCATTGTTGGTAGACAAATAAGGAGAAATTAGTAGACCTGTGGTTGTGGTGATGTTCTGCCTTTGATCCTTTCTTTATAAAATACCGAAGAGGCAGTTGAATGTTCTCATGCCCTCAATTTGTGCTGAAAAATTTACCCAATCTCTAGGCTAATAGCAGTCTGCCAGTGGAGCATATGAATCTGTAATTAAACAAACTGCAGACCAGTTACAAATCTAGTGAAAGAATTAAATTTTATTTTCAGCATATTGTTGTAGTCAAGTCTTTTGCCAGCCTAGAGATCAACTCGGTGTTTTCCATAACACCTACTGCTCCAAGGCAATCTTATCAGTACCTTCAGCAAAGTAGCAGAAGGCTATTCAGGTCAGTACTCTTAAGATCAAGGAACTCAGGAGGATATATTTTGTACACCAGCCATCTTGTGACCTCTCTGAGTCTGCCAATTAATGAAACAGCCTCAGGTATTGTATGTTATTGCTGGCAGATTGTAATATTATATTTTCACTTCCCTAAGGCTCTCATGAATTTTGCTCCACCAAGAAGATGTGGGCTTTTTGGAATACATTATTATTAGAAAGAAGATTTTCTTTTGTCTTTCTGTGGTCTTCCTATTATTTCTATTTAACCTCTTCTACTTTTATCCCCACACCATCAATGCAAGAGTTTCGAATGGGTTGAAATAACTTTTAAAGCAGCTTAACAAAAACATCCATTAATGCTATCATTGCTTTTACACATAGACATCCATTTAAATTTTACCTGAATTTCCAACCCTAAACCTGCACCGACACTAAATTTGAAAGGCTTCGTATCAGAATGGGAATGGGATGTGGAATTAAAATGTGTCTATCCACGGCCTCCTCTACTGTAAAGATGAAGCCACACTCAGGTTGGAGGAACAACACCTTATATTCCGTCTGGGTAGCCTCCAACCTGATGGCATGAACATTGACTTCTCTAACTTCCGCTAATGTCCCACCTCCCCCTCGTACCCCGTCCGTTATTTATTTATATACACAAATTCTTTCTCTCTCTCTCCTTTTTCTCCCTCTGTCCCTCTGCCTATACCTCTTGCCCATCCGCTGGGTTTTCCCCCCCTCCCCCTTTTCCTTCTTCCTGGGCCTCCTGTCCCATGATCCTCTCATATCCCTTTTGCCAATCACCTGTCCAGCTCTTGGCTCCATCCCTCCCCCTCCTATCTTCTCCTATCATTTTGGATCTCCTCCTCCCCCTCCCACTTTCAAATCTCTTACTAGCTCTTCCTTCAGTTAGTCCTGACGAAGGGTCTCGGCCCGAAACGTCAATTATACCTCTTCCTAGAGATGCTGCCTGGTCTGCTGCTTTCACCAGTAACTTTGATGTGTGTTGCCGACACTAAATTTGTTTGGTTTCCCATAGAAAACTAATGTGATGGTATTGGGTTTGCTGACCACAAAGTTCTAAACTCAAATGAAGATCTTAAGCCTTAATCAGATATAAATAGCTACGAGTACTCTCAATAAAGGGAGATTTTACAACAACTGTTGAACTTCAAAGACTAGTTTACTTCCCTGTTTATGCTCCATGGCATGTTTTAGCTGCCAATAGCCACTATTTATGTGGTGGGCTCCCTCTCCCTATCAAGAAAATATTCCATCTAGTAAGTAGTTTAAGCACAGATCATTTATTTTTTTTAAAGATACATGTTTAAATCCAAACAACATTCTTAAAACACAATTAAAACTCACAGAGGATTTCTATCTACAAGATTTCCAAATTACAAACCATTTCTGAGACACAAGCCATTTCTTAAGCATAAAACATTCCTAAAATACAAGGATATCCAAAACACAGATACAATTCCTATAAACTAAAAGGACATACCAAAGATGCAGGTAAACAAACCATCCATTGGAGAAACCAAAACCAAAGGAATAGATTCTTGTTTCACCATGTGTTTCTTCCTTGGCTCTTGATTTTCCTTATGCCATTGCTAATAAGCTTGAACTGCTCTCAATATTTATACTTTTATTTTATTACTTTTGTGATTTCACATGTATATGATCTTTCTTCAGATACCCTTTAACACAAATGGTCTAAAAGCATTTTGCAGACATAGAGCCCAGCTTAATGTTCATAGTTAATGCTGTAAAGCTTCACAAACCTTCCAATGATAAACACATCAATTATTTGATATGCTAAATGACGTTATTCATCTGGTTCTGAAACAAGCCAAATTAAACAACCTATTGCCAGTCAAGTAGCAATAAATCAAGTATAGTGAGCTAAATATTACTTCTCACAGACAAAGTGTCTACTATCAGAGCCTGTTTGCAAAGATATTCTTTAGTACTTGTTTTAACTTCAAGCTGATTATTGTGTGCCACTTATATCTTAAGAACTTTATGACCAGAAGTCAAACAACTGTTGGTTGGAAGTTTACTTACAATTATTTACAATCTTATACGTGGTAGCTGCTGTGCTTAGCAAGCAAAATCAGCAAAAAACCAAGAGGCCTACTGGCCAGGAGAGAATATCCATCACGGCAAGAGAGCAAAAACGAACAATTATGCCATATACAAACATAGAAATTTGATTGATAAGTTGTTTTATGCTTCTGGCCACCTTTCATCATCATCATCATCAATATAAGTCATGTCATATGATGTGCGTGATCATGGTCAGAGGCCATGATCGTTCTTGGCAGATTTTTCTACAGAAGTGGTTTGCTGTTGCTGTATTTGGACAGTGTCTTTACAAGACAGGTGACCCCAGCCATTACCAATATTCTCCATAAATTGTCTGCCTGATATCAGTGATCACATGACCAGGACTTGTGACATACACCGGCTGCTCATCAGACCAATCCTCCACCTGTTCCCATGGCTTCATGTGACCCTAATCAGGGTGCTAGGCAGGTGTTACACAGTGCCCATGGGTGACCTGCAGGCTAGCAGGGGGACCGAGTGCCTTACACCTCCTTTGGTGGAGAATGTATCTCCATCCCCCGCTACTCAAGGTCACCTTTACACTTATTAATAATAAACCCATTGTTTATTTTTATTTGATGATGAAATTTTGTTTTATTTTTATTCTACTTTTGACACAGTGCTAAAATGTTTTAGGTACAAACTTTGCATTTAGCTAAATTTTCTTTTCAGTCAGCATTATTTCAGGAAATGCATTTCTGCTAATTACAATTTAAAGTCTAAGTTACCATCTTGCTATCCTTTTTTGATACGAAGTTTGTATTTTTGCAAGTGTTTTCTCCTTGGAAGTTTTGTCATTATTTAGAACTATTTACTGTCAGCAGTATTTCCTGATGTAATGGGGGATGGGGTTTGTGTTATATTCAGAAAGGATGATACAGTAGTTGGTTCCAACCAAGCAGCTATTCTAAAATATCAAACAGTGATGATAGGTTTGGAGGTATTCTCTGTTAATTATAGCATCAACAACAGCATTAGACAATACATTTTTAATCTATTTAGTTTTGGAGAATTAAAAATATAGAACTGAAAATTTCTCTTTGTTTAATGCAGAGATATCATGTGACAAAGTGTGCTTTTCTTAAATGGGAATGTTGTGTCGATCAATTGCCCATATTCCTTTAGGTGTACTGTTGATGTGCTTTCCCTGTCATGGATAATATAACTGTGGATACGTGGAAACTCAGCACTTATTGCTTGGTCAGGTTAAAATGTTGCATCTTTATCTACATATGTATCATTTAGGTTTTAACAATTCCATAAATGAGGTTAAAATCAAAACTGGAAATGATCTAAGAATCTTTGATCTGAAATGATAACATTACATTATTTTCTTTCGTAGCTCAATGTAGATGACATATTTATACTGAACAAGGAAATTGCATGTTGATCAAACAATTTGCAAGCATAATAATTTTCTATTTAAGATGTTGAATCAAATCTCTACTGCCTAGATTTTACTGTTCTATGTGCACTTCTCTCTTCAATTTGCAAATTATTAACATTTTGTATGTGGGTACAACATGAGTGTGGGGACAATATGAGTGGGTATTGCCACAAGGCAGCGGAGATTTGAGATCAGAGTTCTCCTTCTCCAAGATGAGCTTCCAACCACAGCTGACGAGTCCTATCTGCCCAAAGCGACTGGTTTTAAGATGCCAGTAAACCACCTTTGCTCCTTCTCCTGTCAGTAAAAATGGTTCCACCAGGCTTAGTAACTAAGGCACAAGTGAAGGCCAGGAGTTGGACTTGGTTGTCAGAGACTTTTTGAGGTGCACAGCATTGGGAGAATTTAATAGATAGTGGGAGCTTATCCGTACTACCTGTCCTGGCTATAACAACCTGAAGGAATGATAAGACACATACTTAATATAAAATATTAATATAATATGTACTTAATATTAATACAGTTGTATTTAATCAATATATAGAAGTCCCAGCTGGAGAGAGTGCAATACTAGTTCTCTTATTAGGGAACGAGACGGCAAGTGACAGAAATTTCTGTAGGGGACACTTTGCATCTAGTTGAGTCAAATCAAGTCAAGTTTATTGTCATTTAACTATATACATGGATATAATGTATATACTCATATAACGTATATAGAAATGAGACAACATTTCTCCGAACCTGGTGTAAAGCACAGTAGTACACATAACACATGATAATTAATGAAGGTAAGGATAAAATCTACAGATGAATCACACATACTTACAAGCTAAAGTGAATTAATATTGAGTATTGTAAGGTACAGAACAGAATAACCAGCGACACTTTGAATAGGTTGCGGCAGGGAGGTCAGAAGCCTAATAGCCTGGGATGAAGAAACTGTTTCTGATCCTGATCATTCTTGTTTTTATGCATCAATGTCTCCTGCCTGGTGGTAGAATGTCAAAGAGGATGCTGGATGGATGGGTGGGATCCTTAATAACACTAATGCGATTAGTTTCAAAGTTATTATGGAGAAGGATAGGCCTGGTCCTTGGTTTGAGATTCTAAATAGAAGATAGGCCAATTTTGATACTATCAGCATGTGGATTGGGACAGTTTGTTTTCTGGAAAGGTGTACTTGGTAGTCTGAGATACCCAGCTGTTTCAATCAGGCTTCAATTATGTCGATGCTGAAGAAGAATGTGGTAAACTGCCTCAATGACTATTGTTCAGTAGCATTTACATCCACTGCGATGATGTGCTTTAAGAGGTTGGTGATGAAACATATTAACTGGTGCCTGAAAAGGGATATGGATCCAGTCCAATTTCTCTATATTCACAATAGGCCAACAGTAGATGTCATTCCATTGGCTCTTTTCTGAATCCTGGAACATCTGGACAGCAAAGAAGCATACATCAGAATGCTCTCCATTGACTACAGCTCAGCATTCAATACTATCATCTCCTCAAAATTAACCAATAAGCTGCAAGTCCTAGGCCTCGATACCTCCTTGTGCAATTGGAGCCTGGATTTCCTCACTTGCAGACTCCAGTCAGTTTGCATTGGCAACAATATCTCCTCCACAATCTCCTTCAGCACAGGTGCACCGTAAGGTGGTGTGTTTAACCCCCTGCTCTACCTGCTTTACACTTTTGACTGTGTGGCTAAGCACATCTCCAATGCCATATTCAAGTTTGCTGACACTGCCAATTCAAAGATGCTGGTGAATCAGGATATGGGGAAGGTGGAAAATCTGGCTGAGTGGAGCCATAACAACAACCTCATGCGAGGGTTTGGCATGTCACCTAAAAGTTTGATGAACTTCTGGAGGTGTGTGGTGAAGAGTATATTGACTAGTTGCATCGTGGCCTGGTATAGAAATATCCATGCCCTTGTATGGAAAAGCATACAAAAGATAATGGATGCAGCCCAGTCCATCACGGGTAAAGATCTCCACACCATTGAGCACACCTACATGGAGTGTTGTTACAGGAACGCAGCATCCATTATCAACGACACCAACCATCCAAGCCATGCTCTCTTCTCACTGTTGCCATCAGGAAGAAGGTACGGGAGCCTTAGGACCTGCACCGACAGGTTCAGAAACAGTTACTACCCCTCAGGTCTCAGGCTCTTGAACCAAGGGAAATGACTCCACTCAACTTTGCCCACCCAGTCACTGAACTTTCATCTTCAAGGAATTTTCACCTCATGTTCTTGATAGCTATTGATTATTTATTTATCATTGTTATTAATATTATTTTTTTTTTGCACATTGTTTGTTTTTGTACCTGTTGGCTGCAGTCTTTCATTGATCCTGATGAGTTTCTTGTGTTTATTGTAACTGCCTGCAGTAAAATTATTCTCAGGATTTTATATGGTGCCATATATGTACTTCCAACTTTGAAGCGTTTTTTCTGTGTTGTAGTGTTCTATGACACTGTGACTATGACTTTGATGAGGGTAAATTTGGAGTATTGTGTGCATTACTGGCATCTACCTACAGGAAATATTCCAATAAGATTGAAAGAGTACAGAGAAAACTTACAAGGATGTTGCCAGGACTTGAGTAACTGAATTATAGGAAAACGCTCAATAAGTTTGGACTTTTTTTCCTCAGGGTGCAACAGAATGAGAGGAGATTTCATTGAGGTGTACAGAAATAGGATATGTATATATAAGGTAAAGGCAAATGGGTTTTTTCCCCATTGAGGTTGAGTGAGTCTGGAACTAGAGGTCATAGGTTAAGGATGAAACATGAAGTATTTATGGGAAACTGGTGGGGTAGTTCTTCATTCAGAGGGTTCTGAGAGTGTGGAACAAGCTGCCAGTAGAGGCGGCAGAGGCAAATTTCATCTTCTTTTGCACATTAGTTGTTTATCAGTCTTTGTGTGATGTGTGTTTTTATTGATTATAGTCTTTGTTTCCTGTGAATGCCTGCAAGAAAATGATTCTCAAGGTCGTGTATAGTGATGTACAGCACAGTATATGTACTTCATTAATACATTTACTTTGAATTTTGAACATGGACGGAAGGGGTATGGAGGGCTATGGTCCAGGCGTAGGTTCATGGGATTAGGCGGAGTAACAGTTTGTCATTGACTAGATGGGCTGAAGGGTCTGTTTCTCTGCTGTAGTGCTCTACGACTCTACACATGGATTATTTATTGTAAACTATAATCTTAATTCTGAAAAAAAGAACTGAACTTTCTTTCGTCTGTGAGATGTAATTTTCTAGAGATGAGATATTTTCCAATTGGAATCTTCATGTGTAAAATTTCATTATTTTTCATCTTATCCAAGGATTAAGAATGACCTGCTTCCACACCAGTTCTGTGGGTTCTGTTGTGAGCGATGACAGCAATATGGGAACTGGAAACTCTTTCATATAGTAGATGGAGCAGAGATATCTAATTTGTTGCTAAGAGACTAGTTTATGAGGTGGTTCACCATTTACAGAGGTCATCATCCTTAGCACTGAAGACCATATTACATTCAATTAGTTATGTTGGGCAAAGGAATTAGAGGGTTCCTTCGTGTTCCCTATGATTTCAATTCCTAGTACCACCCAATTGGGGATTCATTTGGAGCTGCCACGAGTTTCTCAAGATTCAGAGGAGTTGTTGTGTAAGGGGCTTACCACACATTCTTGAATGATCTCCTCTGTCCGCTGATAATCTTTTCCTTGGTGGAGCTTATGAATAATATGGCCTACCCATAGAGCCATTCAAGAGATCTTGACTTCGTAAAATGTATTTACATTAATTTTCTTACCTTGAGTCCGGACTATTTTGCAGAAAAAACATTTGTAAAGTTTTTTCAGTGCCTTGGGATACCTGCTAAATGTCAAAGGATATAAGTAGACCAAGGAACAGTGTGGTCCAAAAGACCATGAATTTTGCAGGACGTCTACACAAAGCAGTGCCAATGCATTGAAGGCAATACTGAATTTAATCATCACTGTCTGCTTTCACTGAGAGGTAGTTCCTGCGATAAGGGAAGTGATTTTTTTCTCTATCTGAAAATTAACATTGTCAGAGCGTCATGTGGCACTGTGGTGAGTGGAGGATCTTTGCATTGTGGGTGATAAATGTAAGGTCCATCTTTTTATCTGCCTGAGTAAATGTATCATTAATGTTTTGGGTTGTGACATACAAGTGGCCACATCAATTACTTACTGTGACTTGCCTGCTGAGGTTGGACTGCCCTTGGTTCTGCATGGAGTCGCATTGACTGAACATTCGCAATGTTTAAGTAATTGGCAAGTATCTAATTCTACCTCATGAATCAACAAACTTTAGGAATACTCAATAAACAGCAATATTTAAAATTCCAATGTTTCATTAACAATAACAAACAAAGTTATAATCTTGACATGCATAGAATATGAATATATAATTTTATTTAAATTTGTTTAATTCAATGTTACTGTCCAATATCCCATTGTTTAAAAAAGTAAAGGGATAAAATCAACAGGAGGATGACAAAATTGATGCAAACTGGATGTAGGAAATAGTGTAAGGAGAGTAAGTAGAGTTTGTTAGATCTGCTACTGAAATTACACCCAAACTGTTTGTAATTCACGAGATCACAAGACAAAGAAGCAGAATTAGGCCATTCGGCCCATCGAGTCTGCTCCGCAGCTCCCCCATGAGCTAAACCATTCACCCATCTAGTTCCAATTTCCGGCTTTTTCCCCATATCCCTTGATACCCTGACTAATTAGATACCTGTCAATCTCCTCCTTACACACCCTCAATGATCGGGCCTCCACAGCTGTATGTGGCAACGAATTCCACAAACCCATGACCTGGCTAAAAAATTTCTCCTCATCTTTGTTTTAACTGGATACACTCTAATTCTAAGACTATGGCCTCTTGTCTTGGACTCACCCACCAAGGGAAACAACCTTTCCACATCTACTCTGTCCAACTCTTTCAACATTCGAAATATTTCTATGAGATCCCCTCTCATTCTTCTATACTCTAATGAATACAATCCAAGAGCCGACAAACGCTGCTCATATGTTAGCCCCTGCATTCCAGGAATCATCCTCGTAAATCTTCTCTGAACTCTCTCCAACATCAGTACATCCTTTCTAAGATAGTGGGCCCAAAACTACACACAGTATTCCAAATGAGGTCTCACTAATGCCCCATAGAGCCTCATCAACACCTCCTTACTCTTATACACTATTCCTCTTGAAATGAATGCCAACATAGCATTCGCTTTCCTTACCGCCGATCCAATTTGGTGGTAAACCTTTAGGGTATCCTGCATGAGGACCCCCAAGTCCCTTTGCACTTCCGATTTTTGAATTTTCTCCCCATCTAAATAATAATCTGCCCAATTATTTCTTCTTCCGAAATGTACAACCGTACATTTGTCAACGTTGTATCTCATCTGCCATTTCTTTGCCCTGTTACATAACCGGCAACAATGAATATTAATCGAGACAGGTTTTATGAAAAAAACCAAACATTTATTAAACACTTATAAAAGATAAGGAAAAAAAAACAAAGGAAAACTTTAACCAGCGGTTAAACAGGCACGCAGCCGTTCATCAACTCCACTTGGCTCTGGTTCTTAAAGTGTTAAATGCGAAAACAGTTCTTAAAGCGATACAGTCAGATACAGTTCTTAAAGTGATAACTTCGAAAATCCAACAGATTTACACATTCAATTGGGAGAGACTTCTCTGGAGAAGGATTTCTTCACAGACGCAGCTTTACTGCTGGTTCCGTCCATAGGATTCTCGATGCCGAAATTAAACTGTTTAAATCGACTGACCTTAAATTCCTTTTAGAGAAAGAACCTTTTTGCATGAACTCATTGTGCTATTGCAAGAGTTATCTCAATGCAGGTTCTCTTCAACGAAGACTCAATAAGGTCGATCCTTTATTAAACTTCCAAATGACGCCGACTTCTCTCGATCCTTCACTTCGATGAATTCTTCACTCTCCCTTCAAAACTGTCGGAATTGAGTAAATTGGCACTTCCAGCCACAAATTTCCAGTTCAAATACAATATCTTGTGAGAGAACGCACCTTCCGTTTTAAAAATGAAACTGCATCACAAACACAACACGCAGCAGAAACAGAGGTACAACACATTCTACCTGGAAATCTACAAACTCAAAAACCTACTGCGTCACCTGAGTTGACCCTTATATAGTCACGTGGCCTCACATCGGCGGGAAAATCACATCAGATGACCTCCAAAAGACCATTACAGCATTCTCACAAAAAAAACCAGACCTCCTTGAGCATGTAACAGCCCACTCTCCTAAACTAACGAAGTCTCTCTGCAACCTTTCCGTTTCTTCAACATTTCCTGCTTCTCCACCTATCTTGGTGTCATCTGCAAACTTAGCCACAAAACCAATTAATCCATAATCCAAATCATCGATATACATCGTAAAAAGAAGCGGCCCCAACACCGACCCCTGCGGAAAACCACTAGTAACCGGCAACCAATCAGAATAGGATCCCTTTATTCCCACCCTTTGCTTTCTGCCTATCAGCCAATGCTCCACCCATTTCAATATCTTTCCTACAATTCCATGGGCTCTCATCTTATTAAGCAGCCTCATATGCGGCACCTTATCGAAGGCCTTTTGAAAATCCAAATACACAACATCCACAGCCTCTCCCTTGTCAATCTTATTCAAGATTACCTCAAAAAATTCCAATAGGTTGGTGAGACAGGATCTTCCCTTCATGAAACCATGCTGGCTTCGGCCTATCTTGTCATGCACCTCGAGGTATTTCATAACCTCGTCCTTGAGGATTGACTCCAATATCTTTCCAACTACCGATGTCAGACTAATAGGTCTGTAATTTTCTTTTTGCTGCCTCCTTCCTTTCTTAAATAACGGAACTACATTTGCAACCCTCCAGTCCTCTGGAACCATGCCAGAGTCTATTGATTCCTGGAAGATCTTTTCCAATGCTTCCACAATCTCCAAAGCCACCTCCTTCAGAACCCTTGGGTGCACCTCATCTCGACCGGGAGACTTATCTATTCTTAGTCCACTTAGCTTCCCAAGCACTTTCTCTCTAGTAATCTTGACTGTACCTAATTCTATTCTCTGATACCCCTGGCTATCAGGTACATTGCTCATGTCTTCCACTGTGAAGACTGATGCAAAATACTCATTCAGTTCCTCTGCCATCTCTTTGTTATCCATTATAGTCTCTCCAGCATCATTTTCAATCGGTCCGGTATCTACCCTTGTCACTCTTTTACTCTTCATATATTTAAAAACACTTTTAGTATCCTTTTTTATGTTAATCGCCAACTTCCTTTCATAATTCATCTTTTCTTTCCTAATGACTTTCTTAGTTTCCTTCTGTAAGTTTTTAAAAGTCTTCCAGTCCTCATTTTTCCCACTAATTTTTGCTTCCTTGTACACCGTTTCTTTTGCTTTTATTTTTGCCTTAACCTCTTTCGTTAGCCACATTTGTGCCATTTTTCCATTCATGATTTTCTTTTTTTTTGGAATATATTTTTACTGCATTTTCCTTATTTCTTGTAGGAATTTCATCCAATTCTGCTCTGCCGTCCCTCCATTTAGCTTACTTTTCCAATCAACTTGGGCCAGTTCCTCTCTCATACCACTGTAATTTCCCCTGTTCCACTGAAATATCGATACACCTGATACCAGCTTCTCTTTTTCAAATTTGAAATTGAACTCAATCGTATTATGATCACTACTTCCAAGGGGTTCCTTTACCTCCAGCTCCCTAATCGCCTCAGGTTCGTTACACAGCACCCAATCCAAAACAGCCGGTCCCCTGGTGGGCTTCTGGACAAGCTGCTCCAAAAAGCCATCCTGTAGGCATTCTACAAACTCCCTCTCCTGAGATCCATTACCTTCCTGACTTTCCCAATCCACTTTCATATTAAAATCCCCCATAATTATCTTGACATTTTCCTTCTGACACGCTTTTTCTATTTCCAGCTGCAACTTGTAGTCCACATCCCGGCTGCTGTTTGGAGGCCTGTATATAACTGCTATTAGTGTCTTTTTACCCTTGCCATTTCTTAATTCTACCCATAAGGATTCTACCTCTTCTGATCCTATGTCCCTTCTTTCTATTGATTTGATATCGTTACTTACCATCAGGGCCACGCCACCCCCTTTACCTACCTTCCTATCTTTCCTATACACTGTGTATCCTTGGATATTCAGCTCCCAATCACATCCATCATTTAGCCATGACTCGGTGATAGCCACAATGTCATATCTTTTAACCTGTAGCTGTGCAGCAAGGTCATCCACTTTATTTCTAATGCTGCGTGCATTTAAGTACAGTACATATAGATCAGTATCTGTTGCCAATTTTGCTATATTTCTATTTTGCAGCAAATTATCCTGTATATTCACTGGCCTGTCCTTCTTGCGATCTTTGCTGCACAGTATTTTTGACTTATTACTATTTTCCTCTTCCTCAACCCTAACACCTTGGTTTCCTTCCCCTTGCCAACTTAGTTTAAACCCTCCCTAACAGCTATATTAAACAATCCCGCCAGGATATTAGTACCTTTCGAGTTCAGATGTAATCCATCTTTTTTGTATAAGTCATACCTTCCCCAAAATAGATCCCAATGATTCAAGAATTTGAAGCCCTGCCCCCTGCACCAGTTACTTAGCCACACATTCATCTGCTTAATTCTGTTATTCTTACCATCATTAGCGCGCAGCTCAGGCAGCAATCCTGATATTATTACTCTGGAGGTCCAGCTTTTCAATTTTCTTCCTAGCTCCCAGTAATCTTTCTTCAGGACCTCCTCTCTTTTTCTGTCTATATCATTGGTACCAACATGTACCAAGACTTCTGGCTGCTTGCCCTCTCTCCTCAGAAAACTCTGGACTCGATCTGAGACATCCCATACCTTGGCACCAGGGAGGCAACACACCATCCGGGTATCCTTGTGCGGCTCACAGAATTTCTTGTCCGCCCCCCTTACGATGGAATCCCCTATAACTACCGCATTTCTTCTTGCTGTCTTGATTTCGGCACTGGGCAGAATGCCAGAGTCTCGTTCACTGTGGTCTCCTCTGTCAGGTCTGCCTCTTCAACGGTATCCAAAACATTATATCGATTTCTGAAGGGGACTGTCACATGGGTGCTATCCACTACCTCTCTATAGGTAGTAACTATCACCTCCTCACTTTCCCTAATTAGCCAAAGGTCATCAATTTCCATCTCCAGCTCCTTAACACAGTCCTTCAGGAGCCTCATCTCAGTGCACCTTGTGCAGATGTAATCCTTGGGGAGGCTGGGAGTCTCCCAGGGTCCCCACATCTGGCACTCCAAGCACAACACTAATCCTAGCTGCATACCTCTAATGCAACTGTTTGTACTAAATACCAAAAAACTGTAACTTACTCTGTTACTATGAGACTCAACGGTCGCAGGAAACCTCTTTCTGTCTCTGCTGAAGCCCGTCGATCCAAAGCCCTTTCACTCTGCACCCTCTCACTCCGCAGCCCACTCCGACGCTGCCCGCTAGATATGGCAGTTTTCTTTTTAAACTGTTATACATTCTTGTTAATAAAAAACACTTAAGCACAGTTAACAGTACCTGCTTGGGCATCAAACAACCTCAACGGTTGGTTGAGGTTGGAGAATTAGTTCCTGCACAAAACCAAAATAATCGTTGAAAGTCCATGTGTTTCTTCAAGGATCTGTATTCTTTTCTTAGTTATATCCGTCAAGGTTCATCTTGTAGCATATGCAAATTTGCCAACTGTTCAATCATAAAATTGTGAGCATCGTTAAATAAAAAAATTGACGCTTTTTCATAAATATTCATATCAAGTGCTTTCTTAGTACAATTGCTATTCTTCAACTCTAATGTATTTTCCTAATAAACATATTTTATATCACCCATGTAAACTAATCTACAAAGCAATATATATTTAAACCATAATTCAAATTTCAAGGAGACATATTATTGTCTGAACCAACTTTGTTCAGTTGTAACAAATGGCACAGATTTCATAAACAAGCAATCAAGTTGAACTTCAGAATGTATTGTGCTATTTACATATGTATGATTTGAGGCAATGATACCACAGATTTCAACACAGAAATATGCAATCCTTGATGAATTTGTAAAAGTAACATTTTAGATTGTTTTTTTACTGCTTTTTGAAAGAAAACTTAAGTTTAGTTGTGTTAAGTAACCTTTTGAAAAGAGTAGGCTGATAGCTGCAGATTATGGCTCTGGCATTATCTGTCCTTCTATTTTCGAAGTGCCAGAAGGGCCTAGTCTGCTGAGTATCACAATAAATGAATAAACAAACAAACAAACAAATAAACTTGCCATGACATCCGGATTGTTCAGAAATGACAACAAAAGTTTTGATAATGAACTGTTTTTAAATTACAAGAAGCATCTTTGATTAACAGCATTAATCCAATTTATCATATTTGTATTGGTATCCTCCCTCTATAATGTTCATAGCAATTCAGAAGAAGAGATGTATGAAATTGCTTATGCAGGAGCCTGCTTTAACAGATGAACTCATGCAACCTCTTCCTTTGTAAAAACAAATTGGTAGAAACATGCAATCCTGTACCTATCAAAGTGATTTTAGTACAAGATTAAAAAAAGGATGATTGGAGTGGAAGGGTTCTGCAATATGCAATATATTCAGCACATAATTCTCTGGAACTTCCGCCATCCCCAATGGGATCCGACCACCAAGCGTATCTTCCCCTTCCCCCCTTTCTACTTTCCACAGGGATTGCTCCCTACGCGACTCCTTTGTCCATTCATCCTTCCCCACTGTTATCTCTCTTGGCACTTATCCCTGCAAGCAGAACACGTGCTACTCCTGCCCCTACACCTCCTCCCTCACTACCATTCAGAGCCCCAAACATTCCTTCCAGGTGAGGCGACACTTCACCTGTGAGTCTGTTGGGGTCATATGCTGTGTCCGCTTCTCCCAATGTGACCTCCTGTATATTGGTGAGATCCGGCATAGATTGGGAGTCCATTTCACTGAGCACCTACGCTCCGTCTGCCAGAAGAAGTGGGATCTCTCAGTGGCCACCCATTTTAATTCCACTTACCATTCCCATCCTTATATATCAATCCATGGCCTCCTCTACTGTCGTGATGAGGCTACACTCAGGTTGGAGGAACAACACCTTACATTCTGTCTGGTTAGCCTCCAACCTGATGCCACTAATATTGATTTCTCGAATTTTCGGTAACGCACCCCTCCTCTTCCACGCTTCACCATTCCCCATTCCCTCTCCCACCTTATCTCCTTGCCTGCCCATCGCCTCCCTCTGGTGATCCTCCCCCTTCTTCTTTCTTCCATCGCCTTCTGTTCTCTCTTATCAGACTGCCCCTTCTCCAGCCCTGTATCTCCTTCACCAACTTCCCAGCTCTTTACTTCACCCCTCCCCCTCCCAGTTTCACCTACCACCGTGTGCTTCTCTCTACTCCCCCACCTTCTAAATCCACTCCTCATCTTATTTCTCCAGTCCTGCTGAAGGGTTCTGGCCCGAAACATCGACTGTGCTTTTCCTCATAGATGGTGCCTGGTCTGCTGAGTTCCTCCAACATTTTGAGTGTGTTGCTTGCACTTTTAGGATACTGTATTGAGTTTGACTGAAGTTTAGAGATAGAGATGTGCATCTGAATTGTTCTGAGCTGAGCCGAATGATGTTATTTGCTGGTTTCCCAAACTGACCATCAGACATCTCACCCTGCAAAAACTCACGTCAGGGAGGTAGCACCATCAATTTGCGGGAGACTCCCTTAACTTCTGGGAGAGGTGGGATGTCTGCACCATTGCTGAGAAGGAGTGAGAATGAAAGCCAGAGCTCCAAAGTGTAGTCAAAAGCAGAAGGGTGAGGAGCGGCACAACTTGACTGCTTTGAACAGAATCCATCCATTGCACACATACCAGCTTAAAATGGCAGCATATTTTAACCGCCACAAGTTCACACCTTGCAAGTCTGACACCACTGAAAGCAGGAACAGTCATATGGGTCGAAGGGTCTCAGCCTGAAACGCCGACTGTACCTCTTCCTAGAGATGCTGCCTGGCCTGCTGCGTTCACCAGCAACTTTGATGTGTGTTGCAGTCATATGATTTCTTCAGAAGGATGCCTCGGAGACAATGTCAACATAGTATTGAAACCAGTGTGGAACTGGATTTATTTAGTCTTTGCAGCACCAGTGGCAATGGTGAAAAGCAGAGTGGTATCAAGAGAAAACAATGGTTATGCGGTTAATGTATCAAAGCAGCAATTTCGGTATATCTTAAGCTAATATTTCATAACTATTCTTCCAAATACTAGAGACACAGAGTACAGTAAATTTGAAAGGATACACAGACAAAGTATTGAAGACATTTAGTTCAGAAATAGTTCATATTTAGTGCTTCACAAAAATCAATGGTTGTAGATGATGATATTAATCAACATTGATGGACCAAGAATAGTTCAGAAAATTGGAAGAGATGTTGACATACACTACTGCACAGAAGTCTTAGGCACACATATATAGATAGGGTGCCTAAGTTGTTTGCATATTACTGTAATTGTCAACATGGAGTGGAGAGCGAGTTTGTAAATCTGGCAGGAGCAAAGAATGTTGGGAATGGTGAGGGTGGAGCACCATACGAGGGGTGTGGGGCAGGTGGCAGAGAAGGAGAGCCAGGGGTGGGAGGTGTCAAGGGTGCCAACACACCCAGCCTGAGACACCAGGCAAGGTCTTTTGATTCCAAACAATTGTTTCATTGATCATTAAAGAATGACTGTCAGGTGCTTCCCGCTCCCTCCCCTCTCCCTGCCACCTTCCCACTCTCAGTCCCCAAAAGAGACCCCTATCAGAATCAGGTTTACTGCTACTCACATGCATCATGAATTTTTTTTTTTTGGCAGAAGCAGTACATAAAATTAACACAGTATTGGGCAAAAGTCTTTGGCACCCTGGCTATATACTCATCTGTGCTTAAGACGTGCACAATATAGTAGATTGGCAAAGTCACACTAAGTTCTGTTATTAGGAAAGTATGCATCAAAGTCCAAGTATACCTGCACAATAATGATTGTATCGCATGTTCCTTTCCAATTTGTTCCCAAACCATTCGATTCTAAGCTTTGAATAACCAAGTGAGAGCAGAATTAGATAAATCAGACTGAAATAGACTTTTGCCAAATATAATCAAGAATAACTAGGCAGTGTCAAAAACAGAAAAGACTATATCACTGTTTGTTGAATACCATGTAAAATTAAATCAACTGTTGACAACAAATCGTACCTGTTGCCTACTTTTCAGAAGCAATATGTAGAATTGTTAGGAGACAAAGCTTTCACTTGACTGGATCTAATCCATGCAAAACTTCAGCTGTAAGTGGAAAGGATGAGTTGGTAATACTTGACAATCAATATGTTAAAGAATTTTTACTCTTAAGGGTAACTGTCTTTTGATACATAGCCATCAACGAAGATCTTTCAGGCTACCAGGAGGGAAGAGACTGCAAGGCATAGATTATTGTCTGCAATCATGGCAATGTAGCAACAGATACAAGTAACAGTGACAAAAAGCTTATTTTAAAAGTATTATCTTAAAAGCATTCAAACTTTTATTGTTAATGTTCAGAACAAGTAAGTGTGCATGTGAGAACTTCCCACATGTGCTCTTCATATACCCAGGATATTTGAAACTGGACACCAAGCAGCTAACCAATCATAGTCATAGTCATACTTTATTGATCCCGGGGGAAATTGGTTTTAGTTACAGTTGCACCATAAATAATAAATAGTATTAGAACCATAAATAGTTAAATAGTAATATGTAAATTATACCTGTAAGTCATGAAATAAGTCCAGGACCAACCTATTGGCTCAGGGTGTCCGACCCTCCAAGGGAGGAGTTGTAAAGTTTGATGGCCACAGGCAGGAATGACTTCCTATGACGCTCTGTGTTGCATCTCGGTGGAATGAATCTCTGGCTGAATGTACTCATGTGCCCACCCAGTACATTATGTAGTGGATGGGAGACATTGACCAAGATGGCATGCAACTTGAACAGCATCCTCTTTTCAGACACCATCGTCAGAGAGTCCAGTTCCATCCCCACAACATCACTGGCCTTACGGATGAGTTTGTTGATTCTGTTAATGTCTGCTACCCTCAGCCTGCTGCCCCAGCACACAACAGCAAACATGATAGCACTGGCCACCACAGACTCGTAGAACATCCTCAGCATCGTTTGGCAGATGCTAAAGGACCTAAGTCTCCTCAGGAAATAGAGATGGCTCTGTCCCTTCTTGTAGACAGCCTCAGTGTTCTTTGACCAGTCCAGTTTATTGTCAATTCGTATCCCCAGGTATTTGTAATCCTTCACCATGTCCACACTGACCCTCTGGATGGAAACAGGGGTCACCGGTACCTTAACTCTCCTCAGGTCTACCACCAGCTCTTTAGTCTTTTTCAAATTAAGCTGCAGATAATTCTGCTCACACCATGTGACAAAGTTTCCTACCGTAGCCCTGTACTCAGCCTCATCTCCCTTGCTGATACATCCAACTACGACAGAGTCATCTGAAAACTTCTGAAGATGACAAGACTCTGTGCAGTAGTTGAAGTCCGATGTGTAAATGGTGAAGAGAAAGGGAGACAAAACAGTCCCCTGTGGAGCCCCAGTGCTGCTGATCACTCTGTCGGACACACAATGTTGCAAGCACACGTACTGTGGTCTGCCAGTCAGGTAATCAAGAATCCATGACACCAGGGAAGCATCCACCTGCATCGCTATCAGCTTCTCCCCCAGCAGAGCAGGGCGGATGGTGTTGAATGCACTGGAGAGGTCAAAAAACATGACCCTCATAGTGCTCGCTGGTTTCTCCAGGTGGGTGTAGACACGGTTCAGCAGGTAGACGATGGCATCCTCAACTCCTAGTCGAGGCTGGTAGGCGAACTGGAGGGGATCTAAGTGTGGCCTGACGATAGGCCGGAGCAGCTCCAGCATAAGTCTCTCCAGGGTCTTCATGATGTGGGAGGTCAATGCCACCGGTCTGTAGTCATTGAGGCCGCTGGGGCGCGGCGTCCTCGGCACAGGGACGAGGCAGGACGTCTTCCACAGTACAGGAACCCTCCGGAGCCTCAGGCTCAGGTTAAATACATGGCGAAGTACTCCACATAGCTGAGGGGCACAGGCTTTGAGCACCTTGGTACTGACACCACCCGGTCCTGCAGCCTTGCTTAGGTTGAGACGTTTCAGCTGTCTTCTCACCTGTTCAGCTGTGAAGCCCACCATGGTGGTTTCGTGTGGGGAAGGGGTATAGTCATGAGAGCAGGGTGGGGGACTGTGAGGAGGGGTAGGAGGGGAGAGTGAAATATGTGATGGGAAACCAGCTGCTATTTCTAAACTAACCAATCACAACAAAGCAACTTTAGATTATCAGAATAAGGCACACGCCCCACAGGGCAGCTACAGCCCAAATTTTTTCCCTGTTACTCTTGGTCCTGAGTTAGCAATAAAGACAGTGGGTGTGTCAAGTGCGCTTAGACTGGGCTTTCTCACAACTCATAATACACATGAATATAAATATAAAAGTGAACATAGAAGTCTGAAAGAAAAGGTTTTGCAGGCCTGCTTTCACAGTGCATATGGGCGAAGCTACGTAGTGAGGCAAGCACCTCTTCTAAAATCACCCAAGATGGAAGCTTTCTTAATGAGATCTTTCTTGTGAAGCAGTAAAGTTACGTAATATGCATATTAAGTTCAATACTATGTCATTACGTGCCTGAATATATGAATACTGTTGATTATTTTTACAATTGGTGTTAACCAAGGCAATATGCATACGCTACACTCTGTAACTATGCCATATAAACAAGAGTAAACTCATGGCACGACAACATCTTAATAATGGTATAACGTCACCTTGATAAATGATGAACATATTACTTCCTTCAAAATACAGTATATCTATTAAATATTTACCAATATTAACAAAAACTTAAGATTTATCGCTATTGTCGCTTCAAGGGAAAATAAAAGAGAGAATAGGGATGGATGTCTTTCCACCGTTTGCTTCTAATTGATTTAAATTTAACCCGCACAGGAAATGGTATAAAAAACAGCTTACGTACAGGAAGTGATGGCCATACAAAATGAACTGTGCCTCTAGACGCCAGAACAGCAGGTCAAGATGTAGGTCAACATTGTCATGATGTACCAGAGGATAAATCAGATATAGGACATGAAAGCATGTCCTTCATATCGAAAATTGTAGACAATGAATAATTTTCTGGTTAGAGCAATGGAGATAGGCAAAAATAAACAAGAATATTCCATTCTAAAATGAATATATGAGGAAGCTTCAAATGGATCGATTGAATCAAAATGTTCAGATGAAGAAATTAGACTTAACTATAACTGATTATTTGAGCTACAAACAGAACTTGTTTGTGTTAAATGAGAACACTGAGCTGTTGTAAAAACTGCATTGGGAAGAGTAATTTTAACAGAACATGACACTGAATATTTTGGCATTGTGAACATGAAGGCAATAGCCAGACATTTTGTTTGATGACCAGAATTAGATTAATGAGCAAATAGCCAGAGTATAATATCTGTCAAGATTGTAGAGCCAATATAATAAATACACATACTGTATACTGACTTAGAAATAGCCAACAGGCCTGTCAAAGAGTACATATTGATTATTATGGGGGATTGATAATTTCATAGTAGTCATAAGCATCCAGAAGAATAATAAATAAAATGAACATTGCGGCCATATATCTATTTTATTCTGTCTGTATTGTATTTTGTGTTGTGCGTCTATTATGGGTAATGGTAATTTGTCACATGGGTTGGGACGTGGCAAAAGCATACGAGTGTAGTCGCGTATACTCTCTTTGTCCTTGTTACATAGTTTAGGTTTGTTAGAAGCAACTGAGGACATGGTTGGTTATTTTTATCGATTGCTTAACTGCACTAATTTACATGCTAATTACACTTATTCTGCTTATTTTGTTACCCAGCTAATCTTAGTTTTGTTAATTTCTAATGTCACCAAAAGATTGTTTATCTGTGCTCATTTCCTAATAAAGGACTGAACTTATGCTTTTTCAACTTAGAACTCAGTTACTTTGAAGCGCATAATCCAGTGTCAGTTCTCATAGTTAGTCTCTTAATGGTTTTGGTTTGTTTTCAAGTAACCCAGTATAGAGAAACTAAATTATGTTAGTGACACAACTCTTAGGTTCCATTCAGACACAGCTGGAACATTGTCTCATTTGGTGATATAAATGTGTATGTTTGAATGTCAATAAACTTGAACTTCAACTTGAACTGTTAGTTTGGGAAACAGCTTCTGCCCAGGCCAGAAGACTACTGAACTCCCTGCTACTACCCAGGAATCATCATGTATCAAGAACCAGTAGTGTCATACTGTTTACTTTTTAACCTGTAATGTATATGCACCTTATTATTTGTTAATGTATTTGTGGTAATATTGCTCTGTGTGTTAAGTGTGTAAGTTATATGTACTATGTTATGCACCCTGTTCCAGAGGAACATTGTTTCGTTTGGCAGTGTACATATGTATGATTGAATGACAATAAACTGACCTTGAACTTGATACCCTCAACAAAAAACTAAATCAAGCAGATCAACATCCACTTGACTAAACTGCCCCCTTGGTGTTTCTCATCCATGTACTTAAAATGCAGTTAACGTGATGCTGTTACAGTTTGGGGTGTTGGAGTTCAGAGTTCAATGCCAGCATCTTCTGTAAAGCGTCTATATGTTCTCCCAGAGGAATGCATGGGCTTTCCCTAGGTGTTCTGGTTTCCTTCCACAGTCCAAAGACATACTGAATAGGTCAGTCGGTTGCTATGAATTGTCCAGTGATTAGATTAGGGTTAAACAGGGTTGTTTGGTGTTGCTGGTGTGGTGCAGCTTGAAGGGCCAGAAGGCTGTACTCCATGTTGTGTTGGTAAATAAAAAGAATGCTACTTCAGTGCAACAGTCTCCTTTGGCTGCAACCAAAGCAGGGAGGTAGTTGCTCCTGTGGAGTAATTGGCAGTTGATTGCGATTGGTGACTGTGAGGAAATCTGGACCTTAGTGACCTCAAATGAATCTGCACCTTTCCCTGTGAGTGGCAACTTGGGCTTCTTGGCTGATGGGCAAGAGCTAGCAGACTGTTGAAGCGGCATGAATGTTGACATGACAGAGGATGACTAGTCTGCACTCTAAGGAGCCATGGTCACTGCCAGGTCATTGGATTATTTAGCCCAGCAATCTGCTGCAGTACAGATGGCTGCAGTTCCTTGGCATTCTCAAAGCCCAGGTTACAGTGGAATTCAGATTCATGATGGCAGCAAGTTGACCTTTGATGCCAGAAAGATGTCAGAAGTTTCACAGGATTACTTGTAAAGTTCTGTGAGAAGAGGCAGAGGCCTTAGTCTCAGAGGTCATTTTGGATCAGCCATTGTGTGAGGAGCTTAATGCACAAGTCTGAAGTCTGAGGCTTTGGAAATGAGGCACAAGGGAGTACCAAGTAATATCTGGCAAGGTTGTTTTTGAAATATATGGCACTTAACTAAAAGATACCAAATTACAACAAATTAAACAAAATAGCAATGCAGGATCAAGTAATGTGTCATAGCTGCATGATGTGGGAGCTGGTGGACCTCATGTAATGAACAAGGTATGGACATTGTGAATCCAAGTGTAGAGTAAGGTCTAGAACACAGTCAGACTCAGACTCAAAATAAACAAGATGACACAAGCAAAATCTAAAGGCAAAATCACAAACAGTTGTACTTGGAATGGATCTCATATGATTGAGCACTGAGTGTTCATCACGAGGCCTTTAAGTGCAGACTTTCCATGAAGGGATGTGGCAAGCAATAATTTGCAGTCTGAGTCTTAAAGGGATAGAGGCAGCTAACCATACCCTGGGGAACTGGAGTGCTGAAACTTAGATGCCTGCTGCAGTCCCGTTGCAACCATGACACCCCATTGTGGTTCCTAGTATGTAGCAAGTGTTGGCTGCTCGAGAAAATCAGGCTCATTGTTGTTGACCTGGAACCTGAGCTTCAGACACTGCAGTCCTTCAGTGGGGTGGGGAAATTGCCTGGACACTGTGTTTCAGGAGGCAGTCACACCCATTAGATTAAGCATTTCAAATTTGGTCTGTGGCCAGGGACAAGAGGGTGTGACTATGAGAGAGGAAGTTAGGTTGATCCCAGTGGTCGTGCTGGAGTTGCCTCAGCCCTTGGGCTTGCCCAGCGTATCTGAGGTAGTTATTCTCTGTGACATTGAGAGTTGAGGCCGAAGGAAGAATGGTACCTTAGCACCATTGTTCAGCAAAACATTCATGAGGGAGAAGAGAAAAGAAAGGTAGATAGCATAATCCGGGGAATAAACATAATTCTCTGCCACAAAGATTGAGAGTCCCAAAGGTTGTGATGTCTGCCTGATGTCCTGGTTCAGGTCATCTCATATGACCTGCAGGGGAATTTGTAGTGGGAGAGGAAAGATCCAGTTGTCACGGTCCATGTCAGAATCAACGATGTAGAAAGAATAAGGAAAGAGGTTCTCCTGAGGGAAGTTGAACTGCTGGGACTAAATTAAAACACAAGACCCTGGATTTTTACCTGAGCTATACGTCAATTGGCACAGGGTTGATAAGATCTGAGAACTAAATATATGGCTCAAAGGTTGGTGTGGAAGAAGTATTGGGGATGGAGGAAGCTTTACCAATGGAACTGGCTCCACCTGAACCATACTGGGACCAGGGTCCTGGTGAATCACTTAACTAGGGTTATGGATACAGCTTTAAACTAAATAGTTTGGGATGGGTTCAACAACTTGGAAACGCTTTGATAAAGTAAAACTGGAGAGTGCAGGAGAGGTTGCAGAAGCCTCCTAAATAAAGAATTAGACAAAAGATTAGAAAAATATAGGAATTTTACTTCAGGTAACATGGAGACAAAAGTAAAAAGCTCAGTGAGTACTGGACTGAAGTTGTTATTTTTGAATGAAGGTAATGTACATAATAAGGTCGATGTTCTTGTAGTGCAGGTATGACATTATAGATATTATTGAGTTACAGTTGAAAGAAGATCATAGTTGGGAGCTTACCATCATATTGAAAGAGCAGGCAGGTGGGCAGAGTTGGTGGGATGACTTTGTTGGTAAAAATTGAAATCAAATCCTTACAAAGAAGTGACAAAGGATCAGGAGATGTAAAATTCTGGTGGGTAGAGTTAAGAAACTGCAAGGGTAAAAAGACCCTGATGGGAGTTATACACAAGCCTCCGAACAGTAGCCAGGATATAGGGTACAAATTACAAAGGGAGAGAGAAAAGATATGTAAAAATGTTACGATGGTCATGGAGTATCTGAAGATGCAGGTAGATGGGAAAATCAGACCACAATTGAAGGAACTTGTAGAGTGCCTACAAGATTTTTTTTAGAGCAGTTTGTGATTGAGCCCACCAGGGAAAAGGCTTTCCTAGTGGGCTCAATCACAAAGGCTTCACTGGATTATGTATTGTGTAATATACCAGATTTGATTCAGGAGCTTAAGGCAAAGGAACCAGTCAGAGGCAGTGATAATAATATGATTAAATTCAGTTTGAGAGGATGAATCTAAAATCAGATATATTGGTATTGTAGTTGGCCAAATATAACTATAGAGGTGTATGGGAAGAGCTAGCCTAAGTTGATTGGAAAGGGACAATAGCAGGGATGATGGTAGACCAGCAATAGCTGGAGTTGGAAAGCAGAGAGAATACTTTTCCTGGTCGGGATGTTTGGAATGAGAGGTTCACAGTTTCAGGTTATAGGGCAAGAGGTTTAGGATTGAGATGTTACTCATGGTAGTGAACCTATTGAGTTCACTACTACAAAGGTTCAGGGTGACAGGAAGGAGTTTGAGGGGAGGGTTTTTGCACAGAGTATGATTGATACCTGGAAGTTGCTGTCAAGGAGGTAGTGGAATAAGATACAGCCACATTTCAGAAACCTTCATTGGGCATTTGAATAGGCAAGGCACAGATGGATAATGTGGGAAAATGGCATTGTAGATGGCATGGACATGGTAGGGCAAAAGACCTGATTCTCTGCTGTACAACTTGATGACTCAATGGCGTTGTTGTGAGTCCGGATAAACATATGACCAGACAGAGTAAGGATTTATATTTCAAATGAGAATTAGATTATGAGAACACTCAGTCCTCTATTATTGTCATTTAGAAATGCATACATGCATTAAGAAATGATACAATGTTTCTCCAGAGTGATATCATAGAAAAACAGGACAAACCAAAGACTAACACTGACAGAACCACATAATTATAACATTTAGTTACAGCAGTGCAAAGCAATACCATAATTTGATGAAGAACAAACCATGGGCATGATAAAAAAAAGTCTCAAAGTCCCCGAGTTGATCGACTCCCGAGTCCCCGATAGCAGGCGGCAAAAGGGAGAAACTCCCTGCCATAAACCTCCAGGTACCGTCAACTTGCCGATCCCTCGGAAGCAGCCGACCCCAGCCGACACTGAGTCCATCCATCTGAAAACTTTGAGCCTCCGACCAGCCCCTCCGATACAGCCTCCCGAGCGCTGTCATCTGCCGAGCGCCTTCGAACTCGCCCCGGCCGCCGAAACAAACAAAGCCGAGGATTCGGGGACTTCTGCTCCGGAGATTCTGGTTACCACAGAGTAGCAGCGGCAGAAGTAGAAACTCAGAAGTTTCTCCAGATGTTTCTCCGTACTCTCACGTCTGTCTCCATCAAATCAGAATTGTGCACGGTCCCCTACTTGACAGATTACAGATATCATTCACCGGAGGGGCTGTGCACGCTGCTGTCGCGCCGCCATCTTCTCCTCCTCCCATAATTCATAACCCAAGCAGTTTTTCATGATAATTCATGTTTCATAGTCATCATTCCAGATAATAGCTTTATATTCTGTATCTATTTCTATAAATTGACTTCAATTTTCCAGATAATTTATAAATATCTTGGTTAAATGATTGAGGTGGGAATGCTGTGGTAGTCTGAGGCAATTAATGCAATTGGCAGGATATAACGGCTGAAGATCTGTTTACCAATTTTCCAGAGAGTGGCATATCATCCAAGTCATCTAAGTGGAATTTCCAAAATTGACTTCTCGGTTAGGTACTCCTATCTGAACATCTGCCTGGAGTTACCTAGTCTCCCTGTGATACAAGGTGGCATTCCTTTCTCCAATAACCTTTGCTGAAGCACTCAGTGCACCAGCTAATATCCTGTGATCCCAACCTGCTTCCATGTTGTGCTGTTCTTAAATGTTTCCCAGGTCAGGTGCACTTCATGCTCAAGGTCCTACATGATCAGAATCAGAATCAGGTTTATTATTGGCATGTGACATGAAATTTGTTAACTTAGCAGTAGCAGTTCAATGCAATATGTAATCTAGCAGAAAAAAATAATAATAAATAAGCAAGTAAATCAATTACGAATATTGAATAGATTAAAAAAATGTGCAAAAACAGAAATACTGTATATTAAAAAAAACTGAGGTAGGGTCTAAAGATTCAATGTCCATTTAGGAATCGGATGGCAGAGGGGAAGAAGCTGTTCCTGAACTGCTGAGTGTGTGCCTTCAGGTTTCCGTACCTCCTACCTGATGGTAACAGTGAGAAAAGCACCCAGGGTGCTGGAGGTCCTTAATAATGGACGCTGGCTTTCTGAGACACCACTCCCTAAAGATGTCCTGGATACTTTGTAGGCTAGTGCCCAAGATGGAGCTGACTAGATTTACAAACTTCTGCAGGTTCTTTCAGTCCTGTGCAGTAGCCCCTCCATACCACACAATGATGCAGCCTGTCAGAATGCTCTCTACAGTACAAATATAGAAGTTTTTGAGTTTATTTGTTGACATGCTAAATCTCTTCAAACTCCTACTTAAGTATAGCCACTATCTTGCCTTCTTTATAACTACATCGATATGTTGGGACCAGGTTAGATCCTCAGAGATCTTGACACCAAGGAACTTGAACCTGCTCACTCTCTCCACTTCTGATCCCTCTGAGGATTGGTATGTTTTCCTTCGTCTTACCCTTCCTGAAGTCCACAATCAGCTCTTTCATCTTACTGACGTTGAGTGCCAGGTTGTTGCTGCGGTATCACTCCACTAGTTGGCATACCTCGCTCCTGTACGCCCTCTCGCCACCTGAGATTCTACCAACAATGGTTGTATCGTCAGCAAGTTTATAGATGGTATTTGAGCTATGCCTAGCCAATCAGTCATGTGTATATAGAGAGTAGAGCAGTGGGCTAAGCACACACCCATGAGGTGCGCCAGTGTTGATTGTCAGCGAAGAGAACAATCCCCACAGATTGTGGTCATCAGGTTTGGAAGTCGAGGACCCAATTGCAAAGGGAGATACAGAAGCCCAGGTTCTGCAACTTCTCAATCAGGATTGTGGGAATGATGGTATTAAATGCTGAGCTATAGTCAATGAACAGCATCCTAGTCAATGAACAGCATCCTGACATAGGTGCTTGTGATGTCCAGCTAGTCTAAAGCCGTGTGGAGAGCCATTGAGGTTGCGTCTGCCGTTGACCAATTGCGGCGATAAGACCAATCGAACCAAAATTTACATTCTCCTTCACAGATGGATGGTGTCCATAAAAGGAGCAGGACACTCTCATTGGTGGCTCTCTGTCACTCCATCTATCCAAGCAATAAGGTTGTTAGCAATGGCTGGGTGTTCAAATTATATATATTTAAACAGATTTGGTGGCTGCATTTTTTGTTCCTGTACTTTCTCTTTGGATATTTTCTAATTAAGCCCCTTTAACTGTCTAATTTTTATCATCATTTCATGTTTTAGAAGATAATCAGAATCCTATAATTAAATAATTATAAATATGTTTGAAGGTATTCAAAATGAATTTAGGCAATTCATAAAGGTGAATGCAATGTATTTCTTTATATAATGGGAAAACCTAGCCTGTACTGAACAGAAAATGATGATAGGAGAATCTCATAGCTGTAGTTAGGTGCATGGTGCTATGCCTGAAATCCCTGACAAATAATCTGCATTGATTTTCACTGACAGGATTACATCTGCAGTAGGTCCACCAGAAATACATGCATGCAAAAAGTTTAGAAGTTTTGTATTCTTCCAGGCCAATTATGTGCACTGTGCAGTTTATACCCCTCTTTTATTTCCAGTGTTATTTTTCTTTTGTATTATCAGGCATTATTTTAGACATAAACAGAAATATGAAAACAAGTTTTCTTTTCAAAACTTTACAGGAATTCCACAGATAGATTATTATTCTTTTATTTCATATATTATCAATAAACAAATTAATCACCTACTGGTAATATTTTTACAATTATATGTTCTGTATTTCTTAGTTACTGACCAATGATGTTGTCCCATTCTTATATTTATCTTACGAATGAATCAATCTTGTGAATCAGCAAGTTACAGTGATGCATTTTAATGAAACACATGACAACATCAGTTAACACTCTAGCACGGGGGTCCCCAACCTTTTTTGCACTGCGGACTGGTTTAATATTGACAATATTCTTGCGGACCGGCTGACCGGGGGCTGGGGGGTAGGGTTGCCAACGGACAAGAGTAGCAGTCAAATGCGTTGTTTACCCAAAAGACTACAATGACCATGAAGCCTTGCGCGGGCACCAATGCGCATAAGCGTTGTGACCCGCCGATTTCCCCCCCCCCCAAGCAAATCCTTTCTGGCGATTCTGTTCGGGAGATGGGGTGTTAGTCGCTACTGGAATATAGGTGATAAGTGGGTAATACACTCAATTTTGTTTCTAAAAGGGTTTATCTAACGAATTTAATATTAAACACACAGCGCATATTTTCCTTGCATAAATATAATGATAAGTCAATTATCAGCGGAGCTTGAAGTGTTGAACGAACTTCCAGTAGAAGTGGCAGAAGCAGGTTCGATATGATCATTTAACGAAAAATTGGATAGGTATATGCACAGGAAAGGAATGGAGGGTTATGGGCTGAGTGCAGGTCGGTGGGACTAGGTGAGAGTAGCGTTCGGCATGGACTAGAAGGGCCGGGATGGCCTGTTTCCGTGCTGTAATTGTTATATGGTTATATAAGTCAATAGCATCATAACATTTTAAGTAACATTTGGATATTAAATGCACAGCACATATTTTCCCCGTATGAATATATAAAATCATTGCAACACACCAATATTGCTGAATCATTGGGAGCCCTGGGTTTGTTTCCCTGCAACGAGATGGTCCTATCGAGGGGTGACGGGAGACAGCGGTGCTTGAAGGGGGTTCCTTATGTCCAGTCTATTCCGCAGTTTAGTTTTCGTTGCATTCATTGCAGAGATATGTTGGAAATAGAAGCAATGTTTTCAGTGCTTTCATGGCTATCTCAGGATATTTAGCCTTGACTTTGATCCAAAATGCTGACAGAGAGGTTATGTCAGACATACTTTTCAGCCCGCCATCATTTGCAAGCTCGAGGAGTTGATGGCCTTCCCGCCCTGACATGGATGACGCGTGGGTAATGACCTCGCATGCGTAATGGCTGATCAGTGGCCGTGACAGGGAATGAGGAAAGGTGCAGCTGACTCATATCGCCAAATCATATCGTTTCCTCGCGGCCCCGTACCGGTCCGCGGCCTGGTGGTTGGGGACCACTGCTCTAGCAAACTTCCATGCTATTTTTTTTTACAGAATACTCAGCTTCAGTATTGTGGTTGAGGTCTGTCTCTAATGAATGGCTTTATTGTACCCTAGAAATAGCAGTTATAAAAACCAACAATACTCTTCCTTGGTTGTTGTGACTTGTCTAGTGTGGTAGTGTAGTGGGTAGTGCTTGTCGCTGTCACTTCCAGCTTTTACCGCTGGCTAGAAAAAGGAGAGCTGAATGTATAGTCTCTCCCTACCAGTCCATAGCCTCTCCAACAGCAAGCCTCACGTATTGCCCCCTTACTGGTGACACACGGGAACTGAGCTCCTTTTGGACTCAGGCTGAACTACAGAGGATGGGGAGAAGGTCTGGCCTCTGCACATGTAGCATGCTGGCCCACTGGTGTGTGAACAGCCCTGGTGAACCAGATCCCCAGCAAATAGCTCCACTGCCTTGAGAGCTGCCTTGGGAGAGACAGGAGTAAAACCAGACTGCAAATCTGGAGTGGAGCCCCTAAGATGGCTGGACATCATTGAACATCCTTCCGACAGCTCCTGCAGCCAAGCCCGTGCCATGTGTATTGTTTCAGAAGCTTTCCTCTGGACTACACTGGTGGAGCTGAGAGGGGTATCTTGATGTCTGGGCATCTCAGGATCTCCATACCTTACCCCAGGCTTGTGATGATGATTATCATCACCCATTGTCCTTCAAGACAGACGGATGCCAACCATCCACTCTTCCTTTGATTTCTTTTTGACGTATTATTTTAAACAATGGCTTTTATACTGGCTGCTGAATGTTTGTAACTGAATACCTTGTGGGCAATGATGGATTTTTGCAGTAAGTTTGGGTGCATATCATATGTGGAAGCAATAGTTGACCAGCCAAGTGCAAATCACTAAAAGGAATCAGCCAACATCTTAGAGGAAAGGGAATTGACATTTTGGATTGATGACCTTTCTGGGAGATATTTACCTTTAAGCAACTTAACAAGAATGAACAGAGTTATGGGAAAGACTGAGGGTTTCTGTCTGGCAGTCAGGGAATGGTTAATGACAGAATTAGTAGTGTGAAGAAAGAAAACAATAACAAAAGAAATAGCAGTTCCATCCTATGCCCAAGAGATATACAATCTCTTTAACACTAAAGGCATCAAGCACAGATTGGATTATCACTTCCCTATTCACCATCCGTCCATGCAGAAGGAAAAACACAGTTTTTGGTCTCTTATCTCATTAAATTACAGATCCATTTCCACTCTGACTTTTCTGTTCTTGTGCACTCCTATGTTACGCTGTCAAACTCGATGCAAGCTCAATTATGAGCAACACATTTTCAGACATCCCACCCTGCAAAAGCTCATTTCAGGGAGGTAGCACTATCAATTTGCAGGAAACTTCCGAAAGAGGTGGGATGTCTGCAATAGAGTAGCTCCTTAGCAGCTGGCCAGCTAGTTTAAATAACGTTAGCTATGCAAATGAACGAATGATACCTGTTAAACTCACCTCAACATGTCTTTTACATTTTAACCCACCATGGGCAATAGAAAAGTCACTGTTGCAAACAGTGCGGCGAGCAACACTGTCATTATTTTTGACCCCTATTAGGCAGGGGTACACTTTAGGGTAATCTGGGGTAAAGAGCGTTTTATATTTTTTGGAACACTCTGCCACTCTGACTTTTTTTGGAACTCTCTCGCTCTTGATCTTGCTCTTGCTCTCGCTCTCTCTCCATCGCACGCTCTCTCTCTCGTGGTCGTTCTCACTAGCGCTCGCTCTCTCACACTTGCTTTCTCGCTCTCTCTCGCACGCGCGCTCTCTCGCGTGGTCGCTCTCACTCGCTCTCTCGCCCTCTCTCGCGTGTTCTCTCACGCTCGCTCCCAAAAAAATCAATTTCCAGGACATTGTATATAACTTGCAGGCTTCAGGGAGCCACTATTAATTTGCGGGAGACTCCCGGAACTTCCGGGAGAGGTGGGATGTCTGCATTTTACAAGGCTGCTCTTTACTCTTTCTAGTATATACATTCAGTTTCACATTCTCATGGCCAATTGGTGCTAGTATTGTAAAATGGGTTTTGGAAATTTCAGCAGTAGGGAGGTTGGTGCTACAGTTGTTGATCCTCTGTCTCTAACAGAACTACCCACGGGGCTTGCACTGGCTGCTCCCACATGGCCCTCTCATCCTTAAACACCTAAGCCCTCTGAACTTTCTGTCCTTTGATAGATACTCTACATACTTTCCCCCTGTTCTGTGGTAACTATTGACAAACCATCAGGCTCCTGAACCTGCATGATTAACTCACAAACCTCAACTCTGAACTGATTCCACAAACTATGGATTAATTTTTAAGGACTCTACAACTCACATTCTCGGTATTAATTATTTATTTGTTTATTATTTGCACTGTTTGTCTTCTTGAGCACATTGGTTTCTTGCCAGTCTTTGTGTGTATTTTTTTCATTTATTCTATGTATTTCTTTGCTTTTCTGTGAATATCTGCAAGAAAATGAATCAAATGACTCTCAAGATAGTGTATAGTGTATAGTGTAGGTACTTTGTTAATAAATTTGCATTGATCATTGAACTTTGAAATGGTCCAAATAACAGGAAAAATCTAAATCTAGCCATTGCTATCAAAAAGAATTAATAATTTATAGTGTATCTCAAAGAAACGCTTGTAACATTGCCAAAAAAAAAAGCTGCAGGTTGGGATACAGTAAGATTCAGAATTCAGCAAGACATTGATAGGGAAAGAAAAATCGGAGCTGCGACAGATAACAGATATTATAAAGCTTACATTGTAATGGAAAAAGAAATAGATCAGCCGAAGTTAGTGTAGATCTTCACAGCCTGCAAAAAAAGAAATTACATTGGGAATTTTAAAAACTGGAAGAGAAATTGAACAAATATGTTGGAACTGAATTTCTGGAGTAAGAAAAAGGAACTGTCTTACCCCATTTAGTAAATAACAGCAGGACCGATTGGAATCAGCATGGATTTATGAAAGTGAACTTATGTTTGGAAAAATTAGTTGGTGTTTTGAGAATTGTAACCAACTGTATAGAAAAGGGGATACTAGTCTGTCTAATAATTAGACCCTCAGAAGGGTGACACAAGAGATTAGAGTCATGGAGTGATAGAAGCATAGAGATAGGTCCTTCTGAAGACCAAGTCCACATTGACAAATAATCACCTATTACATTATTCCTACAGTAACTCCATATTTCTTTATTCTCCCCACATTCTCAACATTATTGATCAAAATTCAGAATGCATATTATTGAAAGTAATATATGACTGGACAGAGGATTGGTTGGTTGAAAGGAAACAGAGTACGAGTAAATGTGTCATTTTAAATTTGGAAGACTGTGATCATTGGCATTCTACAAGGATCAGTGCTGAGACTCCTGCTATTCTCATCGTTCAGATAAGCAAAGTCCAGTTACTGATGATACAAAGTTGGGTGGACTTGTGGAACAATAAATGTGGAACAATATTTTAAATGGAAGGAGATTGAAATATGTTGGAGTTCAGGATGACCTAGGTGCCTTTGTACACAAGGTAATCGAGGTCCCTTTGTACATCAATTACAAGAAGTTATCGGACATACACATAATATAATTAGGAAAAAAAAGATTGTAACCTTGATTATGATCTTTCTTTACAATTGCAGGGCAAAGTTGAATGTTAAGAACTTCAAATACATCAGGTCCACGCCATCAATGAGCTGCTCATTGGTGGAGGAGCTGGAGTGGTGTGAACCATGTTCCTGCCTACTACAGAAAGGGATCGGAGTTGGTGCACGTTGTACAGTCCAACAACGAATGACCGTCTTGGATGTTGCTCTCATGATAGCAAGGCCATGCTGGGGATAATGTAAAATGTTGCAAGTCCATTTCTCTTGTTCACTGACGAGACAGATAATGAGGGAGTTGTGCGTGGCCTCAGTTGTCGTGAGTACTAGGCCTCAAGCCACAGACTTGCCTGTTGCAACAGTCCAGGATAGGAGACACCAGTCTTGCAGTGAGGCATCCATGCTGTGTTGGGGCTGGCTCGTCCCATTAGTGCTGCCATCCAGTGTTCGATTTTGGTGGAAGATCAACTGGATTGCATGCATGTGTACATTCCTCCACAGACTGCTGGGAAATGCTTGCTCTTGCCGATAACACCCATGCACAATCAATTTACAGAACATGTCACTCAGGGGCTTGGGCTATATAGATTTTTTTTGTGACTGTATGTTTACTTGCTGTCTGATATGTGCTATACGTGTCTTGTGTACGACTGTATTTTGCACCTTGGGCTCGGAGGAATGTTGATTCATCTGGCTATATGCCTGAATGATAATTAAACTTGAATAGAACTTGAAATAATTTAATTGAGAGATGTTTGACTCCACTTATGCGATAGTATTTGGAACATAGTCTATTGGTCTGCACTTACAGTCAAAGGAAGGAAATATTTGTAAATATTTCCCAGAATTATGCCTGGGACGGCATGTTTGCTATATGAGAACAGTTTAAGCAAATGCTTGAGCTTATAAGAATGAAAGGGAATCTTTTTGTATTAGACAAATTTCCTACAGGGCTTAACAGAGAAGATGCAGGAGATAAGCCATAGATGGGAAGAAATTTCTTTACCTGGAGAATTTTTGGAACTTTCTGAAAGCTACAGAGCTTTAGTTGCTGAGTATATTCCAGAGAAATATCAATAGGTTTTGGATATTTAGGGATTCAGGGGGCATGAGTTAGTCCTGGCAAGAGGTGACGATATGAGAAATCTACTATATTTTTGAATGGTGGAATATTCATAGGGTACAGACGTCTTAATCCTGTTTGTACAATTTTTAGCTTTTCTTTTGTTATTGTAACCATTTTTATTTTCTTTCATTATTGGTACGGCACCTCTAGAATCCAAGTCCCGAGGATCTTGAGCCAAGCACCAACACCCACTGATACCCTCCTTGCCCATTTGTCTCCTCAGACTTCCTTGTGGTCTTTGAACCTTCCTGCCCCTAATAGTAACAAGAAACGGAGAATGAGGTCAGGTGATATATCAAGTGATCTGTTGATTGTTGTTTCTTCCTGTCTATCATTTTATACTGAATTTTAATTTGGGACAGGAAAGGAATGGAGCTGTGAAAGGAACTTTAGCAGGTGCATGGTGTCCGTACAGTTCTGGCCAGAGACATAGAAACATAGAACCATAGAACACTACAGCGCATAAAACAGGATATTCGGCCCTTCTAGTCTGTGCCGAAACATTATTCCGCTAGTCCCATTGACCTGCATCCAGTCCATAATCCTCCAGACCTCTCCCATCCATGTACCTATCCAATTTATTCTTAAAACTTAAGAGTGAGCCTGCATTTACCACGTCAGATGGCAGCTCATTCCACACTCTCACCACTCTCTGAGTGAAGAAGTTCCTCCTAATGTTCCCCTAAACCTTTCCCCTTTCACCCTAAAGCCATGTCCTCTCATATTTATCTCTCCTAATCTAAGTGGAAAGAGCCTATTCACATTTACTCTGTCTATACCCCTCATAATTTTGTAAACCTCTATCAAATCTCCCCTCATTCTTCTATGCTCCAAGGAGTAAAGTCCTAACCTGTTCAATCTTTCCCTGTAACTCAACTCCTGAAGACCCGGCAACATCCTAGTAAATCTTCTCTGCACTCTTTCAATCTTATTGATATCCTTCCTATAGTTAGGTGACCAGAACTGTATACAATACTCCAAATTTGGCCTCACCAATGTCTTATACAACCTCCCCACAACTTCCCAACTCCTATACACTCAGCTGCTGCTTTATTCAGTACACATGTACACCTGCTTGTTAATGCAAATATCTAATCAGCTAATCATGTAGCAGTAGCTCAGCACATAAAAGTATGGTCAGAGGGTTCATTTGTTGTTCAGGTCAAACATCGAAATAAGAAAGAAATGTGATCTAAGTAACTTTGACAGTGGAATGATTGTGGTTTGGGTATCTCAAAAAACTACTGATCTCCTAGGATTTTCACACGCATTCGTCTCTGGAGTTGGTAGAGATTGGTGCGATAAAAAAATTCAATAAGCAGCAGTTATGTGGGTGAAAGTGCTTTGTTAATGAAAGAGGTCAGAGGAGAATGGCCAGACTGGTTCAAGCTGACAGGAAGGCAACAGTAACCCAAGTAACCATGCGTTATAACAGTGATGTGCAGAAGAGCATCTTTGAATGCACAACACGTCAAATCTTAAAGTGGATGGCCTACAGCAGCAGAAGACCATGAACATTCACTCAGTGGTCATTTTATTAGGTACGGGACATAACTAGTAAAGTGGTCACTGGGCATATGTCTAGCTGTTTCTTTGACCATGTTGTGAACTGAGTGCCTGGTTCCCTTTGAGGTCAGAGTAATGGTGTATGTCATCAGCTGTTATAGAGCACGATTACAGGTTATTTCAAAATGACCGTATGATTCCTAGAATGTAAGAGGTAGAATCCCCTAACTTATGACAAGATTCTTCACAGAGTCTTTGTTGAAATCAATTGACAACTTGGCCAAGGTCACAATAAAACGACATTGTAAATCTGCTTAAACATGAAGTCCAATACAGGAATATTCCAGAAGCTGAAAATCCAGAAGAAACAGGAAATGCAGTAAAAACTCTGCAGGCTAAACAATCTATAACAATAGTGAGTCAGGATTAATGTTTCTAATGATTCTTCATTCAAACTCTTCTGTATCTCTCAAAGTTAGGTGCTGCTTGACCATTGAGCATTTCCTGTATTTTCAGCTTCCATTTAACAAAATGTTTGTCTTGAATTTGCTGCCATAACCACATGATGGAGCTGTTAACTACTTTTTTGAATAAATGTAATTACTATTGAATGAATTTATCTACCTGCCAACTACAGGAGCACTAAACGTTAATTCATAGCAGGCTGTAATATTTTCAAAATGGCTTTGTTAAAGTATAATCACACATGACTCTTTATCATAGCAATTTTAGTGGGGTTGCAAGTGTATGAAAAGCGTTTTCCTGCTGCATTTTGATTAAACTGTGTTGTTTATTCACCCCCTCTAGCCTGTTCCACCACTTAATTAAATCATGTCTGATCTACACCTCTACTCAATTACTGTTCTTTGCCCTATATCCCTTGATACCAACAAAATCTTTCCATCTCAAGCCTTAAAAGCTCTAATTTATTTCCGCCAGCTTCTCAGTTAGAGAATTCCAGAATAATACTACCCATGGTGAAACAAATAGGTTCTGATTCCTGACTACCAAGTTCTAATTTTCATTTATGTTCTGTTGCTAATGTTTTCCCCATCAGAGTAAGCAACCTCCTCCTATCAATCTGATCAATCAGTTTCACAGTCTTGAACATTGTTTCAACTAAATCTTTAGCATTCATAGGAATACAAGTGTTTGCAGCTTGTTCATATATATTAACCCTCCAAGTCTCAGTATTATTCTTTTGCTTTAATTACATAATTTTCCAAGGCATGAAACCTAAAATCAAACTCAATCCACTCATATTTTCTTTGAGGGAGCAGAATGAGGGACCCTGCAGCAAAGCAATTGAAAAATCAGAAACAAGTCAAAGAATGATTCCCAAAAGACTATTTTTATGATCAATTTAAGTGAGTTTTTCTGGGATATTGTCAATGTTATAGACAGTAACACTATCTATACCCAGGTGAACTCATTATAAGGGTAATAGTCATAGAATCATACAATACAGAGACAGGCTCTTTGGGATAATTGATCCATGCCGACAAAGATGACCATCAAAGCTAGTCCCATTTGCCCATATGTGGCATATACCTGTATCATTGCCTATCCTTGTATGTATCCGACTGTCTTTTAAAATTTGTTATCTTGTCCTGCCTCAACCATTTCCTCTGGCATCTCATTCCACATACGTCTCAAATAATAGTGCCTAGAACATGGTAAGGTACAGAACATTACCTTTCAACTTACTCCAAATCAGTCTAACCCTTCCCTCCCACATAGCCCAACCTTTTCCTTTCATCCATGTGCCTAAGTGTCTCATTAAAGATTCAAATTAAACATTTGACTTTTTAACTAGAATGGGCCCTTTTCTTTTTGTTATTCTTTACTAACCCTTTAGTTAAGATTCATAAACATAATTCCTTTAGTCGCATGCAGTGTGCTGTTTGTTACTTCATGGCACTAATTTGTAACAAGATAGCAAATTACATAGCATCCACACAAACCGGGTTTGTGGTGGGACAAGCTATCTCAATCTCTTGAGTTTAATGGGACTTAAGAGTGTCTTCCCTAGAATTCTGCAGCCAAGGAAACCAGAGTGTTTCAAAAACCCACCTCTGACATCCCCCCTATACATTCCACCAACCTCCTTGAAATTGTACCCTTCTGTATTAGCCATTGCCACTCTGGGAAAAAGGTACTGGATGTCCATTTAATCTAAGCTTTTATCATCTTATACACTTCTATCGATTCACCACTCATCCTCCTTAGCTCGAAAGACAAACAGCTGAGCTTGCTCAACCTTTCCTCATACGACATGCTCTCTATTCCAGGCAGCATTCTGGTGAATCTTCGCACCCTCTCTAAATCCCCCACGTCCTTCTCGTGGTGAGGTTAGGCTGAACTGAACATCATACTTCAACTGTGGATGAATCATAGTTTTATAGAGCTGTAATATTATCTGGTGGCTCTTGAATTCAATCCCCGACTAACAAGGGCCAACATACCACGCGCCTTCATAACAACCCTATCAACTTCCATGGCAACTTTTAGGCATTTGTCTGCTCCTTCCTACTGCTAAGAATCCTGCCTTTAACCAAAAGAAAACAATAAATGCTAGGCCAAACAGAGCCATTAACTAAAACGCTCAAATGAAAAATTACATGCCAACATCGTGGCTGAAAAGAGTCCTCTAAATATAAAATGAATACCGCTAGTCCTCAATGTCGGTCAACTTGACAGTCCATTATTTTCAGGCAAGGCTGAATGCAAGCGTAACATTGCTGTGCTTTGTTCAAGTCTCAACAAGTTCTACAACAAAAAGGAGGAAGTTTAATACAGCCATAATGAAATAATAATTATCTGACATATGCATATTCACAAATGCAATTGCTGAATCTGCAGCATAGCCGAGTCCGTGGTTGTTGACACATAGTGACACATATCAACAGGCTGCGATCTACAACCTTCATGATTTATGAATGAATGAACGAATGAAATTTATTTTGGTCAGTACAAACATACTGATTGTTAAGCAAGAAGAATCCGCACAGCAAATTCGCAACCATTTTTGCTTTTGCTGGACATTGCTTTTGCAGCCACTCAATTTTCCACATTAATTTTCATGTGCCCCTCTTTAGCCCACAGTGTAAGCAGGTGATCCTTCTGTTGTCTCTGGTGCTCCTGATGTGTCTTCCTCTATATTGGCGAGACTCAATTTAAATTGGGGGACCGCTTTGTTGATCGTCTCTGCTCCATCTGCCAAAAACAGAATTTCCCAGTGGTCATCCACTTGAATTCCGATCCCCATTCCTGTTTTGACACGGTGGTCCATGGCCTCCTCTTATGCCATGATCAGCCAACTCTCAGGATAGAGGAGCAACATTTTATATTCTGCCTAGTTAGCCTCCAACCTGATGGCATGAACATCAATTTCTCCTACAGTATTTTATTTTCTTTTCTCCCTTCCCACATCTCCTATTCCCCATTCTGGCTTCTTACTTGCCTATCACCTCCCCCTGCTGCCTCTCTTCCTCCCATGGTCCACTCTCCTCTTCTATCAGATTCCTTCTCCAGCTTTTCATCTTTCCCACACACCTGGCTTCACCCACCACCTTCTAGCTTGTCCTTCTTGCCCTACCACCAGCATTCTCTTCTGGCATCTTCCCCCCCCACCCCCCCGCCCCCGCTTTTCCAATCATGATGAGTGGTCTTAGCCTGAAATATCATCTGTTTATTCATTTTAGTGGATGCTGCCTGAGTTCCTCCAGATTTTGTGTGGGTGTTGCACTGGATTTCCAGCATTGTGGAATCTCTTGTGTTAATGATCCTCACCTCCTCCAGATTGTCTAATTCTAATTTGGCTGGAATCCATCCAGATGGAGAAACACTGGTCAAAGCTACAAAGCAGAATCAATCAATAAATCTTTAATAGCTAATTGTCTTTAAAAAATTCTAAAGAAGCACAAGTCTGCTGTGTCCTTTAAGGCAATGTTACCCTCAATAATAAATCTTTGCATGTTCATTTCTTTTTAACTCCACTCAATTTGAAAAACAACTTGCCCTGCAGTCATTCAGACAGTTTATTTCCATGAGTGCAGACTTATGCTGTCAGCAACTATCCTTACAATATGTTCTAGTTTGCCCTGAACAATTCTATAAGATTCAACAATCATATCCATGTTAATTGGATTGACTAAGTGCCTGAATGACTGTACTTCCTTTTTCAATTTTGCTCATTGTCAGTCCTTGAATTTGTCAGTTTTGTGAACTGACCCATGATCTTCAAGGAAATGTCTGTATTCAATTGCTCTGAATCAACACAAATACTTTTATAGGAAAAGCTCTGAGGTTAACAACGTGTTGAATGGTTTGGTGAATGTATTTTACTCTTGTACTATCTAATGTTGATCACATTGAAAGGCTGTTGGAGACCAATCCTGACAAGTTTGAACCATAGTTGTTACTTCTGTGTTGATATGTCGTTCTTGTGGACAAAGAGATCACAGCTTTTCAGATAAAGAAACAGAGAGTTAAATTTTAACAGTTTAATTTTAACTGTATGGTGTAAATATTTTCCATCCTGTTCAGGCCCATTTACTCCTCTACTCACTACTGTTTAAGAAGTCCCCTGTTTCCCCTTGGCATGCTGCATGATGAAACGTCATTTTTTATGTGCAGAAATATGTTTTATCAGTGCAGACATTTGACTCCCCCATTTCACGCACATCTGCTCTCACCCCATCATCCTGCTACCCCACTAGGAATAGGGTTCCCCTTGTCCTCACCTACCACCCCACCAGCCTCCGGGTCTAACATATAATTCTTCTTAACTTCCGCCACCTCCAACGGGATCCCACCACTAAGCACATCCTTCCCTCCCCACCTCCTGCTTTCCACAGGGATCGCTCCCTACGCAAATCCCTTGTCCATTCGGCCCCCCCATCCCTTCCCACCGATCTCCCTCCCGGCACTTATCCTTGTAAGCGGAACAAGTGCTACACATGCCCTTACACTTCCTCCCTCACTACCATTCAGGGCCCCAGACAGTCCTTCCAGGTGAGGCAACACTTCACCTGTGAGTCGGCTGGGGTGATATACTGCGTCCAGTGCTCCCGATGCGGCCTTCTATATATTGGCGAGACCCGACGCAGGCTGGGAGACTGTTTCGCTGAACACCTATGCTCTGTCCGCCAGAGAAAGTGGGATCTCCCAGTGGCCACACATTGTAATTCCATGTTCCATTCCCATTCTGATATGTCTATCCACGGCCTCCTCTACTGTCAAGATGAAGCCACACTTAGGTTGGAGGAACAACACCCTATATTCCGTCTGGGTAGCCTCTAACCTGATGGCATAAACATTGACTTCTTTAACTTCTGTTAATACCCCACCTCCCCTTTGTACCCCATCCCTTATGTATGTATGTATGTATGTATTTATTTATTTATTTACTCTCTCTTTTTTCTGCCTCTGTCCCTCTCACTATAACTCCTTGCCCATCCCCTGGGTTTCCCCCCACTCCCATTTCTTTCTCCCTAGGCCTCCCATCCCATGATCCTCTCCTTTCTCCAGCTCTGTATCCCTTTTGCCAATCAACTTTCCAGCTCTTAGCTGCATCCCTCCCCCTCCTGTCTTCTCTTATAATTTTGGATCTCCCCCTCCCCCTCCCACTTTCAAATCTCTTACTATTTCTTCTTTCAGTTAGTCCTGAAGAAAGCCTGCTGCGTTCACCAGCATTTTTTGTGTGTGTGGCTCTGTTTAACACAGGTTTGCTTTTAGTTTAAAATATCCCTGCTCTATGTTTGACTATACACTTTAAATCAACCATCAAGTCACTAATGTCCTGATTCTCCAGGGAGTCATTAACTTTCATTCCAGTGTCTACTGTTCATGCTGAACCAAGACCTCACGCATTACCTTTTCCTGCTTTCTTCCCTGTTGTTATTGTTGTTCTGTTACCAGCAATTAACCCAAAAGAAGAGAATAATCAATTGAGACAGAACCCATACAAGACACAATTCTCAGAACCTTTTGCTATGTTTGTTAACTTTGATGTTGTGGCTTAGACTTAGTTGTTTTTCAGGTTTGAAGGGATTGTTTTGTGGGCAGCACATGGAATTAGAGGAGGAGCTATAGTTTAGGAACAGGGATGAGGGGAGTAAGAGGTAAGGGACAGTAAATGAAGAGCCTGGGCAGGTGCCGGAGTCCAGGTCAGTGCACTTCGTGGTCGAATGCTAGTGATATCCATGGACAGATGGTGAGTCAGCAGGCACTGAGATATGGACCAGCATCCGTATGGTCAATGAGCGAGGTTGGCAAGCACCATGAACAAGGGCCAGTAAATACTCCCCCCCTCCCCCAATAACAAGGTTGATGAGTCCTGAGGTTGAAGGTCCTGGACAGCCTGGAATTCAAAGCCTGATGATTGGCAAGTCCTGGGATCAATACAAAGGCTGAAGCCTGAAGGTTAAAGAGGACAAAGTTTGGAATTCGAGACCCAATGGTCAAAACCCCTAGGACATCGTGATTAGTTGTCCCCTGGGATTGGTGGCCTGTCTGTGTGTGTGAGTGGGTGAATGGGTACGAGGGAGAAGAGGGGCTTATTTTGCTATTGTTATTGCTTGTGTTGTTCTGCTGAACATTGTAAGCACGCTATGTGGCTCTGGAATGTGTGGTGACACTTGTGGGTTGCCTGCTGGATGTTCTTAGTTTATAGTAGTTGTTAACGCAAACAACATATTTCACTGTAGGTTTTGATTTACATGTGATAAATAAATAAATTAAATTAATTCTGAGATAACAGGCAGAATTCCAATAAAGTATAAATGAGGTATTTTTCCCCCTTTTACATTGTAGCACCATTTTCTGATCTAAAATTTCATTCAATATTTATGTCCCTTTCAGGTACCTACACAAATGCATATTATTTATTTTAATTATCTATAAAATGTTATGTGTGTAATATTACAAAGGTTAACTTATTATCAATGTACGTATGCATTATACAACTCTGAGATTCATCTTTTCCAGATAGCCACGAAACAAAGAAAACCATGGAAGTCATTCAAAGAAATACATCATCAAGCCCCACAGGAAAAAAAAACAAATCTCACAAACAGCAACATGATCATCAACACCCCACCCTTGTGAAAAAAAATCATGCAAACATGAAATAGAATTTACCCAATATTTTGAAAGTTTTCTTTTTAAACAACAAGAACTTTTGAAGTTCAGTCTCCAAACCTTCCTCTCTGCAATTGATCCTTACCTTTCTGACCAATAGAACACAGTCAGTAAGGATAAACAGCAACAGTTGTGATAATTCTCAAGCTGGTGCTCCACAAGGTTGTGTTCTCATCTTTCTTCTCTACTCCCCTAACGCTCATGACTGCATGACCAGATTTCTATAACTCCCATCTGCAGGTTGTAGATGAAACCACCTTAATAGACCATATCTCAAATAAAGATAAATCAGCGTACAGAAAGGAAAGAGAAAGAGCTTAGTAACATAGTTTTGTGACAGCAACCTTTCCCTCTATATCAGCAAAACAAAAGAGCTGGTCATTGACTTCAGAAAGGAACTTCAGGAATGTTTCTGTTTTCATTAGTAGTACTGAGGTTAAGATAGGTGAAAGTTTCAGTTTCGTAGGGGTGAAAGTTTCAATTTCGTAGGAGTGAACATTACCAATAGCCTCCTCTGATCCAGCCATCTGGACTCCACAGCCAAGAAAGCCCACCTATGGCTCTACTTCCTCAGGAGGCTAAAACAATTTGGCATGCCCCTATCAATCTTTACCAATTTTTGTCAATGCACCATAGAGAGCATTCAACCTAGATGAATCACAGCTTGCTATGGTAAATGCTCTGCCCATGACTGCAGGAAACCGCAGAGAGTTGTGGACACATCTTTGCACATCATAGACACTAGCCTTCCCTCCGTTAACTCTGTCAGTCCTTCCTTGCTCCCTCACTAAGGCAGCTAGCAGAATAAAAAATCCTCCTCCCCCTCCCCCACTTCCAACCCATAAATTCTCTCTTCTCCCCTCTCCCTTTGAGCTGAAAACACTACAGACTAAAATCACACATCACTAGGCTCAAGGACGGCTTCTACCCTGCTATTATAGGACAATTAAATGTTTCTTTAGTTTAATAAGTTGGACTCTTGACCTCACAATCTTTCCTGCAATAATATAAATTGAATTTACAGAAAACTCTGCTTTGTGTTGAATGCAGCTGTTCTACTTTATTCTGCAGTCTGTTATCGTTTTACCTTGTGCTACCTCAATGAATTGTGTAATTAATTGATCTTTATGAGCAATATGCAAGACAAGCTTTTTACATGTAACTATAATAAACCAATTCCAGTGGAACAAAAGATATGCAAGCCAAAAGGAAATGGAATGACTTGCATTCAGTTGCTGATTCATCAGGAGATCGATTAAGTTGAAATTTACATTTATAACACACACAAAGTATTAGATGAACATTCAGACATTTCAATGTCTTTGAATTTGCCAGTTTGCCAAAGTGCAGTCTATTAAGTGTTCTGTTCTACTGTCTTGAAACATACAACATAGTCAATTATGCAGTCGCTGCAACAGCTCCATTAAAAAAATAATATAGTCCATATATTAATGCATCAATTGTGTGAGGAAGTCAACTTCAATCAGTACTTAAAACATCATTGAACATCAGTCTGAAAAGTATAGTGTCTAGATAGAGTCATAAAGTCATAGAAAAGTAGAGCAAAGAAACAGGCCCTTTTTCCGTCTAGTCCATGCCAAACCATTAAAACTCCCTACTCCTATCGACCTGCACCCAGACCATGGTCCTCCATACCCCACACACCGATGTACCTATCCAGACTTCTCTTAAATGGTGAAGTTGAGCTTGCATGCACCACTTGCATTGGCAGCTTGTTCCACACTCTCACAACCCCCTGAGAGGAAAAGTTTCCCCTCGTGCTCCCCTTAAACTTTCCACCTTTCATCCTTAGCTTATGAGTTCTAGTTGTAGTCCCACACAACACCAGTGGAAAAACGTAAACACGAGGAATTCTGCAGATGCTGGAAATTCAAGCAACACACATCAAAGTTGCTGGTGAACGCAGCAGGCCAGGCAGCATCCCTAGGAAGAGGTACAGTCGACTTTTTGGGTCCCCCCTCCCCCTTTTCGTTCTCCCTGGGCCTCCTGTCCCATGATCCTCTCATATCCCTTTTGCCAATCACCTGTCCAGCTCTTGGCTCCATCCCTCCCCCTCCTGTCTTCTCCTATCATTTTGGATCTCCCCCTCCCCCTCCCACTTTCAAATCTCTTACTAGCTCTTCCTTCAGTTCGTCCTGATGAAGGGTTTCGGCCCGAAACGTCAACTGTACCTCTTCTTAGAGATGCTGCCTGGCCTGCTGCATTCACCAGCAACTTTGATGTGTGTTACCGGTGGAAAAAGCCTGCTTGCATTTACCCAATTTATGCCCCTCATAATTTTGTATACCTCTATTAAATCTCCTCTCAATCTTCTATATTCCAAGGACTAAAGTCCTAATCTAATCAACCTTTCCATATACCTCAGGTCCCCCAGGCTAGGCAATATCCTTGTAAATTTTCTCTGTACGCTTCCAATCTTATTTACATCTTTTCTGTAGGTAGATGACCAATACTCCAAAGTAGACCTTGAAAAGGTCTAATGTAACTTCAACATGAAATTCCATCTCCTGTATTCAATCCTTTGATTTTTGGAGGCCAATGTACCAAAAGCTTTCTTTACGTCTCTATCAATCTGTGATGCCATTTTCAATGAATTATGGACTGCATTCCCAGATTCCTTTGTTCTACCACATTCCCTAGAGCCTACCACTCACCGTGTAAGAGTTATCCTGGTTGGTTCTACTGAAGAGCAACATCTCACACTTGTCTGCATTAAATTCCATCTGCCGTTTTTTAGCGCATTCTTTCAGCTGGCCCAGATCCCACTGCAGGCCATGATAGTCTTCCTCGCTGTCCACTTCACTCCCAGTCTTAGTGTCATCGGCAAGTTTGCTGATCCAGCTAACCCCATGATTATTCAGATCATTGATGTAGATGACAAACAACAACAGATCCAGCATGGATCCCTGAGGCACTCCACTAGTCACAAGCCTCCGGTCAGAGAGACAACTATCTAGTACAACTCTTTGTTTCTCCCACAAACCCAATGAATAATCCAATTTGCTACCTCATCTTGAATGCCGAACAACTGAACCTTCTTCATCAGCTTCCCATGTGGGACCTTGTCAAATGCCTTGCTAAACTTCATGTAGACAACGTAAATTGCCTTGCTTTCATCAACTTTCCTGGTAACTTCCTCGAAAAACTGTAAGATTGGTTGGACACAACCTTCCATGCAAAAAGCCATGCTGACCATCCCTAATCAGTCTATTTCTAGCCAAATATTCATATATCTAATCCCTTAGTATACCACCTACTATTGATGTCAGGCTCATTGGTGTATAATTTCCTGGTTTGTTTTTAGAGCCTTTCTTAAACAGCAGAACACCATTGGCTATCCTCCAGTACTCTAGTACCTATCCTCAGGATGTTTTAAATATCTCTGCTAAGGCCCCTGCAATTTCTGCACTTACCTCCCATGGGATCTAAGGGAACACCTTGTCAGACCTTGGGGATTTATCCACTCTAACTTGCTACAAGACAGCAAACACCTCCTCTGTAATCTGTGTCGGGTTCATGACTTTGATGCTGCTTTGCCTCACTTCTATAGACTCTGTGTCCATCTCCTGAGTAAGTACAGGTGCAAACAATCCATCTAAGATCTCCCCCATTTCTTTTGGCTCCACACATAGATTACCACTCTGATCTTCCAGAGGATCAATTTTGTCCCTTGCATTCCTTTTGCTCTTAACATATCTATAGATAGAATCCCTTAGAATTCACCTTCACCCTGTCTGCTTGGGAAACCTCATGTCTTCTTTTTACTTTTTTCAGTATTCTCTTGCATTTCTTATGCTCCATACGTATCTCATTTGTTCCTACCTGCCTATACCTGCTATGTACCTCCTTTTTTTTCTTAACCAGGGCCTCAATATCTCTTGAAATCCAAGATTCTCTCAACCTATTATCTTTATCTTTTATTGTGAGAGGAACTTGCAAGATTTGTACTCTCAAAATGTCACCTTTAAAGGCCTCCCATTTATCAAGTAAACATTTTTCAGAAAACAGCCTGTCCCAATTCACACTTGCCATAATCTCTCCAATACCATCAAAATTGGCCTTTCTTCAATTTACAATCTCAACCCATGGATCAGACTACCCCTTATTTAATATGAAACTAATGACATTATGATAACTAGATATTGGGAGCTGGATATCCATCATCCAGTGAAAAACACTGATCTAGCAACTGTTAAAAAGCAAGGACTTATGGAATGTGAAGCTTAACTCCGTCTTCATTTTAATGAGAACATTAGGGAATAGCATCCAATGAGAATAGCTTGTTAACCTTTGAATATTTAATACTACCACAGGAAATCTGTTCTTGTATGTGTATTTGTATGTATATAAATATATATAGATAGATACATATAGATAGATATATACACTTTTGGAACAAGGTTATTGTTGACAATACTAGACATTATTGTCCATCCATCCCTAATTATTCTTAACCAGTCATGGTGAGCTGCCTTCTCAAACCATTACCATCGGTGTATTATATGAATTCCAGCAATTTGATAAAGAGTTCCAGGGTTTTGACCAACTATGTTTGATGATTATTTCCAATTCAGAATGGTTTTAGAAAGAAACAAAACCTGCCAATACTCCTATGTACCCGCAGTCCTTGACATTCCTAACAATTAATGTTGCTGCAGTGTAGCTTCCTGATCGAACCTACAGTAATCTGAATATGGCAAAGATGGAAGGAGTGAATGTTGAAGATGAACATATTATGCATTGGATATATTGGTTCATTATTGTCACATGTACCAAGATACAGTGAAAAGCTTGTCTTGCATTCTATTTATATACAGTGATCAAAACATTACCTAGTGCACTTGACAGCCATGCTCCTCACTGACACCCCCCAGCCTGAACATGTAGGCACTTTCCAGTCTTCACCTAACTAATAGGATTCACATGGTGTTCATTCTAGTCTCATCATAGGCAGCTAATTTAACCCCAATTCTTAGCCACAGTCCTTGTTCACTTATCAAACCAGCTATTCTGATGGCCCAGCATGATTGCAGATGTACATCAGTTCACTGCAGACTGTCTCAGTGTGCCTAGTCCAATTCCTCCAACCAATGGCTGTCTGGAGTCCTGCAGACCATACTGGTCCCACATTACCATGGATTTCATCAGGGGTTTGCCACCTTCTGATGGTTATTTATGACATTGCTGGACTAGTTTTCCAAAGCGGCCCAATTCTTTACCCTCTCCAAGCCTCTGTCACATGCTGAGATGGTGGACCTGGTTCTCCAACATATAATTCACCTGAGGCTTCCCTCAGGACATTCTGTTGGACTGGGCCCACAATTCGTCTCTGCTTCAGGTAAGCCTTCTGTTCTCTCCTTTGCACCTCAGTGAGTTTGCCCTCTGTCCTCCACAGACCAATTGTCAGTCAGAAAGGGCCAATCAGCAAGTGGAGAAGTTTTTGTGATGCTTTGCCGCCTCTAACCCTTTCGCGTAGAAGAGGTATCTGCTCTGGGCTGAGCCGTGCAGCTCCAATACCTTATTTAAATTTGCTGATGGCACCACTGTTGCTCGTCAAATCAAAGGTGGCGATGGATCAGTATAAAGGAGGGAGATTAAAAATCTGGTCCAGTGGTGCCATCACAACAACCTTCCACTCTCTATATCAGAAAAATAAGGAGTTGGTTATTGAACACAGGAGGAAGAAACCAGTGGTCCGTGAACCAGTCCTCTTTAGGGGATCAGAGGTAGAGAGTAACTTTAAATTCCTTTGTGTTATCATTTCAGAGGATCTGTCCTGGGACCAGCCTGGAAGTGCCAATACAAAGAAGGGATGGTAGTGCCTCTACACTCATAGAAGTTTGAGTGGATTTGGAATGCCATCTAAAACCTTGATGAACTTCTGTAGATGCACAATGGAGAGTATCCTGACTGTTTGCATCACAGCCTGGTATGGAAACACCAATGCCCTAGAATGGAAACGCCTGCAATAGGTTGTGGATACCGCCCATACCATCCCAGTAAAAGGCCTCCCCACCATTGAACACATCTAGAAGGAGTACTGTACAAGAAAGCAGCATCCATCATCAAGGATCCCACCATCTAAGTCATGCTCTCTTCTTGCCACTGCCAGTGGGAGGAAGATATAAGAGCCACAGGTCCCACACCACTATGTTCAGCAAGAGATATTACCCTCCAATCATTTGGCTTCTGAGCCAGTGCGAATAACTTCACACAACTTTGAACTGATTCTGCAACCTATGGACTCACTTTCAAGGGCTCTTTATCTCATGTTCCCAGTATTATCTATCTATCTATCTATTTGTATTTTATTTGTTTTTTTCCATTTACATAGTTTATCTTCTTTTGCACACGAGTTTGCAGTTTTTGCTTCTGTGTAATTTGTCATTGACTTTGTTGTATTTCTTTGTTCTTCTGAGAATGCCTGCAAGAAAATGAATCTCAGTGTGGTATATGGTGACACATATGTAATTTTACTAAAAATTTACTTTTACTTTGAACTAACGTGTAAACATTACCGAAAACATACTGTGCAGATCAGCGATAAAGTGCAAGGTCATAGTGAGAGAGATTGTGAGGCTAAAAGTCCATTTTATTGCACAAGAGGTCCATTCAAAAGTCTGATAACAGTGGGATAGAAGCTGTCCTTGAGCCTCATGATATGTGATTTCTGTCTGATGGGAGAGGTGAGGAGAGAGAATGTCGCAGGTTGGTGGGGTTATGCTAATGGCTTTACTGAGGCAGTGAGAAGTATACTGTAGAGAGTCCATAGAGGACAGGTTGGATCCTGTGATGTGCTGATATGTGATCCAAATAATGTGGTTCAAATCAGGCTGGCTATTTTGCCTTGAGCAGCATCAAGCCTTGTAAACGTTTTTGGAGCATTACACTTCCAATCAAGTGGAGGATATTCTATCACAATCTTGATTGTGCTTTGCTGATGATGGCAAGGCTTTAGAGAAGTGAGACATAACAATATGCTACTACATGATTTCCTAACTCAGTGATCTTTCCTTCAATACATTGTTGCTGTGAAAAGAGGCTACTTTTGTTACTTGGCAATTTTCATTGCAAAGCTGAATGTTTGTCCTCAGGCAGACATGGAAAGCCTCACTGTTGATAGTGCTGATAGTGCACTATCAGCAAACTTTCCCTCACACTTGGTCTGGGCACAGTGCACCCTTAGGGATTACATATTGAATTCAATAACTGGCTTCATCAACAGCTTATTACCACACTAATGCTGACTCTACTCTATCAAAGATATTCTATTTTGTCCTATCTGCCTGCCTCCTACCCTCTCTGCAGCTTAAAAATACCTTGTTTTCTCTCTTCCCTAAACTTTTCTTCCTACAAATAGCACCTGACCTTTTTTCTCTCCAGCATTTTCTGTTTCTATGTCAAGGCATTAATAGTTCTGGTTTATGGAGGGTGTTCTCACATTGGTGTTCTTGTTATGGCAATGGGAACCTGCAGAGACAAGCTTTACCACTATTCTAGGGCCGCAGGTATATTTGTGAAGATGATGTCAGATAATTGCTTCCTTTGTTTTTATACCCTATTCCCTTATCCTGTAGAAGGGTCTTCGCCCAAAACGTTGACTATTTATCCATTTTCATCGATGCCTTCTGACCTGCTGAGTTTCTCCAGCATTTTGTATGTGTCGTTTTGGATTTCCAGAGTCTGCAGACTGTCTCTCAAATAGAAACTACTTGGAGTCAGGGCATCCAGTGGTTTTGCCTCCTTATTATTACTATCATATAAGGTGAAGCTGCCCTGCAAAAACCGTGAAAATCTGGAACATTTGCCATGATTGTAATCGTACCTGATTGCTGCCTGGATCGCTTCCATGAAAATTCTTTCCCTATGGGAGAAGTTCATGAATGTTTATGAGGAGCACTGTCCGGAATCGTCCAGCTTGAAATGTTTTTCTTGTGCCTAAATTTGCGGTGAGCCAAATGTTCTATTATTATTCCCTCAACAACAGGAATTCTGCAGATGCTGGAAATTCAAGCAACACACTGCGCAGGCGTGTGACGTCGGGCAGTGCAGCACGGCAGATTTAAAAGGGCAGACATCCTGCTTCGGGTTTGATTCGAAGAAGGAGTCTGAGAGTCTGAGTGGGAGTGCCGAGAAAGACATTTTTGAAATTTTCGTTATTTTTTTTTCTCCAACGGCGTTCTGAGAGGCGGGACTGCGCAGGCGTGTGACGTCGGGCAGTGCAGCGCGGCAGATTTAAAAGGAACAGAGCCTCATAGAGCGGGCTGCGGAGTGAGCCGGGAGCAGAGTGAAGGCTTAAGGGCTTCGACTCAACGGGCTTAGGCGGAAACGGGCGAGGCGAGGGAGGTTTGGCAGTCATTTTCTGTTGTTATTTGAGGAGAGGGGCAGTATGAGTGTGAGGGCAGTTTGCTGTTCTCGGTGTCGGATGTGGGAGGCCCTGGAGTCTCCAAGCCTCCCGAACGTCTACATCTGCGCCAAGTGCATCGAGATGCAGCTCCTAAGGGACCGCGTTACGGAACTGGAGCTGCAGCTCGATGACCTTCCTCTGGTCAGGGAGAGTGAGGAGGTGATAGAGAGGAGTTGCAGGCAGGTGGTCACGCCAGGGCCACGGGAGGCTGACAAGTGGGTCACAGTTAGGAGGGGGAAGGGGAAAGGTCAGGTAATAAGGAGTACCCCGGTGGCTGTGCCCCTTAACAACAGGTACTCCTGTTTGAGTACTGTTGGGGGGGACAGCTTACCCGGGGGAAGCAACAGTGGCTGTGCCTCCGGCACAGAGTCTGGCCCTGTAGCTCAGAAGGGTAGGGCAAGGAAGAGGAGGGCAGTTGTGATAGGGGACTCGATAGTAAGGGGGTCAGATAGGCGATTCTGTGGACGCAGTCCAGAGACCCGGATGGTAGTTTGCCTCCCTGGTGCCAGGGTCCGGGATATTTCTGATCGTGTCCAAGATATCCTGAAGTGGGAGGGTGAGGAGCCAGAGGTCGTGGTACATATAGGTACCAATGACATAGGTAGGAAAAGGGATGAGGTCCTGAAAGGAGAATATAGGGAGCTAGGAAGGGAGTTGAGAAAATGACCGCAAAGGTAGTAATCTCGGGATTACTGCCTGTGCCATGCGACAGTGAGAGTAGGAATGCGATGAGGTGGAGGATAAATGCGTGGCTGAAGGATTGGAGCAGGGGGCAGGGATTCAAGTTTTTTGATCATTGGGACCTCTTTTGGCGCAGGTGTGACCTGTACAAAAAGGACGGGTTGCACCTGAATCCCAGGGGGACCAATATCCTGGCAGGGAGATTAGTGGGGGCTACTGAGGTGACTTTAAACTAGAATGGTTGGGGGGTGGGAATCAAATTAAAGAGGCTAGGCGTGAGGAGGTAAGTTCACTACAGGGGATGGGAACCAGTGCAGAGAGACAGAGGGGTGTAAAGTGAGGGTAGAAACAAAAAGTACTATGGAGAAAAGTAAAAGTGGCAGGCCAACAAATCCAGGGCAAGCATTAAAGAGGGCCACTTTTCAGCATAATTGTAAAAGGACTAAGAGAGTTGTAAAAGAGCGCCCCGAAGGCTTTGTGTGTCAATGCAAGGAGCATTCGTAATAAGGTGGATGAATTGAAAGTGCAGATTGTTATTAATGATTATGATATAGTTGGGATCACAGAGACATGGCTCCAGGGTGACCAGGGATGGGAGCTCAACGTTCAGGGATATTCAATATTCAGGAGGGATAGACATGAAGGAAGGGGAGGTGGGGTGGCGTTGCTGGTTAAAGAAGAGATTAACGCAATAGAAAGGAAGGACATAAGCCGGGAAGATGTGGAATCGATATGGGTAGAGCTGCGTAACACTGAGGGGCAGAAGACGCTGGTGGGAGTTGTGTACAGGCCACCTAACAGTAGTAGTGAGGTCGGAGATGCTATTAAACAGGAAATTAGAAATGTGTGCAATAAAGGAACAGCAGTTATAATGGGTGACTTCAATCTACATGTAGATTGGGTGAACCAAATTGGTAAAGGTGCTGAGGAAGAGGATTTCTTGGAATGTATGCGGGATGGTTTTCTGAACCAACATGTCGAGGAACCAACTAGAGAGCAGGCTATTCTGGACTGGGTTTTGAGCAATGAGGAAGCGTTAATTAGCGATCTTGTCGTGAGGGGCCCCTTGGGTAAGAGTGACCATAATATGGTGGAATTCTTCATTAAGATGGAGAGTGACATAGTTAATTCAGAAACAAAGGTTCTGAACTTAAAGAGGGGTAACTTTGAAGGTATGAGATGTGAATTAGCTAAGATAGACTGGCAAATGACACTTAAAGGATTGACGATGGATATGCAATGGCAAGCATTTAAAGGTTGCATGGATGAACTACAACAATTGTTCATCCCAGTTTGGCAAAAGAGTAAATCAGGGAAGGTAGTGCACCCGTGGCTGACAAGAGAAATTAGGGATAGTATCAATTCCAAAGAAGAAGCATACAATTTAGCCAGAGAAAGTGGATCACCTGAGGACTGGGAGAAATTCAGAGTTCAGCAGAGGAGGACAAAGGGCTTAATTAGGAAGGGGAAAAAAGATTATGAGAGAAAACTGGCAGGAAACATAAAAACGGACTGTAAAAGCTTTTATAGATATGTGAAAAGGAAAAGACTAGTAAAGACAAATGTAGGTCCCCTGCAGACAGAAACAGGTGAATTGGTTATGGGGAGCAAGGACATGACAGACCAATTGAATAATTACTTTGGTTCTGTCTTCACTAAGGAGGACATAAATAATCTTCCAGAAATAGTAGGGGACAGAGGGTCCAGTGAGATGGAGGAACTGAGCGAAATACATGTTAGTCGGGAAGTGGTGTTAGGTAAATTGAAGGGATTGAAGGCAGATAAATCCCCAGGGCCAGATGGTCTGCATCCCAGGGTGCTTAAGGAAGTAGCCCAAGAAATAGTGGGTGCATTAGTGATAATTTTTCAAAACTCGTTAGATTCTGGACTAGTTCCTGAGGATTGCAGGGTGGCTAATGTAACTCCACTTTTTAAAAAAGGAGGGAGAGAGAAACCGGGGAATTATAGACCGGTTAGCCTAACGTCGGTGGTGGGGAAACTGCTGGAGTCAGTTATCAAGGATGTGACAACAGCACATTTGGAAAGCGGTGAAATGATCGGACAAAGTCAGCATGGATTTGTGAAAGGAAAATCATGTCTGACGAATCTCATAGAATTTTTTGAGGATGTAACTAGTAGAGTGGATAGGGGAGAACCAGTGGATGTGGTATATTTGGATTTTCAGAAGGTTTTTGACAAGGTCCCACACAGGAGATTAGTGTGCAAACTTAAAGCACACAGTATTGCGGGTAAGGTATTGGTGTGGGTGGAGAGTTGGTTAGCAGACAGGAAGCAAAGAGTGGGAATAAACGGGACCTTTTCAGAATGGCAGGCGGTGACTAGTGGGGTACCGCAAGGCTCAGTGCTGGGACCTCAGTTGTTTACAATATATATTAATGACTTGGATGAGGGAATTAAATGCAGCATCTCCAAGTTTGCGGATGACACGAAGCTGGGTGGCAGTGTTAGCTGTGAGGAGGATGCTAAGAGGATGCAGGGTGACTTGGATAGGTTGGGTGAGTGGGCAAATTCATGGCAGATGCAATTTAATGTGGATAAATGTGAAGTTATCCACTTTGGTGGCAAAAATAGAAAAACAGATTATTATCTGAATGGTGGCCGATTAGGAAAAGGGGAGGTGCAACGAGACCTGGGTGTCATTATACACCAGTCATTGAAAGTGGGCATGCAGGTACAGCAGGCGGTGAAAAAGGCGAATGGTATGCTGGCATTTATAGCGAGAGGATTCGAGTACAGGAGCAGGGAGGTACTACTGCAGTTGTACAAGGCCTTGGTGAGACCACACCTGGAGTATTGTGTGCAGTTTTGGTCCCCTAATCTGAGGAAAGACATCCTTGCCATAGAGGGAGTGCAAAGAAGGTTCACCAGATTGATTCCTGGGATGGCAGGACTTTCATATGAAGAAAGACTGGATGAACTGGGCTTGTACTCGTTGGAATTTAGAAGATTGAGGGGAGATCTGATTGAAACGTATAAGATCCTAAAGGGATTGGACAGGCTAGATGCAGGAAGATTGTTCCCGATGTTGGGGAAGTCCAGAACGAGGGGCCACAGTTTGAGGATAGAGGGGAAGCCTTTTAGGACCGAGATTAGGAAAAACTTCTTCACACAGAGAGTGGTGAATCTGTGGAATTCTCTGCCACAGGAAACAGTTGAGGCCAGTTCATTGGCTATATTTAAGAGGGAGTTAGATATGGCCCTTGTGGCTACGGGGGTCAGGGGGTATGGAGGGAAGGCTGGGGCGGGGTTCTGAGTTGAACGATCAGCCATGATCATAATAAATGACGGTGCAGGCTCGAAGGGCCGAATGGCCTACTCCTGTACCTATTTTCTAAAGTTGCTGGTGAACGCAGCAGGCCAGGCAGCATCTCTAGGAAGAGGTACAGTCGCCTTGCCCATCCTCTGGTTCCCCCCCCCCACCCTTGTCTTTCTCCCCCGACCTCCTGTCCCATGATCCTCTTGTATCCCCTTTGCCAATCACCTGTCCATCTCTTGGCTCCATCCCTCCCCCTCCTGTCTTCTCCTATCATTTTGGATCTCCCCCTCCCCCTCCCACTTTCAAATCTCTTACTCACTCTTCCTTCAGTTAGTCCTGATGAAGGGTCTCGGCCTGAAACGTCGACTGTACCTCTTCCTAGAGATGCTGCCTGGCCTGCTGCGTTCACCAGCAACTTTGATGTGTGTTGCTTACTATTCCCTTTCTTTATTTTTGGTAGTGGTTTAGTGATTTGTCCCCAGAACCATTTCAGAAGTCAACTAAGAGTTGAGCACAATGTTATGAGTTTAAGCAAGGTCAACAGATTTCTTCTCTTAGGGCATCATGGACCAGATGAGTTTATAGACAATCAAATCGTTTCATGGAGACTGGCACTGATACCAGTTATTTATTTGATTACTTGATTTAATTTAGAGATTCATCACAGTAACAGGCCCTTCTGGCCCAATAAGCCTGCATCATCCAATTACATCCATGTAACCAATTAACCTACTAACCCGTTAACCTTTGGAATGGGGGAGAGAGAGCACCAGGAGGAAGCCCACATGGTTGTGGTGAGATTGTACAAACTACTTACAGATAGCAGTGCAATCGAACCTCTTTCCTTTTGCTCTGTGATTATGCTATCGCAACTGCTATGCAATCGTGCCAGCCCTGCTTCACTGGAGGGATTTGAATTCATGTTTCTGAATCACTGTGTTTTGTAATTCTGCAACACAATCAAATATTAGCATTCAATTATTTTGCATGTGTGCAAGCACAATTCAAGAAGCAAAATTCCCCAGACAGGATATAGCATGAAACAAAGACTTTGCCATATTTTCCCTGAAGAATTACAAATAAATTAGTTTGGTTTATATCAAAGGGAAACAAAAAAAAGTTCTAGTTTTATCATGTGGCCTCAAATCACACTATATGTAGATGGACCATAATTACAAACATTATCAACATGGATCTGAGAGCAGAAAATTAGTTTCATAACAGCTGTCTCAGAACATGAGTATTTTCTGTTATTTTAGCATTAATTGTCAGTACTGTAATCTCATTTAAAACCCGTGCTGGTTTTGTTATCACTCTTTCATGGATAGAGTGTGACTGAAAAGATAATATCTACCATCAATATGTTATTCCTAAAACAAGGAACAGGAGTGCACAGATAATTCGACGATCATGTTTAAGAACAAAATTTATTTTTAATGAAAGTTTGATTGAAAAAGCATCGTTGTTTTTTATTGTAGCCGATAGCTCCAAATCTCATATAATATTTGATGACTTATCTAACTTGACTGAGTTTCAACAACTTCCAGGTGGTTTACTTTTGGGAATAAAACAGAAAATGCTGGAGATACATAGCAGGTCAGGTAGCAAAAAATTGGAAAGAAAAAAGATTTGAGGCTACAATCAATGTCCATTAATTTAAACTGGAAACACAAGAAAATAGACATATTTTGGATTACAGAGGGAAGTAAGGATGGAAAGAACAGAGAAATGTATGTGATAGGATAGACACCAAGTTTATTTAGGTAACACAATTGCTTTCAGAACCATTTAGTTTTATCAAATCAAATCAAGTGTAATTGTCATTCAAACCGTATAGAGAGACAGCTGAATGAGACAGTTTTCCTCTGGGGCCGAGGTGCAGAGCATTCAAAATAGCAGTAACATTCAAAATAGTGAGTAACATAATTCAAAACAGCGAGCAAAGAAGCATATTCACTCAGAAAAAATTGTATATATAGTTCAAGATCCTGAGCGACAATGTCTGGCAGTGAATGGTACAGTCTCCCAGCAGTGTGCAGATGCACGCAATTTACAAGGGCAGGTGTTTAAAAAGGGCCCATAGGATCATTGGGGACCCAAGCCATCCCAAGAACAATGTATTCCAGCTGCTACCATCTGGGAAGCGGTACCACAGTATAAAAGCCAGGACCAACAGGCTCCAGGACAGCTTCTTCCACCAGGTCATCAGACTGATGAACTGTCGCTGACTTGAGTGAACTCTATATTACATTGACTGTTCTGTTTATTATAAATTACTATGATTGCACATTGTACATTTATATAGAGACGTAACGTAAAGATTTTTACTCCTCATGTGTGTGGAGGATGTAAGAAATAAAGTGAATTCAATTCAATTCACTTTAATCTAGCCTGCCATTCCATTGCTCGGACACTGGAGGGCAGCACTGACGGGTGAGGCCAGGCCCCAGCCGAGGTCAGATGTCATGCAAAAAGTTTCTGCGTCTTCTCACCTGGTCCGCAGCAGCAAGCAAGCACAAGGCTTGAGGCCTAGTCCTCGCTACAGCCGAGGCTGCACAGCTCCCAAGTTGTCTGTCCCTCCACCAGACATGGATAACAGGCCTGCAGCATCTTACATTATCAATGTCTAGCAGAGTCTTGCGATCAGAAGTGAAATAATCATTTCCCATCTGTCAGGGCTGGTGTAAGTAAAGCGAGATGAGTGAGAATAGCTGAAGAGAAAACCACAAAACAGCATTCTAGATATGTGGGATGCAGCACAGGGCAGCGGCTAGATACAGTATGTGAAATAGACTGTCAGAAATACTCAACAGGGCAGGCAGCATCTGTGGTGAGAGAGAGCTGAGTTATAAGAGCAAAACACAGGACAATGGGGGAATTTGATGGGTCAGGCAGCATCTGTGGAGGGATGTGGACAGCTGATGTTTCAATTTGAAACCCTGAATCTTGCATTAGAACTGGCCACTCTGTCACAAACAGGAAAAGGCAGTTACATGAGGTTGTTGAATTCAATAGATAGAAGGCAAGGTACTGTTGTTCAGGCATTTTTTTGGAATAGTGCGAGATTCCAAAGACCAAGATGTGGGAGTGTGATGGAGATTGAAAGTGACAGGTTCAGGGACTTCAGGATGCAGAATTAAAGTAACAGGTAGTGGTATTCTGCAAAAATGGACGCCCAACCTGCATCTGCTTTCTCTACTGTAGAAGGGACTACAGAATTCAGTACACTAAACGAGAAGAAATCCAAGTGATTTGCGGCTTCACTTGTATTATTGAAACTTCAGCTGTTTCCCTCTTCAAAGATGCATTTTGACTATTTGAGTATTTTCTGTTGTTTTTTTTTCAGATTTCTAGAATTTGCAGTAATTTTTGGAATACCAGATATTTTTAAGAAGTGCAGTTCTCAACCCAGGCCACAAAATCTTATGCTGTGAAGAATGAGGGAGAAAACCACTTGTGTCTTGAACTTGCCTGAATTACCTCAGTTGTAGCCCAATCATGGACCAGCATTGACTGTGAAGGTCACTTGCGTCTCAGACCAGTTTACTCTCTAAGTTAGTGGCAGACTTGCATTTTAGAAATATACTTTATTTATAACACTATATACAGTTCACATCTCATTTTACATTCATTGATCCATCAAATTTATACATTCTATTTACAATGTCTATGTGTTTCCTCTTTAAACAAACACCCATACAATGTTTAACGACACAGATTACAGTCCTGAGCTCCAAAGTGAGACAAAGGTATTTCACTATGAGACAGTTCTAATTGGTGTGTAGCAGCATGAAGAATTGCTGCAATTGCTTTCTCTTAGCATTTATCTTATTTTCCCAAATGAACTGCAAGTGTGGCTCTCTTCATAACCAACATTATCCTGTATATAGCCAGAAAGAAAAAGACAAGTTTGTGTGAAGTACTGGTGACATCAAACTTTAAAGCCAGAATATTATTGGCCATCTAACAACAGCTTTCAGTTAAGTCAATAGGAGAGATTTTAATTTAAACTGCCTGGCAGGGAAATAGTAGTTTTGGGTAAATGGACTGACAAAGTCATTTAGCACTCCATTTGTATTTCATTGACGTGCAGAAAATAAGGCAATCTTAACATCTCTCTTTCAAATTCTGAAAAGGAACTGTCAGTACTTCTGCCTAAAGATGAGGCTACTTTATTAAATAAAAGGATAGCTTACAGTTTCAAGACATTATTTTCTTACTGTGTCTTTCTTCAACAGCCACTTTACTTGGAATGTTCCACAAAAGCACATTTAGCAGAGCTGCTAGCTCACAGACTAAATGACCGCATTTCAATCCTGACGCCAGGTGCACATCCTGCTTGTGTCTGTATGGGTACCCTCCAGGTGTTCTGCTATCCCCCTCTATCTCAGAGATGTACTGGTCAGCAGGTTCATTAAGCCTTGGTGTTTGTGAGTTGTAGAATCTGGGGGTAGTTAATGGGACTGTGGGGAGAACAGGTTACAAAGAAGATTAGTTTGCAACTAGGATTGTTCTAGCCTGCATTAACTTGCTAGGTTGAAATGGTATCCTTCTACATTGCATGGAAATATCAACAATAGTGCTACTAGTCTTCAAACACTAGTCACCGTTACAATCAATTAGATTCATATCAGTCATATATTTTATATGATGCATTGTCCATAGTCTGAATTCTTGACAGTTCTTTTTCAAAACCTTAGAGACTAAGATTACCTTATTTTTTACATCTCAGTGAGAAGGTGAGGTATGGCAACTACTGTCCCTGCAAGTGGATGGTTTTACTTAAGTTTAGTATTAGAATAGTGGTGGTTGTCCATCATGTCCGAAGATGACAGGACACCTATGTGAAAGGGTTTTTAAAGTGGAAAAGCCGTTGCACTGAGGCAGTTCCACTCTCTCAACTTCAGAAGCCCGGGTTCAGTGATACGAACAAGTGTCACAAACTGGGGTCTTCCTTGGCTGCAGTAGATGACCATGACATCTTCTGTGCCTTGTCATGCCCTTCACTCTCCATGGAGTGTTACAGTACTGCCTGGCTGTTGGATCTAACTGTAGATTTTATTCAACTAGGCTGTGGGGTCTGACTTGGCATGCTTGGACAGGCATGTTCCTATCTCACTGGGGTGTTAGGCTGCCGGTGTTAGAATAATAAAAGTGATAAAAATATCATATTTTGCTTATCTAAAAAGGATATAATTTATGATATTTTGCAGTGTTAAAGATTCTGTATATACAATATCTTACTGACTTGATACTAAGAAAATAAAGATGGATTTGCCACTGATGCCCATACAGAGTAACGATAAAAAAGAACCCATGTGGCATCTTTAACATAACAAACTCAAAATTCACTTTTCTGGAAGTTAATTCAAATGCAAAGAATGTGGACTGACTGGTTCATTCTCAGTTCATTGCTTAATTCTCAAATGGTTGTGAGACAGAGGAAAGTCAAAGGAACATATTTTGTCTGGCAGATGGAAGACCAAGATTAAATATGCAGTATGGAGTTCCAATAGCCTTTACCTGATAAGCTGGTAGTTTTATTTATTTTCATTTAAAATAAAAGATTAGTTCAATTTTTTAAAAAATCCAAAATTAGGTACTGTATACAACATTTATTAACGTTACCTTTGACAGAACAGCAACAGGAATTTGCAAATCACTTAAAATTTGTTATTTTCAAGCAATAACTTATTTTCTAATTACCCAGTTTGTACTGGTGTTGTTTTCCTTGAGTGATAAGTGAAACATTTACCTGTGATATTGCCAGTCTTTCACGTTAGCATGCTAGAACAAGGCAGGCTGTTTAGCTACTGTATCTGAGGCTGTGCTGACAATCAAGAAGATCAAGGCAGATCTGTGAACCATTTCGACATACTTGTCTTTTTCCCAAGCTCTGAAGCTGGAGTTTCTAGCTGTGAAACCAACAGTCTCATACTTTAATGTTAGGAATTGATCTGGCATTAATTGCTATTTGTGGAAAAGTTTTATATTTTATATTGTAGTGTTACATTACCACTGTTTCAGGATGCCAGAAATAACTTATCTTCACTCATGTAATACATATAAAATTTCAATTATTTTGCAAGTTATTTGAGAAAATCTTGAGTTTCCTATCTTCTCTCACAATTTCACTTTGAGTTCAATTTTCATCTTGGGAACTCTACCTCATACTGTGTCCACAGCCAAAATTTCCTTTTATTCTGTTGTATCCAGATTGATTCATGGTTCCTCACATATGGATGAGGCAGAAAAACTTTTGAGGAGCTATATAACTTTTACTCCTTTGTATACTGGGTATAAGGGCTTTAGTTCTGTTAGTCTTCTTGATTATGTTCATTTGAATAATTTAAAAAATTATATTATCTATCAGAGACATTTAAAACATTTCAAAAATAATCTTCAGCAGACGGCAAGCTAACAGGGATTCTGGCAGTAGGACCTTAGGATATGACTCTTCAGGTCTACATGGAGCATGGAGACTTGTACGTTGTCTGACATGCGTTGACGTGGAACATTGTTTCCTTCAACCTTCTGCATTTAGAGAAAGTAAATGTGGGTGCTGGGGTCTGCAGCTGGACAGAAAGCCAATACTGAGATAATCCAGCTCGGTAGAACCCTCATGTTTAATAGAAGTAGAAAGTTGCAACCAGACTCTGAGCATCATTTGGTAACTATGATTTATGAAGGTAGCTATTGATCTTGAAGATCTTTTAATGGCAAGATCAAGGTTTCAAGGAAACTGTAACACTGCCTTGTGAGTATATTTTTTATCTGAATATGCACTTTTGAAAGGAAGTCAGGTTATCAAAGTCAATTTGAGCTTCCTTGAAATAATTACTGATTAATTACAATGATATGTTCAAAAAGTGATGCAGTGAGCAAAGCACAAGGATTGAGAAAGTAAAGATAAATAAAAATCAAATCATTCATTTGACTACCATCAATCTGAACAGTGCGCCCTTTGTTAATTCCCTGGGGTGTATGAGTAAATTATCTTATAGACCTTGGTCTCCCAAAGGGTAATAGGAAAATTAATGAGTAAATAGTCATCAAAACAACAATTTATACAACTGTTTGGGGGTAAACCAAAGTGGTGACTGAAAGGGAAATTGGTTATGATTGTATCTCCAGATACATCAAACCCCAATGAGACGGGAAAGGCAAAATGGTTACGGTTTAATTCAAAATTCTTAATTTGTGACAGTTCTATTTGAATTTAGAAAAGACATGAGTCTTAGCTAATTGTACAAAGTTAGCAATGTTGAGCTAGGCCCTGATACTTGTGTAGGTGACTGATGTGATGGGAGTTGCTTTTTTCAACCATTCAAAATTAATTTCTGATCTTTTATTTACACAGGACATATGAAATGAAAGATTGAAAACTGATGAAAATGGAATGGGCTGAAATGAAACTTATTCTGATGAATGGTCTCAACCTGAAACATTAACTGTTTCCCCTTCTACATGTACTGCCTGACCTTGAGTACTTTACCCAACATTTTCTGTTTTTATTTCAGAAGTTAAATCTTATTTTAAGCATGTATTTGATGTGCAGGGAGCACAATGTTCTGTCCCTCAGATTTTTCTGATAGATATCTAAATTTGTGTGGAGAGGTAATGGGAGCTCGCAAAGGCTCAAACTACACCTATGTAGGATACATACAATTGTTCTTGTTTCAGTCCTTCTCAGGCCTCTCTCACTCACCTCTTTATTGAGTATTTTCATGATTGTATTGCAACTTCCTGCAGTCACAGAAAACTCAAAATAGGTACTACTTTTGTCGTCAATTATTCTCAGCTTCTCATGACCCAGCCCTGACTCTCCCCTTCCCTTTCTGGATCTTTCTGTCCCAGAGACTATATTAGCCACACATATCCATTACAAGGTCTCGCACTGAAATGTGGACCGTTTAGTCCCCTCCATTGTTGCTGACTGACTTGTTCAGTTCCTCCAGCGTTATGTGTGGGTAGTGTGTGTTTCTCAAGATTTCCAGCATCTGCAGATTCTCTTGTGTTTATGATTTGAGTCCTCCCATTCGGGTGCTCACCCTTCTACATTTCAACAAAATTGTACTACTGTCACAATGGCAGGGGATTGGGAGCAAAGGTGGACCCAAATGCAAGACACATCTTGTGAGGTTAATCAAATTTAGTTTATTGTTTGATACCAGGAGAGCAAGGCAGGTGCAGGGAATAGCGAACTGGACAAGGACTCAGGACTATGACTAGGCTGGGACCGAGGGTCTGGGCTTGGACTCGGAATCAGCTCCCAGAACTAGAGGAGACATGAAGAGGCTAGGGTATGGACTCCGAGCCAGAGACTGGGCAAGGACCCAGTACCTGGGTCTTGCCTCAGGCTCGGACCCCAGAACCGATCAAGGACATTACATGGGCTAGGGAGAGGAGGAACATGGAAAACAGAGCCTCGGTCTTGGGAGAGCAGGTACATGGAACCATGGAGACATACACAGAGTCGTGACCCCTCCTTGGGTAGAGGACATAGGGCCGGGACTCACACACAGAACAGAGAGCCAGGACCCCTCCTTGGGTACAGGACATAGGGCCAGGACTCATGACCCTTCGCGGGGCAACAGCAAGACGGCCTGACTTACCCCACGGAAGCAAGGACAAGACAAGACAGAAATGACCCCCCGCAGGGCAACGGCAAGATGGCTTGACCTACCCCATGGAGGCGAGGACAAGACACGACAAGACATGACCCCCCCCCCCCGCGGGGCAACGGCAAGACGGCCTGACTTACCCCACGGAGGCGAGGACAAAACAAGACAAGACATGACTCCCCGTGGGGCAAAGGCAAGATGACCTGACTTACCCCACAGAGGCGAGGACAAGACAAGACAAGACCAACATGAATGAGCACCAGACAGTACCTATCTAGCTCTGGTGATGGAACTAGACGAAAGTGCAGGCGGGGGCTGCAGATGAGGGCTAGAGGTGAGAGGGGCAGAGAAGGGATTCAGACAAGGCGATAGGACAGATAGGACAGGGATCACAGACCGCCAGGGCCAGGACTTGACTCAGAACTGGGAAGCCGCCAGGTCCAGGACTTGACTTGGTGCTTGAATGCCGCCAGGGCCAGGACTTGATTTGGTGCTAGAATGCCGCCAGAGCCAGGACTTGACTTGGTGCTAGAATGCCACCACAACCAGGACTTGACTTGGAGCCTCCGGGTAGTGGCGAGCTCTCAACTCGGCCCGGGGACAGTAGACAGCGGTTCTTGATTCCCTCCGGCGGGTTAACTGACGGACCCACCTCGATGAGGAAACTTTGCAGGCTTGCTTTGGCGAGGTAACTGGACAGGGTTGCTCCTGCGAGGAAAAGGCGAATTACTGGCACTCGTTTCGGCAGAGACTAGGCTTGCTCCGGCCAGATGACATCGGCACACCGTACCTTAGATGACCTTGCAGACGCTCCCGCGCCGAACGGCTGAAAGCCGGAGACTATGAACTACCGATTCAGCCGAGCGTTAATTGCCTCTAATCACCAAAGTCGAGGGACATGGGAAAACAAGGAATCAACGGTCCGGATCGTAACATAAACAAGGTAAATTTAAAGGGCCCCCGATCCGGACCATGACAACTACCAGATATGTATTCCTTCCCCTTTCAGCATTCAAAAGGAAGCATTCCTTCCCAAACCTTCTTGTCCACGCTTCCATCGCCACCCTTCTCATGATGCTTTGCCAAGCAACTACAGTGGTTGCAACACCTCTCTTTCTAACTCTTCCCTTCTCACATGTAAGGACCCAAACAAACCTCTCGGGTAAACCAGTTTTCCCTTGCCCTGTTTGCAATTTAGAGTACTGCAGCTGGTTCTCAGAGTGTGGTCCTTTCATATTGGAGAAGCCAAATATAGTTCATTGGCCACTTTACAAATGTATTGCAAACCACATTTTTCTCTCCATAGGGGCAACCCTGAGCTTTCAATTTTTTTTTAGATTATGAGAACACTCAGTCCTCTTTTATTGTCATTTAGAAATGCATACATGCATTAAGAAATGATACAATGTTTCTCCAGAGTGATATCACAGAAAACAGGACAGAACCACATAATTATAGCATATAGTTACTGCAGTGCACAGCAATATCGTAATTTGATGAAGAACAAACCATGGGCACGGTAAATAAAGTCTCAAAAGTCCCTGAGTCAATCGACTCTCGAGTCTCCGATAGCAGGCGGCAAAAGGGAGAAACTCCCTGTTATAAACCTCCAGCCACCGTCAACTTGCCGATACCTTGGAAGCAGCCAACCACAGCTGACACTGAGTCCATCTGTCCGAAAACTTTGAGCTTCCGACCAACCTCTCCGATACAGCCTCCCAAGTGCCATCCTCTGCCGAGCGCCTTCGACCTCTCCCCGGCCACTGAAACAAGCAAAGCCTAGGATTTCGGGGCCTTCAGCTCCGGAGATTCCAGTTGCCACACAGTAGCAGCAGCAGCGAAGCGGGCATTTCAGCAGGATTCCAGATGTTCCTCTGTACTCTCACATTCATCTCCATCAAATCAGAATTCTGCACAGTCTCCTACTTGACAGATAACAAACATCACCACCAAAGTGGCTGCGCACGCTGTCATTGCGCTGCCATCTTCTCCTCCTCCTAATTTCCAGTTACTTTAAATTTCTAAAGAGGTATAAGAGACTGCAGGTGTTGTAGCAAAACAACAAAATGAGCAGACGGAGGAATGGGTCAGGCAATAAGTGCAGGAGAAAAAGGACAGTCATTGGTTTGGATTGAGAGCTTCCATCTGCACTCATATAGCAGAGGAACGTTAACTAGTAGCAGAGAGCTGAAGGTGAAGCATGGGGCAAAAATCAGGCAAATGATAAGTGCATTCAGGTGAGGGTTAGGGGAGGGTGTTGTTGATTGGCAGATGGAGATGGAGGCAAGGGAAGTGCAAAATAGAGGTAGAGGAGGTGACAGGAGGAAGCAAACAAATGCAGATAATGGAATCTGACCAGAAAAGATGGCAAAGCATAGAAGCAAATAAAGGAAGTAGGGGGAGCAAATGGGCAAATGGGAGCCATGAGTGGGGTGACATCAGGGGAGAGGGCTCAATGGAATGTATGGATGATGAGGCGATGGGGGTAGTTGGGAGAAGGGGAAAGAATCTGGATGATAGGGAGTTGGGGGAGGGAAGGGCAGCTAAATTTGTGAGAGCTTCAGAAGGAGAGGAAAGGAGACAGGAGGGAGTAGGATATCTGAAAATGGAAAAATCAGTGTTTGTGCTGTTGGGTTGTAGACATGAGGCACTGTTCCTCTAGTTTCCCTTTAGCCTCAGCTTGGCAATGGAAGAGACTGAAGACACAGGTGGGTACGGGAATGGGGCTGGGGAGGGAGTTAAAATGGCTGACTACAGGGAGCTCCAGCTGGCCATGGTGGATGGAGTGCAGGTCTTTGGCCAAGTTGTCATCAGGTCTGCACTTGGACTCACTGATGTGGAAGAGGCCACATCAGGAGCACTGGATGTAACAGATAAGGTTAGAGGAGATGCAAGTGAATGGTGGGAGAGGGAGTGCAGGCACACGTGTTAGTCCTAATAGAGTTGTAGGTGAGGGGAAGGATGAGTCCCACCAAGAGTGATCCCTGTGGAAAGCAGAAAGAAATGAGGAGGGGGAGATATAACTAGCCGTGGGATCACATTGCAGTTGGTGGAAATTTCAATGAATGATGCACTAGATGCAGAGGCTTGTGGAGAGAAAGGTGAGGTCCATTAGAATCCCACCTCTCTTCTGCTTCAGGTGAGAGCAGAAGTGTGAGAAATGGAGGAGATTTGACTGAGGTCTTCATCAACCACAGTGGTTGTTAAGTTTCCACTCCATTTTACTTCTGGTCTGTCAGCCGGTGGCCTCCTGTGTTGTTCTAACAAGGCCCAGCATGAACATGAGAAACACCTCTTCTTCATTATGCACATTGGAGCCCTCAGGACTTTATATCAGATTTTTAAGTTGTTTAACTCTACTTGATACCTAGTTAGCCCATTGCTTTGCTTTGGTTTTTAGATTAGTTGCACGGTGGGTTTTTTTGGGGGTTTTTTTTCTTTTCCTTATTGACATGTATGAAAATTAGTATACTATTATATTACCTTGTTATTTTATATCTAAACTGCACTGTTTGTATTAACTTCTTTTTGTGTATTAATATCTCTTGTAAAGTTATATTGCAACAGTGTATTAGTGCCTACATGGTTTACCTTTTGTGTACTAATTCAATAAAAAGATTTAGAAAGAAAGAAAGGACTTTATATCAGATTTGGATTGTGCAACTAACTCAGTTTCTCTCTCCAGATGAGACTGATCTGCTGGGAATTCCTGCAGCTCTGCCAGCCTTTCATTGTCCTTTACATATTCCTTCATTTATTTTCGCTCAATTGCCTTCATTGATTTGTCAACTTTATGGCTAACTCATCGCCAAGGTAGTTCTGCCCTCTCAATGTATTCCCCCTTTCCGACCCATTGTTCCCCTATTCTCTCTGCAACTTACAACAAACTAGTCTTCTCTCTTTCTTCAGCCTGAAATGTTTACTCTGTTTATCTTTCCCTGGTTATAGTCGGGTCTGCTGAGTGTTTTGAGCACTTGCAGTTCTTAGATGTCCTTTTCCTAAAATTGGGTCAGCTGAACAAGACGCTGGTGAGATTGCACTCGGAATTCTGTGGGTGGTTTGGGTTGCCTGGGTATAGGAAGGATGTCATTAAGCTGGAAAGGGTGCAGAAAAGATTCACAAGGAAGTAACCAGGACTGGAGGGCTTGAGTTATAGGGAGAGACTGGATCTGCTGGAACGATCTTCCCTGGAGTATAGGAGGCTGAGGGGCAACTTTATAAAATCATGAGGGATATCAGGTGAAAGGCACTGTGAGGGTAAAGGCAAGAAACAAGGTGAGGAATTATAAAACTAGAGAGCATAGGTTTAATGTGAGAGGAGAGAGATTTAAAAGGAACCTGAGAGGCAAGCTTTTCACACGGAAGGTGGGTATATGAAAAAAAATGTTGGAGGAAAAGGTTAAGCCAGGTACAAATACAATGTTCAAAGGGCATTTAGATAGGAACAGTTTAGAGGGATATGGGCCAAATGCAGGGAAATGGAATGAGCTCAAGTAGACAGCTTGCTGGGTATGGATGAATTGAGCCAAAGGGCCTGTTTCCATTCTGTTGTATCTCTATGATGCTGCTTCTTTTGCAGACACATTAGGCACACAAAGCAGATGCAAAATTTGATGCATATTTATTAGATGACTGTCCAGAAGGACATTTAAATTCATGACATTAAATCAACCTGAAATAGGAAGCTCTGGGAGCTGAGAGGTGATGTAAAAGAGTCTAAAATTATGAGTGGTACAGATAGTATAGAAAGCCAGAAATGATTTTCCATGGTAGGGGTGTCTAAAACTAGAGGGTAAAAGGTTAGGATGAGAGGGCGGAGGTTCAAAGGAGATGTGAGGGGTTCAGTTTTCACCTGGTATCTGGAATAATCTGCAAGAGGAGATGGTGGAGGCAGAAACAATAGCAACATTTAAGAGGAATTTTGACAGATACCTGACTGTGGAGGACACAGAGGAGTATAAAATTAATTCTGGCAAGTGGGATTAATATTGATAGGCATGATTGTCACCATAAACACAATGAGCTGAAGGGCCTTTTTCAATGTTGCATACCATGATTCCATTGTAGAACTGATTATGAAATGACCCAATTCTATTAATAACCCATCTGGTTAAAAAATGTCTGTGAACGTTAGTCCGTTGTCAAGCCCTTTTGATTCATTACCAAAAAAATAGAATGCTGTGAAGTCCTAGGGTTTAGTTTCTGCAAGGCTTCGTCTGACATCAATTGAGACTCATTTTAAGAGAGAATTTACACCATCTTTGGGTGTGATGTGAGGATTGGGGAAAGCTGATTAAGGAGATTTGTCTGTTCATTTGGTCTTTTTTCCTGAAAGTGAGATAATTTCCAGCAATCTTCTGGCAGACGCCTTTGCCAGTCAAGAGATGATGAAGAGTGGAAGGATTAGAAAGAGGAGAGACAAAGCATACAGAGAGAAGGTGCATTTGCAGCATGAACATGTTAGGTGCATATTATGTTTAAGACAGGCTGTGATTCAGGAGCTGCCATGAAAATAATTTATAAATCAGAGGAATCCCTTGGAATGTTGAAGTGAGTGGAGCAAAGATCATTGTACACATGCATGATTTTTTAGATTGGGCTCCTGACGGAAATTATAAAAAATCTTCCAGTGAAGAGGAATTACATTTATGTAGGTAGATCTGTTCACTTTGGAGATGAGATGGCTAAAATGAGATTTGATCATGATGCTTATGTCAGAATGCTGTTTCCAGATTTCAGTTCAATACTATTCAATACTATTGTCCCATGGACCTTGGTGAAGAAAACTTCTATTTCTCGGTCTAAATGCACCACTGCGCAACTGGTGTTTGACTTCCTAACCAATAGACCTCAGATAGTCAGAATGCACAACTGCTCTTCCCCCCTCATCATCCTCAACACGGGTGCCCCCCAGGTCTGTGTGCTGAGCCCATTGCTGTACACTTTGCTCACACTTGACTGCATGGCCAAACACGCGAGTAATCCCATTAACAGTGGTGGGGCTCAGCACCAACAACAATGAGATTACCTGCAGAGGAAGGGGAAGAGCTTGAGGCCTGATGCCAGGCAAATAACCTCTTCCTCAATGTCGACAAGACAACGGAGATGGTTGTTGACTTCAGGGGAACTCACACCACTCACACCCCTCTTTACATCGGCGGCACAGCGTGGAAATTGTTTCAATTTCCTGGGAAAGCTTGTATCTCACTACCTCCCATGGTCTCAGAACACATTATACAACATCAGGAATGCTCACCAATGTTTCTGCTTTCTGAGGAGGCTGAAGAGAGCTGGACTATGCACATCTATACTCACATCATTCTACAGGTACACAGTAGAAAGCATCTTAACAAGCCGCATCATTGCATGCTATGGCCACTGTACTGCACTAGTCAGAAAGGCTGTACAACAGACAGTCAAAACTGTGTAAATATACCTATATTTACACAGAAAAGTGCCGGAAAAGGGCCAGTAAAATCATGAAGGATCTCACCCACTCTGCTTATGGATTTTTTGACCCACTCTCATCAGGGAAGAGGCTATGTAGCATCCACACCAGGATCAATAGACTCAAAAACAGTTACTTTCCCCAAGCAGTAAGGCTGTTCAACTCATCCCTCCACACCCCCAACCACCATCATTTCCTGTCATCTCATGTGCCGATACTCCTGTGGCTAGCATCAATTAATGTATATCAGCTATCTTATATATTTATTGTTTTTAATTATTGTTTTGTACTTTATTTTGTTTATTTTGTGCTGCAACAGATCAGGAGTAACAATTATTTTATTCTCCTTTACACCTGTGTACTGGAAATAATATTAAACAATCTCTAATTAAATTCATGAAATCATTGGTTCAAATAACTCAGGGGAAACTGCTTCTAAGATGGATGAACTAACTGAAGATTATTGCCCAAATAACCAGAAGCAATTTGAGGTGAAACTGTTCAGAATGCAATGGCTGTGAGAATGGTGGCTGCAGAATCCATTGGGAATTAAATTTGAGTGAAGGAACAGAAAATGCGGAGAAATATGAAAAAGCTGGCAAAAGGTTGGATTTGTGTTATTTTACTGACGTTGGTGTAGAGTCAATACCCTGAGTGGAGTTCTTCTGTGCTGGATTGATGGAAAAACATTCATTTAAAACAACCTTGGTTTTGAAATCAGTCAATCACAGTATGTGTTATTATGAAGTATTTTTCGTCTGCTGGTTATTTCTTCCACCTACTTGCACTGAGTCGATCGTTTGATTCCATTATCATCTTCATTATCAAAACTGACTAATGTACCAATCAGAAGGTCTTTGGGATGTGGGGAAATTGAAACAACTGAAAAAAATCTTATTTTGTCAGAAGGGAGTGTGCAAACTCCATACAGACTGCAAGGGAGATGAGGATTGAATGTACATCAAGTCTCTGGTACTGTGATACAATGACTCAGCTAGCTGTACCAATGTGCTGCCTATTTCCCTTATTTTTCTTTTGTGTCAGATTTTGTGTGGTAATGCATCTGAGAAATGCCTAGGGATATTTTACAGTGTTGCTTCCTAAATGGAAGTCGTTGTTATTGATAGTGTTCTTGCTGCCTCCAACACTGACATTCTACAGCGACAGATGAGAAGAAGCTCATGTCCCATGTTCTATGTCTCAATCTTTATCCACTTTCAACTCTTACTTTACCATTTTTATCATTCCCATTAATGTCCAAGGCATCTCTGTTTGCCTTTTAAAAATATACTGTGGTACCATTTGACCTTTTTGTCATTAATTCTTGTGCATTTTATCCAAGCCATGGAGTCTTATACCACTGAAAAAGATCCTTTAACCTGTGGAGTCCACATTGACTGTCAACAGCCCATTTGCAGTAATTTGACATTAGTTTTCTCCCCCTCTCCCCCAACATTACCATCAACTGTCCTCAGATTCTACCACTCACTTACTCACTGGGGACAATTTACAGTCGTCATTTAACCTCCCAATCCACATGTCTCTATGATGTGGGAGCAGTACCCAGTCACTGCCCAATTGTCAGAAGAACAACAGTACCTGGAATAATGGTCAGGATTGAATCTGGATCTCTGGTGCTCTGAAATGGCAGCTGTACCAATTACATCATTGTGCTACACACAGGTACGTTCACATCTCAGTAAGCATAGTCACAATAGTCGGACACAAGTGTTAGGTTCTTACAGAAAGACAGGCTGTCTAATGCGCTGAATGTGCAAGGAAAAAACCAACATCATTTTAGGATTTCATTTTTATTCCAAAAGGTTCTCTTGCATACTTGTTTGAGGAAAGATAAAAGAAGGTTGAATTGAATGTTTCAGGCTGGTAAACAGAAAATGAATAAAATACTTCGTATAGAAATACATTTCTTGATGAATAGTTAAATTATGCATCGAGCATAAAGTAGAATAATGGGACACATTTTATCTAGCTGATAGCTAATGTACAAAATTATTGGAAATCAAGTAACTGAGCAGAAATATAAGGTTCTAGTTGGCACTAATCAGTGTGAGTCATTCCAGCATTGACACAGACAGTTCTTCAGAAGACGCCTGCTTTACTATTGAACTGAATAGTAAATGGTCAACTGGGAATATGCTTCATACGTGTTACAAATCCAAGCACCACTTGGAATACTTCGGGGATTTCAAAGTCACTTTCAGCTGTCTTTGCTCACAGCATGAAGAAGTAATTGGAAGTAGCTATAACAAAATTGCGCTATTGGTGTTTATGTATTTTGTTATCTATTGCTTCTGACCAACTAAAGTCCCATTATAACAGCTATAGCGTGTGAATAAGAGAATGCACATCAGTACAGTAGTGTTTTCACTCAAACTATTTGCAATTTTAAGAAGTAAGGGCTTTGAGGAGTAAGTTGTAAGTGTATTCCTTATAGTCTTTAAGTAAATCTCACATATGGTAATCAAGTCTAGCACCTTTTTAATGGGTATTCTTGCAGATAAGATGGGATGTAGATTCTTGTAAATAAGCTATTTTGGAGCTGCATCCATTGTACTTCAAAGTCCAAAGTAAATTTAATATCAAAGTACATACTGTATATATCATCATATACTACATTGCAGACTTTCATTTTCTTGCAGACATTCATAGTAGAACAGAGAAATACAATAGACTCAATGAATCAATGAAAAATTACACACAAAGACTGACTTGCTTGCTACATACACCTGTTAGGGTGCATTCTCCAGTTACCTTATAAGGTAACCGTAGCCTTCAGCCAGGAACAGATGTCATCAGGTGGTTCCCAACCTTCACTGAGTGTTTCAACCCTTAACCACGATGCTCTCCAGTTGGTGGGCCGGCAGTGGTCGCCAAATCACTGCCCATCTGCTCCTGGCTTCCAGCTTCCCTCCTCTCGCCTACTCCAAATCCAACAAGAAGCTCGTTCTGCCTCTTCCCCAATCTTGTTTTTTGCTCCTTTCGTCCAGGCCCAGATCTGACAACAACCACCATGCTGATTTGGCTGGGAATCCTCTGCAGCCGATCTCCACAGGGAACAACCATGCCTGCCATCCCTTGTCTTTACACTCCTGCACTAAGGGCTGGTACTTCAAGGCCTTTCTTTCGTGGGCCTCTTCCCATCCCTCCTCCCACGGCACAGTCAGCTCAACCAGGATTATTTTCTTGTCTTCGGTTGACCACAGTACAATGTTTGGGCGTAGGGTTATGTGCACCACATTTGGAAACTGCAACCTCCTTCCCGCATCAACCCTCATCTCCCAGGACCTGGACGTCAGCAGCAGATTGGGCTCTGGTTGTTTGGTTATGAAAGGCTTAGCTCCCTCTTTGATGAAGGTGATGGCCTTCCTCAAATCTGTGCCAGCCATCCTCTCCTTGCATCTCTCTCCCTCTAGTGTGTCAGCAAGAGCCAGAAGCACCTTATCATGGCGCCACATATACAGTCCTCGAGTTAGAGCTGTTTTACACCCGGACAGTATATGAGCCAGTGTCCCCTCTTGACCACAGAGCTTACAGTTCGGGTCCTCTCTCATCCCCCATATGTACAGATGTAATGGTGAAGGAAGGGTGTCATACACAGATCACAAGAGGAAGGAAATACGGAAGGGCTCCAGTCTCCATAACTCTGCCCATGAGATCTTGTGCCTAGGCAGATCCCATTTTGTCCAGGCACCCTGGGACCCTTGTTCCACTGCCTTTGAAATCCGCTTCTCTTCCTCACGGATCCATACTTCTGCCTGTATCATGTCTCGCCTGATCCTTATGCTTGTGTTTCTCCACTGCTGGAAGTGAACTGAGCTGAGGCCTTGCTGCCCGATGCAGGGGTTGCTAATGATATCTTGCAGCCTCAGAGAACACACTGCCTCCTCCACAGCTGCGATGGCTGCCCACTTGCGCCCGGATCTGGTTGTAACGCCTGTTTGCTTTACCAAGACGCCATTGGAATCTCTCAAGCTTATAAGGCTCTGCATTTTGCCACCTTGAATTTCTCCACAACAGATGACAGGGGAAGCTGCAGTTGCCCAGAACAAACGTAGAGGCCCACTGAAGAGAAGCTTGGGAGAACTGCCAACCATCTCCACAGGTGCTTGTTCGGTTTCCTCTCGATGCTCTCTACAGCAGTCACAGGGAACTCATAAAGTGTGAGGAGCCAGAGAAGCCTGGGCAGAATGTCGTACTGGTACAGCCAGATCTTGAATGTACCGGGAAGTCCGGATTTGTCGATCGTCTTCAGCCATTTGTCTGTCTGCTTCACAGCATTGGTGACATTGGCCCCATCTGTCAGTGACACATTAAACCACTTCCCCAAGCATCTTACTGAGTTATCTTTGATGGAAGGGATGACCTCACCCTGAACCTGGAGGCTAAACTTGCTAGTAACTTTACCCTTTCTGATCACCATGCACTTCGACTTCTTGGCCCTGGAGGACATCCTCGCCCAAGTGGCTACATTACCCAGGGTTTCCAATGCCCATCTTGCTTAGACATGTGACACAGTTTTTATAGTGATGTCGTCCATGAACCCTTGTAGAGCCGATGGAACAATGCCCGACTCCAGCGTTGGGCCGCGAGTTACATCTTCTGCTGCTGATAATAGGAGGTTCATTCCCATAATAAATAGGGTGGGGGAGATGGTGCACCCTGTTGGAATTCCCTTCTGGGGGTCCTGCCAACTAGTTGTGAAATGGGCTGATGTAAATCTGAGTTTGAATCCTCCTAGAATCCCTTTTGCAATTGTGTAAAAAAAGGGAGAAACTCTGCAATCAATCAATAAATAAATGGACAAGTAACCCTGAGGTCGTCAGTTCTAGAGTCTTTGAAAGTGGCTGGGAGTCCTATTACCTTTCTATTAAAAACAAGTTGAGTCTGCTGACTCTCACACTCACACTATTGTTTGCAGGTTTGAGAAGGGAGACTCGGAATCCACAATGGCCTTCAGAACATGGGCTTTGGTGAGGATTGAGTTCTTGAGAGTAGCACCCGTGAAGTATCTTAACACTATATTTTGGTTGGAAAGCCATAGGTGGGGAGTTGGGCTAAGTCTTTTTGGAAGCACTTACGGTATTCGAGGGGGTGAGCTGCTCGGTCAAGTGGAATACCCGTCCTGCCCCTGGAGGAGATAATGGATGCTCTGAGCATTCCAGCTGATCACGTGGGCAGGAGCTGTCTCCAACTGCAGTGACTTGACCTCTGTCTTTAGAGGCTTGAACTGCAGCGGCAGCACTGTTGGGCATCTGGGTGGCTGAGAGCCTTGTTGTTAGTGTGTTTGTGGTAGTCACGCTGCAGCTTAAATACCTGTAGGCAGGTAGTGCGTGAATTCGCCCTCTAGTAGGATGCTACTGAGGAGATTATTCCTTGGAGGAGTATGGTCAGAGCCAGATATGTGGTACCAGGGTGGTTTAACTGTATGGACAGAAGGAAGAAGAATGAGAGAGCAATAATGTTCAGAGTTTCAGTAGTCAGAGAGCCAGAATGGCACTGAAGGGCTGCAGAAGATTCTGAAAGAGGAGGGTGAACAGCTGGATGTAATGTCCCTTATGTTCCCAATGATACAGGTAGAAAAAGGGATGAGGTCCTGCTGATGAGATTTACGAAGTTAGGAAGTTAAGTGCGGTGCTATGTGCCACCAATAAAGGAAAGTGGAAGAAATGAGTGTGTGGCTGGAAAGATGATGCAGGAGGAACAGCACTTGATTACAAGGCACAGGAATTGTTCCTGTTTCAGGTGTGGTTTGTACAATTGGGACGGTTTGCTCCTCAGTAGAGTTGGGACCAATAGCTGTTTGGCAGACAAGGGATTTCAGGGAAGGGAAGAACAAAGCAGAAGGGGAGGGTTAGAGCAGTAGTGAGTAAACTAAGTGAGTCTGAACCAGCCGATCAGCAAAAGGAAGGTCAAAGTACAGAGAACTTGTAAAATTGCATGTATCTGAATGGTTACAGCTTTTACAATAAGGTAACTGAACTAATGCCACAAATAGAAGGACATTGCTGTGATCTTGTTGCATTATGGAAATGTGGTTGCATGGTGACCAAAGCTGGAAATAAATATTCTAAGGTATTTGACATTTTGGAAAGATAGGAACTAAGAAAAAGGGAGCATTAATAAATCAATGCAGTGGTGACAAATGATTTTGACCTAACAGATCATAACAAATGACCAGAATCAATTTTCGTAAAGCTAAGAAATGACTAAGGGCAGAAACCATTGGGAGAAATTATTTATAGTTGACCAAATGGTAGCTTCAATACTGAGCGCACCATAAAAAAGGAATTTAGAGCTATTCCTGTATTATATGGGAGTGTATAACCTATCTAATAAATAAAACATCATATTTGCTGTTTTAAGATGGAAAGTCAGTTTCTGGAATGCATGCATATTTTTCTGGTTCAATATTTTGAGAAATTTACTAGGAAAAAGGCATTTTTTGCTCTTAGCTTTGATGCTGAGGAAGGGATTAATTGATAACCTTGTTGCCAAAAGGCCCCTGGGAAGAGTGACCATAATTTGACAGAATTTGATGTTGATCTGCATCATTTTGAAACTCAATGAAAGATCATTATCTTCAATTTAAAGAAAGGGAAGATACAAGCATGGGAGAGGGAAAGAGAGATAGCCAGGGGTTTAAAGGCAGAAAAAGTTGAAATGAATGATTGTGGAATGATAAAGTTTAAAGGAATGATACAGAAGTTACAAGACGTATATATTCCTTTACGGAACATTAACCCAATAAGTTGTTCATCTGTTTCTGACAAGAGATATTAAAAGTAGCATTAAATACAAGGAAGAAGCATATGAAGTTGTCAGAATTAATAGTAGGCCTGAGGCCCGGGAACATTTTATATCTCAACAATGGGAAAACAGAAATTGATAGAGAAAGGGATGACAAAATATGAGAGTAGACCAAGAAACGTAAAAATAGACCTTTAGAGTTTGTTTTGGTACATAAAACTGAAAGGACTAGTCAAGGAATGTGTGGCCCTTTACAGATAGAGACAGGACAACTTCAAATGGGGAATAAAGAAACATCAGAGGAATTAAAAAATTACTTTGCATCTGTCTTCAGGGATGAAGCAAAGATATAATAGGACAAAAATGTCTGGGAAGAATGAGGAACAAAATAATATAAGTATTGATCAAAAAGTAGTACCAGAGAAATTGGAAAACTTGCAAGCTGATAAATCTCAGGGACATAATGATTACATCGCTGAATTTTGACGGAGGTGGCTTTAGAGATAATGGATGCTTTGGTTATTATCTATTTTTATCGATTTTGGAATAATTGGAAGTGTATAGAATATTGCTGAGACTACATCCATGGTGTTTTGTGAAATTTGTTTTCCAAAGTGAAAGTGCAGTCCGCAGTTGCTGAGCTGGCTTCAGCGATGGCAGCTTGACTTTTTGTGGAGAGGTTGAGTAGAGCAGGTCTGTACTCTCCAGAGTTTACGAAAAAGATCTGTTGAAATGTGCAGAATATTTTAAAGGCTTGGCTGTCTAGAAAAAGGGAAATTTTCTCACTGGTAATAGATTTGAGGAATAAGGTGCCTAATTTAAGTTCAAATTTCTAAGTTCAATATGATGTGTTTCCTATTGGGCAACCATTTTAATTTCTATTTCCATTCCTGTTCCAACATGGCCTCCTCTTTTGCCACGATGAGGCCACTCTGAGGTAGAGGAGCAACACCTCATTTCTGCCTAGGTAGCCTCCAGCCTGATGGCATGAATATTGATTTCTCCTTCCAGAGAAAATTATTTTGCACCCCCCCCATCTTCTTCTGTTCCCCACCCCGGCCTCTTACCTTTTCTCCTCTCCTGCCTATCACCTCCCCCTCTTGTCCCTCCTTCTTTCCTTTCTCCCATGGTACACTCTCCTCTCCTATCAAATTCCTTCTCCAGCCTTTACCTTTCCTACCCACCTGGCTTCACCTGTCACCTTCCTGATACCCTCCTTCCTCTCCTCCCACCTTTTTATTTTGGCATCTTCCCCTTTCCTTCCCATGAAGCAGGGTTTTGGTCAAGGGTTTATTAATTTCAATAGATGCCCCCTGACCTGGTGATTTCCTCCAGCATTTTGTTTGTGTTGCTTGGATTTCCAGCATCTGCTGGTTTTTTCTTATTTGTGAACTTCCCTCCATACACCTTCTTACCCTAATTCCTCATCTTATTCTGTCCAGTCCCGATGAAGGGTCACTGCCTGAAACGTCAACTGTACTCTTCCTGGCTTGGTGAGTTCCTCCAGCATTCTGTGTGTGTTGTTTGGATTTTCAGCATCTATAGATTTTCTCTTGCTTCAAATAAAAAAAATGTTTTTTTTTACAAAGCAGGTGAAAAAGACCAACTACGCTATTCCTAGTCACATTATTTTTTTCAATATACAAACGTGAGCATGCCAGTTTACCTTACTCATCTATCTTTGTGATTTGGTTAATTGAATAGAGTGAATCAATAAAGGAAACATAAGGTTCTCCATGATAATGTTCTTCAGGAGAAAGTTCTTCTACTGCTCCAACTTACAACTAGTAGTTTATTGGTTGTTTGTGTAAAGCATGTTGACATAGAACTGTCGCAATGCAGGCTTCATTTCAGGCTGCAAACAGGATTCACTCTGGTAAGTAAAAAGTTGATGGTCATTACTAGCCAGAAGAACGCAAGATATAAATTTCTTCCCCTAGTTTTCTGGAGTAATTAATTGTACAAAACACTTTTTGGTGCTGTAGATGATTCCCTTCGCTGTAGACAATCCTTTGAAAGGAAATCAAAGGATTGATTTAATTAATCTAATTAACTTAGAAGTAGGTAATGGCGGCAGCAGTTAGGGCAGTCGAGTGCTCCGTTTGCAGTATGTGGGAAGTCAGGGCGAGCACAATTGTCCCTGACGACTACACCTCTAAAAGGTGCATCCAGCTGCAGCTCCTGACAAACCGAGTTAGGGAACTGGAGCTGGAGCTGGATGAACTTCGGATCATTCGTGAGGCAGAGGTAGAAATAGACAGGAGTTTCAGGGAGATAGTCACCCCTAAAAGTCAGGAGACAGGTAGCTAGGTGACTGTCAGGAGAGGGAAGGGGAATCGACAGAACAAGCAGAGCACCCTTGTGGCCGTTCCCATCAATAATATGTACATTATTTTGGATACTGTTGGTGGTGACAACTTACCAGGGACAAGTTGCAGTGGTGACATCTCTGGCAGCGAGACTGGACTCTCAGCTCAGAAGGGAAGGAAGGAAAAGAGGAGAGCAGTAGTGATAGGGGATTCGATAGTTAGGGGGACAGATAAGAGGTTCTGTGGGAGAGATCAAGAATACTAGATGGTCTGTTGCCTACCTGGTGCCAGGGTCCGTGATATCTTGGATCGAGTTCTCAGTATTCTCAAGAGGGTGGGTGAGCAGCCAGATGTCGTGGTCTATGTAGGGACCAATGACGTGGATAGGAAGAAGGAGGAGGTCCTGCAAAGAGAGTTTAGGGAATTCGGTGCAAAGTTGAAGGACAGGACCTCCAGGGTTGCAGTCTCAGGATTGCTACCCTTGCCACGTGCTAATGGGCTAGAAATAGGAAGATCATGCAGCTAAATACGTGGCTAAGGAGTTGGTGCAGGAGGGAGGGCTTCATGATCTGGACAATTGGGCCTTGTTCCAGGGAAAGTGGGACCTATTCCAACAGGACGAGGTGCAGCTGAACTACAGGGAGACTAACATCCTTGCAGGAAGGTTTGCTAGTGCTGCTCTGGGAGTTTTAAACTAAATTTGTAGGGGGAGGGGAACCAGGATGTTAGAGCAGATAGTGAGGTGGAGGAGGATAAAAGTCATGCGAGAACTGAAAGTAGTGTGCATGGAGTAAAGCCAGATCTAACATATAAAGAGGCTTTGAGGAAAGCGAAACAGAATAAAGGGTGTAAAGGTAGTAAGGTAGAAGGGCTAAAGTGTGTGTACTTCAATGCAAGAAGTATCAGGAACAAAGGTGATGAACTGAGAGCTTGGATACATACATGGAATTATGATGTAGTGGCCATTAGAGAGACTTGGCTGGCACCAGGGCAGGAATGGATTCTCACTATTCCTGGATTTCACTGCTTTAAAAGGGATAGAGAGGGCGGAAAAAGGGGAGGAGGGGTGGCATTACTGGTCAGGGATACTATTACAGCTACAGAAAGGGTGGGTAATGTAGCAGGATCCTCTTTTGAGTCAGTATGGGTGGAAGTCAGGAACAGGAAGAGAGTAGTTACTCTATTGGGGGTATTCTATAGGCCCCCTGGTAGCAGCAGAGATACCGAGGAGCAGATTTTGGAAAGATGCCAAAATAACAGGGTTGTTATCATGGTTGACTTTAACTTCCCTCATATTGATTGGTACTTGATTAGTTCCAATGGTTTAGGTGGGGCAAGGTTTGTTAATTGTGTCCAGGATGGATTCCTGTCACAGTATGTGGACAGGCCAACTAGGGGGAATGCCATACTAGATCTAGCATTAGGTAAAGAACCGGGTCAGGTCACAGATCTCTCAGTGGCTGAGCATCTGAGGGACAGTGACCACCGCTCCCCGGACTTTACCATTATCATGGAAAAGGATAGAATCAGAGAGGCCAGGAAAACTTTTAATTGGGGAAGAGCAAATTATGAGGCTATAAGGCTAGAACTTACGGGTGTGAATTGGGATGATGTTTTTGCAGGGAAATCTACTATGGACATGTGGTCGATGTTTAGGGATCTCTTGCAGGATGTTAGGATAAATTTGTTCCAGTGAGGAAGATAAAGAATGGTAGGGTGAAGGAACCATGGGTGACGTGAGGTGGAAAATCTAGTCAAGTGGAAGAAGGCAGCATACATGAGGTTTAGGAAGCAAGGATCAGATGGGTCTATTGAGGAATATAGGGAAGCAAGAAAGGAGCTTAAGAAGGGGCTGAGAAGAGCAAGAAGGGGGCATGAGAAGGCCTTGGTGAGTAGGGTAAAGGAAAACCCCAAGGCATTCTTCAATTATGTGAAGAACAAAGGATGACAGGAGCGAAGGTAGAACCGATTAGAGATAAAGGCAGGAAAATGTGCCTGGAGGCTGTGGAAGTGACCGAGGTCCTCAATGAATACTTCTCTTTGGTATTCACCAATGAGAGGGAACTTGACGGTGAGGACAATATGAGTGAGTTTGATGTTCTGGAGCATGTTGATATTGAGGAAGAGGAGGTGTTGGAGTTGTTAAAATACATTAGGATGGATAGGTCCCTGGTGGAATATTCCCCAGCTGCTCCATGAGGCGAGGGAAGAGATTGCTGATCCTCTGGCTAGGATCTTTATGTCCTCGTTGTCCATGGGAATGGTATTGGAGGATTGGAGGGAGGCGAATGTTGTCCCCTTGTTCAAAAAGGTAGTAGGGATAGTCCGGGTAATTATAGACCAGTGAGCCTTACGTCTGTGGTGGGAAAGCTGTTGGAAAAGATTCTTAGAGGTAGGATCTATGGGCATTTAGAGAATCATGGTCTGATCAGGGACAGTCAGCATGGCTTTGTGAAGAGCAGATCGTGTCTAACAAGCCTGATCGAGTTCTTTGAGGAGGTGAACAGACATATAGATGTGGGTAGTGCAGTGGATGCGATCTACATGGATTTTAGCAAGGCACTTGACAAGGTTCCACACGGTAGGCTTATTCAGAAAGTCAGAAGGCATGGGATCCAGGGAAGTTTGGCAAGGTGGATTCAGAATTGGCTTGCCTGCAGAAAGCAGAGGGTGGTGGTGGAGGGAGTACATTCAGATTGGAGGATTGTGACTAGTGGTGTCCCACAAGGATTGATTCTGGGACATCTACGATTCGTGATTTTTATTAATGACCTGGATGTGGTGGTAGAAGGGTGGGTTGGCAAGTTTGCAGATGACACAAAGGTTGGTGGTGTTGTAGATAGTGTAGAGGATTGTTGAAGATTGCAGAGAGACATTGATAGGATGCAGAAGTGGGCTGAGAAGTGGCAGATGGAGTTCAACCCGGAGAAGTGTGAGGTGGTACACTTTGGAAGGACAAACTCCAAGGCAGAGTACAAAGTAAATGGCAGGATACTTGGTAGTGTGGAGGAGCAGAGGGATCTGGGGTACATGTCGACAGATCCCTGAAAGTTGCCTTACAGGTAGATAGGGTAGTTAAGAAAGCTTATGGGGTGTTAGCTTTCATAAGTCAAGGGATAGAGTTTAAGAGTCATGAGGTAATGATGCAGCTCTATAAAACTCTGGTTAGGCCACACTTGGAGTACTGTGTCCAATTCTGGTTGCCTCACTATAGGAAGGATGTGGAAGCATTGGAAAGGGTACAGAGGACATTTACCAGGATGCTGCCTGATTTAGAGAGTATGCATTATGATCAGAGAATAAGGGAGCTAGGGCTTTACTCTTTGGAGAGAAGGAGGATGAGAGGAGACATGATAGAGGTATACAAGATATTAAGAGGAATAGATAGAGTGCATAGCCAGCGCCTCTTCTCCAGTGCACCATTGCTCAATACAAGAGGACATAGCTTCAGGTGAGGGGTGGGAAGTTCAAAGAGGATATTAGAGGAAGGTTTTTTACTCAGAGAGTGGCTGGTGCGTGGAATGCACTGCCTGAGGCAGTGGTGGAGGCAGATACACTAGTGAAATTAAAAGACTACTAGATAGGTATATGGAGGAATTTAAGGTGGGTGTTATATGGGAGGCAGGGTTTAAGGGTTGGCACAACATTTTGGGCTGAAGGGCCAGTACTGTGCTGTGCTATTCTATGTTCTATGTTCTATGTTTTATGAAATGCTTTGGCCTTTGTGCTCAGGGTTGAAGTAGAGTTAGTGATGTTTTGATATAGAGAGAACAATCTTTAACTGTAATATTTGTACAAATATTTTGCTGTTATTCAATAAAATTCTATGCTAATTGAGATTTAAGTGTTAGCTGCATTGACACTAGGTGATTGAGACAATTCTTTTCTGCCTCAAAATCATTAGCGTGGCTTCTCCTGGAACTTATGTATTCACAAATAAAACATATTTCCATAATATACTGCAGTTAAGTATTTGGTTAATTCACAGAGAAAACGCTGTGACATTACAACTGTTTAATCAGTTGCACTGACAGCGTAAAAGGAGATGTACTCCATGTGTTATCAGTAGATAAGAGACTGAGGAGATAATGAGTCAGAAACCTGCCTTTGGCTGGTGCTAAAAGCCCATAACATTATCACCATTGGTCATACACATTTCTTGCACCTTCCCTTCTGCCAAAGTTGCTGAACACACTTTTAAACAATAAAGGTGAGCAAAAGAACATCAATTTCTCTCCAAGTCAAAGTCAAAGTAAATCTATTATCAAAGTGCATATCTATTGTCATATATTATTCTGAGATGCATTTTCTTGCAGGATAATACAAGAATAAAATAGAATTTATGAAAACCTATAGGTCTATAAAGAATGACAAACAACCCGATGTGCAATAGAAAATATGCAAATAAGAAAATAATACTGAGAACATGAGTTGTGGAGTCCTTGAAAATGAATCTGTGGGCTGTGGAAACGGTTCAGAGTTCTGATGAGTGAAGTTACCCATGCCAGTTCAGGAGCCTGATAGTTGTAGGCCAATAACTGTTTCTGAACCCGCCAATGTGGATCTAAGGCTCCTGCACTTCCTTCTCGATGGTAGTGGTAGGAAGAGAGCATGGTCTGGATGGTAGGGGCCTTTGATAATGGATGCTGTTTTCTTGTAATTGTGGTCCATGTAGCTATGCTCAATGGCGAGAAGGGCATTGCCTATGATGGGCTCAGCTGTATCCACCACTTTCTGTTCATTTTTTCCATTCCTGGGCTTTGGTTTTTCCAAACCAAGCCATGATGCAACTAATTAGGATACTCGCCATAGTGTATCTATAGAGGTTTGACAAAATTCTAGGTGAGATGCCAAATCTACACAGTCTTCTGAGAAAATTAAAGCACTGTCTTGCCTCCTTTGTGATAGCACTTGCGTGCTGGTCCCAGAAAAGATCTTCTCATATGATAAAACCAAGGAATTTAATGTTACTGACCCTCTCCACTTCTGATACCCTGATGAGGACTGCTCCTGTACCTCTGGTTTTCTCCTCCTGCAGTCAATAATCAGCTTATTCTTTTTGCTGATGTTGAGTGAGAGATTGTTCTGGCACCATTCAACCAGATTTTGAGTCTCCCTCCTATATGCTGATTTGTCATCACTTTTGATTCAGCCAACAACAGTGATATCATCGGCAACCTTAAACACGGCGTTGGAACTGTACTTAGACACACAATCACATTACATGAATATGAATCATTTTGTAATTTGGGAAATTACTTCTGCTAATTTTCCATGCCTTGTGTGTGGAAACGTTGCTGTTTCTTTAGCATTTTTGTCTCTTTTTTACGAGACTGGGTTGCTAGATTGATGCTCAACCTAGCACAGATGGAAAGTGTACAAGGAGCCGGCCGGATTCGAACCCGGGACCACTCGCCTCGAAATACAGTACAGATGCTACTTCACTAATGGCTGGCATGTAAGTGGGAGTCTAGGAAAAAGAAATTGCAGTCTGAACTGTAGTCTCAAGTGATTTTTAGGAAACCTTTATCACTTTAACACACAAAGACTAGTTGAAGGTTATGCTTCTGTTCTTGCTTGTATTAATTGTTAATCTTAAATATACAACTGGTAACCTTTGTTGACAAAACACTGTTTATTCAGCAAAGCAGGTTATGTGGAATTAGTCACAAAATATATTTATAATCTGATTGATTAATAGAACATAGTTATATAGTGCACCATCCTCACATATTCTTGTACTCTATGCTTATATGCTTAACAATTAAGTTGAAGTTTTTTGACTCAAGTAACTGTATCAGAAATGTAATCTATGATCCTAACATGCATCTAAAATATGGGCAAGTTGTTTTCACTCTGTAAACTACTGTTATTAATTTTATCTTTTCTAATGCATTAAAGATACAATCCAAATGTTCTTAGTAAATACAGTACATTCCGTACTGGAGATAAACTTTTTTTTAGGAATGGATAAATAAATTACAATTTTTTTGAATTTTTAAATAGAAACATAGATCCTAGTGGCAGAGAGAGAGAGCAAAGAATAAAACAATTGGTTCATTCAATATTAACCAGTTGAATAAACAGTATCCAATTGTAAATGGTTTCAGAGTTTGTGGTCCAAAGCATGTCTGTTAAAGCATATCAAATGTTCATCCAAGTAATTTTAAAGTACTTCACCCTTAAATGTAGAGAGCCCCATGACTTCCCTCATATATTAGGTGAAATATCTTTTAAACATTACTTTTTCAATATTTTTCTGAAATTCTTATCCTCTAGATTTTGATTTCCCTGATCAGGGGAAGTGTACTTTCATACTTGCGCTAACCAGGTCCGTCACCACTTTATGCTATTCAGTTAATCATTTTTTCCAAGCCTTTCAAACCTTCGATAAAACTAAACTTCTATCATCTTGTCCAAATCATTGTGTGCCTCGTTGTTTTCTCGCATCCCTACTGCAAAATGGTGGCCAGACGGTCTCTCTAGTTTGTTGCACATCACACCACAAGTACGTGTGTCAGTGAGCCAAGGAACACGAATGAATAATGTTGCAAAATGGAGTTAGACTGCATTGCAACAGATATAGTTCTGCTGATGATATTAGATGCTTAAAAAAAACCTCTGATAATAACTGAATAAACCTTCCAAGTGGTAAAACCTTCTGCAAAACCTTCATTTTTTGGTGATATGATTGAGTTTCCATTTAGTATCTCTTACCACTGTGTCCAATCATTTACTTTCATCCTGCCTTGCTTTCATTGTAAGCTGCCATTGTCTACATTGTAAAATGTAGACATTTTGCTATTGAATTCTTTGAGATTACATAATTTGAATTTTCCTTGACTTTGAAGGTAAAATAATAACAATGTAAGATTTCATCATTGACCTATTGATCATTGACTACCAGCCTCATCTGTTTGGTGGAACTGGTTCTAACACAACTTCTCTTTTGGCTCGTCCCTCTTTCTCCAAACCAAAGGTGAAGCCATGGGAATTTGCATCTGGCCAGCTATGCCTACCATTTTGTAGGCCACATGAAATAATTTATGCTCCAAACCTACACTGGTAATAGTCCTCAACTTTTCTCCACTACAGTGACAACTGCATTGACGCTGCCTCCTGAACCAATGTTGAACTTTTCAATTTTATTTACCACCACCAACATATACTCAAGCATTCAAATTCATTTGGTCCATCTTCGACACCTCTTTTCTCTTTCTTGATCTCTCTACCTCCATCTCCAGAGAAAGATTATCTACTGTCATCTTTTACAAACCCACTGACTCCCACAGTTACTTCGACTGCACTCCTTCCCTTCCTGTCACTTACAAGGATGCAACTCCCTTTTCTTAGTTCTTCTATCTCCATTGCATCTGTCCTCATGATGGGACTTTCCATTTTAAGATATCTGTGATGTTCTCTTTTATGATAAAATGAGGACTCCCCACCACTGCTATCAATGCAGCCCTCACCCAGTCATTATCCACGAGATTCCACATCCAACATATCATTCTGGTAATAGTAACACAGAGAGGCTTTGAGGAAAGAGAAGCAGAATAAATGGTGTAAAGAGAGTAAGGTAGAAGGGCTGAAATGTGTGTACCTCAATGCAAGAAGCATCAGGAACAAAGGTGATGAACTGAGAGCTTGGATACATACACGGAATTATGATGTAGTGGCCATTACAGAGACTTGGCTGGCACCAGGGCAGGAATGGATTCTCAATATTCCTGGATTTCAGTGCTTTAAAAAGGATAGAGAGGGCGGAAAAAGGGGAGGAGGGGTGGCATTACTGGTCAGGGATACTATTACCGCTACAGAAAGGGTGGGTAATGTAGCAGGATCCTCTTTTGAGTCAATATGGGTGGAAGTCAGGAACAGGAAGGGAGCAATTACTCTACTGGGGGTATTCTATAGGCCCCCTGGTAGCAGCAGAGATACAGAGGAGCAGATTGGGAGGCAGATTTTGGAAAGATGCAAAAATAACAGGGTTGTTATCATGGGTGACTTTAACTTCCCTAATATTGATTGGCACCTGATCAGTTCCAAGGGTTTAGATGGGGCAGAGTTTGTTAAGTGTGTCCAGGATGGATTCCTGTCACAGTATGTGGACAGGCCGACCAGGGGAAATGCCATACTAGATCTAGTACTAAGTAATGAACCGGGTCAGGTCACAGATCTCTCAGTGGGTGAGCATCTGGGGGACAGTGACCACCACTCGCTGGCCTTTATAATTATCATGGAAAAGGATAGAATCAAAGAGGACAGGAAAATTTTTAATTGGGGAAAGGCAAATTTTGAGGCTATAAGGCTAGAACTTACGGGTGTGAATTGGGATGATGTTTTTGCAGGGAAATGTACTATGGACATGTGGTCGATGTTTAGTGATCTCTTGCGGGATGTAATCTCTTTCGGGTTTGATTGGAAGAAGGAGTCTGAGAGTCTGAGTGGGAGTGCCGAGAAAGACATTTTTGAAATTTTCGTTAGTTTTTTTTTCTCCAACGACGTTCTGAGAGGCGGGACTGCGCAGGCGTGTGACGTCGGGCTGTGCAGCGCGGCAGATTTAAAAGGAACAGATCCTCATAGAGCGGGCAGTGTAGTTTGCGGGCTGCGGAGTGAGCCGGGAGCAGAGTGAAGACTTAAGGGCTTCGGCTCAACTGGCTTAGGCGGAAACGGGCGAGGCGAGGGAGGTTTGGCATTCATTTTCTGTTGTTATTTGAGGAGAGGGGCAGTATGAGTGTGAGGGCAGTTTGCTGTTCTCGGTGTCGGATGTGGGAGGCCCTGGAGTCTCCAAGCCTCCCGGACGTCTACATCTGCGCCAAGTGCATCGAGATGCAGCTCCTAAGGGACCGCGTTACAGAACTGGAGCTGCAGCTCGATGACCTTCGTCTGGTCAGGGAGAGTGAGGAGGTGATAGAGAGGAGTTGCAGGCAGGTGGTCATGCCGGGGCCACGGGAGGCAGACAAGTGGGTCACGGTTAGGAGGGGGAAGGGGAAAATTCAGGTAACAGGGAGTACCCCGGTGGCTGTGCCCCTTAACAACAGGTACTCCTGTTTGAGTACTGTTGGGGGGGACAGCTTACCCGGGGGAAGTGACAGTGGCCGTGCCTCCGGCACAGAGTCTGGCCCTGTAGCTCAAAAGGGTAGGGCAAGGAAGAGGAGGGCAGTTGTGATAGGGGACTCGATAGTAAGGGGGTCAGATAGGCAATTCTGTGGACGCAGTCCAGAGACCCGGATGGTAGTTTGCCTCCCTGGTGCCAGGGTCCGGGATATTTCTGATCGTGTCCAAGATATCCTGAAGTGGGAGGGTGAGGAGCCAGTGGTCGTGGTACATATAGGTACCAATGACATAGGTAGGAAAAGGGATGAGGTCCTGAAAGGAGAATATAGGGAGCTAGGAAGGGAGTTGAGAAAAAGGACCGCAAAGGTAGTAATCTCGGGATTACTGCCTGTGCCACGCGACAGTGAGAGTAGGAATGCGATGAGGTGGAGGATAAATGCGTGGCTGAGGGATTGGAGCAGGGGGCAGGGATTCAAGTTTTTGGATCATTGGGATCTCTTTTGGCGCAGGTGTGACCTGTACAAAAAGGACGGGTTGCACCTGAATCCTAGGGGGACCAATGTCCTGGCAGGGAGATTAGCGGGGGCTACTGAGGTGACTTTAAACTAGAATGGTTGGGGGGTGGGAATCAAATTAAAGAGGCTAGGCGTGAGGAGGTTAGTTCACTACAGGGGAATGGGAACCAGTGCAGAGAGACAGAGGGGTGTAAAGTGAGGGTAGAAACAAAAAGTACTATGGAGAAAAGTAAAAGTGGCAGGCCAACAAATTCAGGGCAAGCATTAAAGAGGGCCACTTTTCAGCATAATTGTAAAAGGACTAAGAGAGTTGTAAAAGAGCGCCTGAAGGCTTTGTGTGTCAATGCAAGGAGCATTCGTAATAAGGTGGATGAATTGAAAGTGCAGATTGTTATTAATGATTATGATATAGTTGGGATCACAGAGACATGGCTCCAGGGTGACCAGGGATGGGAGCTCAACGTTCAGGGATATTCAGGAAATTAGAAATGTGTGCAATAAAGGAACAGCAGTTATAATGGGTGACTTCAATCTACATGTAGATTGGGTGAACCAAATTGGTAAAGGTGCTGAGGAAGAGGATTTCTTGGAATGTATGCGGGATGGTTTTTTGAACCAACATGTCGAGGAACCAACTAGAGAGCAGGCTATTCTGGACTGGGTTTTGAGCAATGAGGAAGGGTTAATTAGCGATCTTGTCGTGAGAGGCCCCTTGGGTAAGAGTGACCATAATATGGTGGAATTCTTCATTAAGATGGAGAGTGACATAGTTAATTCAGAAACAAAGGTTCTGAACTTAAAGAGGGGTAACTTTGAAGGTATGAGACGTGAATTAGCTAAGATAGACTGGCAAATGACACTTAAAGGATTGACGGTGGATATGCAATGGCAAGCATTTAAAGGTTGCATGGATGAACTACAATAATTGTTCATCCCAGTTTGGCAAAAGAATAAATCAAGGAAGGTAGTGCACCCGTGGCTGACAAGAGAAATTAGGGATAGTATCAATTCCAAAGAAGAAGCATACAAATTAGCCAGAGAAAGTGGCTCACCTGAGGACTGGGAGAAATTCAGAGTTCAGCAGAGGAGGACAAAGGGCTTAATTAGGAAGGGGAAAAAAGATTATGAGAGAAAACTGGCAGGAAACATAAAAACGGACTGTAAAAGCTTTTATAGATATGTGAAAAGGAAAAGACTGGTAAAGACAAATGTAGGTCCCCTGCAGACAGAAACAGGTGAATTGATTGTGGGGAGCAAGGACATGGCAGACCAATTGAATAATTACTTTGGTTCTGTCTTCACTAAGGAGGACATAAATAATCTTCCAGAAATAGTAGGGGACAGAGGGTCCAGTGAGATGGAGGAACTGAGCGAAATACATGTTAGTAGGGAAGTGGTGTTAGGTAAATTGAAGGAATTGAAGGCAGATAAATCCCTAGGGCCAGATGGTCTGCATCCCAGGGTGCTTAAGGAAGTAGCCCAAGAAATAGTGGATGCATTAGTGATAATTTTTCAAAACTCGTTAGATTCTGGACTAGTTCCTGAGGATTGGAGGGTGGCTAATGTAACTCCACTTTTTAAAAAAGGAGGGAGAGAGAAACCGGGGAATTATAGACCGGTTAGCCTAACGTCGGTGGTGGGGAAACTGCTGGAGTCAGTTATCAAGGATGTGATAACAGCACATTTGGAAAGCGGTGAAATGATCGGACAAAGTCAGCATGGATTTGTGAAAGGAAAATCATGTCTGACGAATCTCATAGAATTTTTTGAGGATGTAGCTAGTAGAGTGGATAGGGGAGAACCAGTGGATGTGGTATATTTGGATTTTCAGAAGGCCTTTGACAAGGTCCCACACAGGAGATTAGTGTGCAAACTTAAAGCACACAGTATTGGGGGTAAGGTATTGGGGGTAAGGTATTGGTGTGAGTTGAGAGTTGGTTAGCAGACAGGAAGCAAAGAGTGGGAATAAACGGGACCTTTTCAGAATGGCAGGCGGTGACTAGTGGGGTACTGCAAGGCTCAGTGCTGGGACCTCAGTTGTTTACAATATATATTAATGACTTGGATGAGGGAATTAAATGCAGCATCTCCAAGTTTGCGGATGACACGAAGCTGGGTGGCAGTGTTAGCTGTGAGGAGGATGCTAAGAGGATGCAGGGTGACTTGGATAGGTTGGGTGAGTGGGCAAATTCATGGCAGATGCAATTTAATGTGGATAAATGTGAAGTTATCCACTTTGGTGGCAAAAATAGGAAAACAGATTATCTGAATGGTGGCCGATTAGGAAAAGGGGAGGTGCAACGAGACATGGGTGTCATTATACACCAGTCATTGAAAGTGGGCATGCAGGTACAGCAGGCGGTGAAAAAGGCGAATGGTATGCTGGCATTTATAGCGAGAGGATTTGAGTACAGGAGCAGGAAGGTACTACTGCAGTTGTACAAGGCCTTGGTGAGACCACACCTGGAGTATTGTGTGCAGTTTTGGTCCCCTAATCTGAGGAAAGACATCCTTGCCATAGAGGGAGTGCAAAGAAAGTTCACCAGATTGATTCCTGGGATGGCAGGACTTTCATATGAAGAAAGACTGGATGAACTGGGCTTGTACTCGTTGGAATTTAGAAGATTAAGGGGAGATCTGATTGAAACGTATAAGATCCTAAAGGGATTGGACAGGCTAGATGCAGGAAGATTGTTCCCGATGTTGGGGAAGTCCAGAACGAGGGGCCACAGTTTGAGGATAGAGGGGAAGCCTTTTAGGACCGAGATTAGGAAAAACTTCTTCACACAGAGAGTGGTGAATCTGTGGAATTCTCTGCCACAGGAAACAGTTGAGGTCAGTTCATTGGCTATATTTAAGAGGGAGTTAGATATGGCCCTTGTGGCTACGGGGGTCAGGGGGTATGGAGGGAAGGCTGGGGCGGGGTTCTGAGTTGGATGATCAGCCATGATCATAATAAATGGCAGTGCAGGCTCGAAGGGCCAAATGGCCTACTCCTGCACCTATTTTCTATGTAAGGGATAAATATATCCCGGTGAGGAAGATAAAGAATGGTAGGGTGAAGGAAACATGGGTGACAAGTGAGGTGGAAAATCTAGTCAGGAGGAAGAAGGCAGCATACATGAGGTTTAGGAAGCAAGGATCAGCTGGGTCTATTGAGGGATATAGGGAAGAAAGAAAGGAGCTTAAGAAGGGGCTGAGAAGAGCAAGAAGGGGGCATGAGAAGGCCTTGGTGAGTAGGGTAAAGGAAAACCCCAAGGCATTCTTCAATTATGTGAAGAAAAAAAGGATGACAGGAGTGAAGGTAGGACTGATTAGTGATAAAGGTGGGAAGATGTGCCTGGAGGCTGTGGAAGTGAGCGAGGTCCTCAATGAATACTTCTTTTCGGTATTCACCAATGAGAGGGAACTTGATGATGGTGAGGACAATATGAGTGAGGTTGATGTTCTGGAGCATGCTGATATTAAGGGAGAGGAGGTGTTGGAGTTGTTAAAATACATTAGGACAGATAAGTCCCCGGGGCCTGACGGAATATTCCCCAGGCTGCTCCACGAGGTGAGAGAAGAGATTGCTGAGCCTCTGGCTAGGATCTTTATGTCCTCTTTGTCCATGGGAATGGTACCGGAGGATTGGAGGGAGGCGAATGTTGTTCCCTTGTTCAAAAAAGGTAGTAGGGATAGTCCGGGTAATTATAGACCAGTGAGCCTTACGTCTCTGGTGGGAAAGCTGTTGGAAAAGATTCTTAGAGATAGGATCTATAGGCATTTAGAGAATCATGGTCTGATCAGGGACAGTCAGCATGGCTTTGTGAAGGGCGGATCATGTCTAACAAGCCTGATAGAGTTCTTTGAGGAGGTGACCAGCCATATAGATGAGGGTAGTGCAGTGGATGTGATCTATATGGATTTTAGTAAGGCATTTGACAAGGTTCCACACGGTAGGCTTATTCAGAAAGTTAGAAGGCGTGGGATCCAGGGAAGTTTGGCCAGGTGGATTCAGAATTGGCTTGCCTGCAGAAAGCAGAGGGTGGTGGTGGAGGGAGTACATTCAGTTTGGAGGATTGTGACTAGTGATGTCCCACAAGGATCTGTTCTGGGACCTCTACTTTTCGTGATTTTTATTAACGACCTGGATGTGGGGGTAGAAGGGTGGGTTGGCAAGTTTGTAGATGACACAAAGGTTGGTGGCATTGTAGATAGTGTAGAGGATTGTCAAAGATTACAGAGAGACATTGATAGGATGCAGAAGTGGGCTGAGAAGTGGCAGATGGAGTTCAACCCGGAGAAGTGTGAGGTGGTACACTTTGGAAGGACAAACTCCAAGGCAGAGTACAAAGTAAATGGCAGGATACTTGGTAGTGTGGAGGAGCAGAGGGATCTCGGGGTACATGTCCACAGATTCCTGAAAGTTGCCTCACAGGTGGATAGGGTAGTTAAGAAAGCTTATGGGGTGTTAGCATTCATAAGTTGAGGGATAGAGTTTAAGAGTCGCGATGTAATGATGCAGCTCTATAAAACTCTGGTTAGGCCACACTTGAAGTATTGTGTCCAATTCTGGTCACCTCACTATAGGAAGGATGTGGAAGCATTGGAAAGGGTACAGAGGAGATTTACCAGGATGCTGCCTGGTTTAGAATGTATGCATTATGATCAGAGATCCAGGGAGCTAGGGCTTTACTCTTTGGAGAGAAGGAGGATGAGAGGAGACATGATAGAGGTGTACAAGATAATAATAGGAATAGAGAGAGTGGATATCCAGCGCCTCTTCTCCAGGGCACCACTGCTCAATACAAGAGGACATGGCTTTATGGTAAGGGGTGGGAAGTTCAAGGGGGATATTAGAGGAAGGTTTTTTACTCAGAGAGTGGTTGGTGTGTGGAATGCACTGCCTGAGTCAGTGGTGGAGGCAGATACACTAGTGAAGTTTAAGAGACTACTGGACAGGTATATGGAGGAATCTAAGATGGGGGCTTATATGGGAGGCAGGGTTTGAGGGTCGGTACAACATTGTGGGCCGAAGGGCCTGTACTGTGCTGTACTATTCTATATCTATATCTATGTCTATTCTCTGTAACTCCCACCACTAGGAACATTGTCCCCTCCACTTTCTGCAGAGACTGCTCTCTCTGCAACTCCCTCATTCCTCTGGCCCCTTTACTCTTTCTCTTACCCTTCACCTATGCTCACAACCTATCCATTACACCTTCTTCGCTCTGGTTCTCCACCTCCTTTCCTTTATTCCTTGGTCCACTGTCCTCTCCTGTTATATTCCATCTTTTTTCATCTTCTTCCACCTACCACCTTCCAGCGTCTCACATCACTTCCATTTGACTCCTCCCTGTCATGTCCATCTCACCTGAATTCACCTGTCACTCACTAGTTCATGCTCCGCTCCATGCCTTCCCCCCCATCATTTTATTCTGGCTGCTGCCCTCTTTCATTCCAGTCCTGATTTAGGACCTTGTCCTGAAATGTCAGCTATTCATTTCCCTCCATCAGTGCTGCCTAACCTGCCGAGTTCCACCAGCATTGTTGTCTGTATTGATCTATGTTTATTGCTGCACCATGCATCTGGCAGAATTAATCACCTGAATGCACTTTGAATTGGGTGTAAAGAACATGATGTTCATTCTGATAACCTTTGGAATAGAAAGGAATCTCTGACTTTCTTAAATGCACCTTTGGAACAAGCATGAACTAAACTGTGCATTAACTCTGGACTGGCCAATGAAGAATGGAAAACAATGACCATTGATGAAAGGCTGTTTGACTGGAAGTAATAACACTGTTTCTGACTTCAGATGTGGCTTGATCCAATACAAATATCCAGCATTTCCTTTTTAATCTGATAATAATCTGGGAACGAGCCTGCAAGTGAAAAAAATTATAGCATGAACTGGAGGAAGATGCTTGTGTAGGTAATTTGTTGCTCAAATCATTTACAATAGGTAAATAAAAGCGACTGTATACAGAAAGGAAATGACCAAAGTGAAGTTGTCCTTTGGCTTCAAATTCATCTTCTGGCCAAGCTGCAAGTGTCTGTTGGATTTTCATAACCAGTTCTCTTTATGAGAAGTTTAATTTTTTATTTGTAATTTGCAAGAGTATCTTTTCAGTCGTATAGCTCTGAAACATGCCCACCATGTCTCCATTGTCTACCAGAGGAGATGATTGATCTGAACAAGCCCATCTCCTGCCTCATTAATTTGAACCATTCTCTTTCAAGATGCAACAGACTACAGATCTACATTAATTAGGCCCACCACCTGACATAGCCCCTGCTTGGGAAACTGTTTCATGGAAGCTGATTCAAGGATTTAGTAAGTGGGACAGAAGTCACAGATTGCAAGTAAGCACATTACCTATTTATTTATTTATAAACAAACAGTGAAACACACAACAAAGCCTCTAAGTCAAACAAGCACTTAGCTAAGCCCCCTGCCAAGTTGCAAAAACTATGACACTAAACCTTCAGTTACATTTCTAACTTGAACAAGTACTTTGTTGAGTCCCAAGTTACACAACTACAATACCAACACTCAACAAACAGGTACCTATCTATGTGTGTGCATGTACCCTCCTATCTGCAGCACATTTTTACAATTGTGCTTCAGCTTTGGTTGTGACTCAGTCTGAAGGGAGCCCTTAGCAAAAAAAAAGCCAGGAGCCAGTGCTGTTATGCAAAAGCCAGCCAAAAGGACAGAGCTGGTAGATTCTTTGAATGGGTCAATCAGCAGCTGGCATGGTGGAATTGGACATTAATCAGCAGGTAAGTTAACCCTTCACATTACATCCCTCCCCCCACCCCGACAGAAGCAATACTGTGACAATTCGGCCCTCAGGCTAGTATTAACTCCACCAATGTCCCATATAAAATGTAAAAGAACAAAACCCAGTACTATAAGCCCAATAGTCACTACCACTGTACTACGGTAGTCTACCAACCTCCTAGCAGCCCAAAAGGCCACCAACTTTCCCCTGGAGTGTAATAACTTTGGAACAGGTCTCCCCTTCCTTAAGTAGCACACACAAAATGCTAGAGGAACTCAGCAGGCCAGGCAGCATCTATGGAAAAGAGTAAACAGTTGACTTTTTGGCTGAGGACTGTCCTGAAGAAGGAGACAGCTGCTGTGAGTGGCGGTGTATGCTTATTCATCGTGTGCCATGTTCCATCTCTCTTCAGCCTGTGCTGTTTCAGGTGCGTGGGGGGGGGGGGCGGTGGGGTGAGTGATTATTTTGAAGGAGAATCATAGGATTCTGGTCTACTGTTTCTTCCCCGTCATCACCACCCACCCAGATATACTGATTCTCTCACCTGTTGGTATCATCTCCTCATAGCATCAAGCCTCAGACTTTAACATGATCTGCTTGTCAATTAACACATTGAGCTGCCTCTAACTGCTTCCGTTTCATTAGTTGACTGGTTGTCTCCATACCCTTGTTTTCTAGCTCTCTGGCCCACATCTGTGTTGACTGTGCATTTCCCACATTGTGATACAGCACCAGTACAGCACCTCCACTCATTCTTCAGACTCGGTGTCTCTTGCTCCCTCTGTGTGATCATCTCTTGCTGGTGCTATACAATGGCTGTCAGCAACCCCTTATCTCCCCTTCTCTTCTGGAATTAACACAGACACAATGTGGTATTCGATCTTCTCCACGTGGGAGTCCAACTTGTCGGCACAATCCACCGGTGTGCTGTGGCCTACCAGCAGATTAGCGAGGCTGATGAACCCAGCACTGTTGTTGGTTCATCTTGGTACTGCATACTCCTCATACGAGGGGTCCCCTTGCTTGCTATTACCCTTGAACATTTTAAACTCTTGTTACACTCACCGAATCCTGCTGACTATGCCAAATATTTTGTAGATGCAGATTCATGGATTCGGGAAATAAGACAGAAGACACTAATATCGAGTAAGTATGTTAATTATTTATTTACAAACAAAGTTTTGTGCTTTTGTTGGTGCGGGGGGGGGGGGAAGAGGATGACAGACACTTTTGTGTGGGGGGGTAGAGGGAGCTTTGCATTTCTGAAGTTTTCATTATTCATTCTTTGGGGTTTTATCTGTTTTGTGGATGTCTGCAAAGAGCAAGAATTTCAGGTTGTATCCTAGATACATTCTTTGATATTAACTTGAATCTTTGAATCATTGAAACAGTGAAACACTTCAGTGCCATTGTGCAAAAGGCAACTAGTGACCGGCATGGTCAAAGCAGCTTTCGATTGGTAAGTAAGTTAACCCTTTGTGTTACTGAAGCCATAAACTCTTCTTTTTCTCTTAATTAGAATCATTGCTCATGTTTCTGGGTAACTTAAGGTTAAAAGTTAATTTGGAGCCTTAAATGATGTGTAGGTAGGTTAGTTAGATTGCTTTTAATTGTAAACATACATATTGCTTTATATTCTAACTGATTATGAGAACATTCATTCGTATTTAATATTAATAGATGGAAAAGTGAGATTCTACTAGGCATAGGCATAATTTGGTTAATTACTTAACTAGTAGTTCCATGGTATACAAGAAGAGTGTTATATTGTGAATCCTAACAACTGTGCTTAAACAGTGGTTTGATACTTTGCAGTTTATTGTGAGCCATAATTCTCCAATCGCATCCTCACTGATTTTGCAGTAGTGCTGGGAGTTTGTGAATGGTTCTTTGGTGAATTGGATAAATTAGATTTCCAAAGATCATCTGTGTATCTTGGCGCTTTATATCTTCTGATAATAACTTGCGTATTACATGTTTATGTCAGAATTTGTCATATTAGAACTCGATTGCCTCTCCTCCAGAGCAATGACTGAGTGAGCTGAAGCCATTGTTTTATGTTAGTCTGTTTCTTTTAAATCAAGTGCACGTATTTTCTACCAAAATAATTTCATTTTCTGTGCTAATTATAAATCAAAAATGTTTCTGTGGAGGCTAATTAAGATAGCTCCACAATGAGATGAACGTGTTTTATATTTGTTGCAGAGAACAAAATAGAGCTTCAATTTTGCAATTGTAACAAGCATATTCTTCATCAGTTCTGACGAAGAGACTTGGCCCGAAACGATGACTGCTTATTCCCATCCATAGATGCTGCCTGATCTGCTGATCTCCTCCAGCACATTGTCTGTATTCCTCTAGATTTCTAGCATCTGTAGTGCTTCTTGTGTCTATAATCATATTCTATTGCTACTTGAGATTCTTTCTGGGTTAGATTTCAATAAGTGTCATTGTATTAAGTCTGTCAGCACATCTGTTGCTAACCGAAGAGTGTGAAATGAACGAACACAAGCAAATTCACTGAGGACAAAATGTTCAAGTAGGGCAGTGCTCAAGCCACCTGCTATCATGTGAGAGTTACTCCTTCCTTTTTATGTAGTCCATTGGGCCTGAGCTGGAACTGAGGGATTTAGGATTGAAAGGGACTTGGGGTGAGAGAGGTTTACAAATATAAAGTCGTTAAGGGTCTACTGGTGCAAAATGGGAATAGGTATTAGTCCTTTCTGTGGAACTCTCTGTGGGTAAAATCAATAGGATTAATTGTCGATAAGGGTAGGAAAAATATTCATTGAGAGCACATTCTGTGATCATTGATTGAGATTGATTATCTAGGTTCACTCGAGTGTCTGGGTGGGTGGTGTCAAGTCAAATCAGGTGATAGTTGCAAGCCTGATGGAAGGTTTGACTCGGGAGGCGTGGGTGATTGGTGGCATGGAAAAGCCATGTTATTCCTTACCTTTTAAAGGGTCAACCCCATGGCCAAAATGTCTTCCTTGCATTATGCAGAAGCAGGCCTCATAGGTGCTGTGGAGTTCAACACCCCTGAACGTGTCTGTTGGCTCCTGTGCCCAGGCAGCTAACATCAAGTGTTTTTTTAATACAATAGTTTCATTTCCGGTTGAAATTGAAAAACAAAAAAATGTGGAAATTAGGTACTACGGAACAAAAGTTTTTTGATGATTATTTATCAGTTATTGTAAGAAATTTTCAATAAAATCATACAATGAGTTTGAAAATGGCTGTCATGGAATGGTGGGCAGTGTGTGAGTGTAGGTGTGTGTGGTTGGGAGTTGTGAATGGGAGGGAGGGAGGAAATTGATCTGTTTTGCTACTGTTGTTTTAATGCCAGTTGTGTTCTGTTGAGTACTTGGGGCTTGCTATGTTGTACTATGGCGGCACTTGCAGACTTCCCGTATTAGGTTGTGTTGGCTGTTGAAATAATGATGCATTTCACTGTATATTTCAATGTACATGCGATAAATAGATTTTCCCTCCACATGAACTATGTAATGTCTCACATTCCTTTTTTTCACCATCATTACCCTTAACGTTATTTTTTCAAACAAACTTTTTTAAAAAGAAACTTATGGATTTTCATTCACGTGACAGAAAATTCCATACTCTGAGAGTTTTTGTACTTTCTTTCAATATCCCATATTGGTCTGTCTGTAATTATACAAATAAAATAACTATTCGTTTTCTGAAAATGATCACAATGATCATATATAAGGGGCTGAGGAGAGCAAGAAGAGGGCATGAGAAGGCCTTGGCGAGTAGGGTAAAGGAAAACCTCAAGGAATTCTTCAATTATGTGAAGAACAAAAGGATGACAGGAGTGAAGATAGGACTGATTAGAGATTAGGATGGGAAGGTGTGCCTGGAGGCTGTGGAAGTGAACGAGGTCCTCAATGAATACTTCTCTTCAGTATTCACCAATGGGAGGGAACTTGATGAAGGTGAGGACAATATGAGTGAAGTTGATGTTCTGGAGCATGTTGATATTAAGGGAGAGGAGGTATTGGAGTTGTTAAAATACATTAGGACGGATAAGTCCCCGGGGCCTGATGGAATATTCCCCAGGCTGCTCCACGAGGCAAGGGAAGAGATTGCTGAGCCTCTGGCTAGGATCTTTATGTCCTTGTTGGATTCAGAATTGGCTTGCCTGCAGAAAGCAGAGGGTCATGGTGGACGAGTGCATTCAGATTGGAGGGTTGTGTCTAGTGGTGTCCCACAAGGGTCAGTTCTGGGACCTCTACTTTTCATGATTTTTATTAATGACCTGGATGTGGGGTAGAAGGGTGGGTTGGCAAGTTTACAGACGACACAAAGGTTGGTGGTTTTGTGGATAGTGTAGAGGATTGTCGAAGATTGCAGAGAGACATTGATAAGATGCAGAAGTGGGCTGAGAAGTGGCAGATGGAGTTCAACCCAGAGAAGTGTGAGGTGGTTCACTTTGGAAGGACAAACTCCAAGGCAGAGTACAAAGTAAATGGCAGGATACTTGGAAGTGTGGAGGAGCAGAGGGATCTGGGGGTACATGTCGACTGATCCCTGAAAGTTGCCTCACAGGTAAATAGGGTAGTTAAGAAAGCTTATGGGGTGTTAGCTTTCATAAGTCGAGGGATAGAGTTTAAGAGTCACGATGTAATGATGCAGCTCTATAAAACTCTGGTTAGGCCACACTTGGAGTACTGTGTCCAGTTCTGGTCGCCTCACTATAGGAAGGCAGTGGAAGCATTGGAAAGGGTACAGAGGAGACTTACCAGGATGCTGCCTGATTTAGAGAGTATGCATTATGATCAGAGATTAAGGGAGCTAGGGCTTTATTTAAGAGACTACTAGACAGGTATATGGAGGAATTTAAGGTGGGGGGTTATATGGGAGGCAGGGTTTAAGGGTCGACACAACATTGTGGGCCGAAGATCCTGTAGTATGCTATGTATGTTTTATTAATTACTTTGCAACAGATGAACAGTGCTTAAAGGCGAAACATCTTTCAAAAGGCACCTAGAACCTGAATGAGAAAGTATGAATTAGAATAGTTAATTTAATACCAAATGATGTATGGAAAGCAAAATAGAGAGGAGGGTAAAGAGATGGAAACAAAAAGACTACTTTCCCTTGTATTTCATAATATTCTGTTTTAATTATAATTTGAAAGAATAAAACGATGCTTGTAAAAATTAATCTTCCAGAGCTTGTGTGGCAGAAATGAAATTGCATTCTTATTGTTCACCATTTAAATATTCACCAGCACTTGAACAGTTCATACTTGTCTCCTCTTTTCTATTTCGTATCGATTACATTGTAGTTTAAATTGTTTTTCTATAGCAAAACAATATGTAATATTTTTGTATTTTTTTTTGCAATAAGCTGGAAAAATGATTGTTTAAAAACTTTGTCCCACAGGATCAAATTTCTGCATTCTTTCAGCCTTTCATATATTCTGGTGCACAGGCCCCTTTGTCCTTTAATAAAGTAGACACTTTTATCAGTGATTCCTTATCAATAATTATACCAGTTCTGTGACCCATCAGCTGTGTATTTTTGTCACCAGAATGCTTCAGCAGCAAAACTCAGGCTTCTAGAGCTGTCTGAATGTAAAACTTTCTGTTAACAGGATTTTAAAAATGGATCCATAAATAAAATATGTAATAATTCTCTTAATAGTACATCAAGAGGGTCTAGAACACACAAAAATGGCTTGACACTATCAATCACTAATTGCCCTATTACTTTTTGAATAGTTTTCCTTTTAAGTTTTTTTTAATTAAATCTGAGCCACCTTCGTCAAACAGAAACAATTAAAATCAACTGCATTGCCTATAGACATGCAGGTTAGATTTGATTATATTTGGCCATCAAATTTCTCTCCTCATCTTTGTAAAAGGTGTTGCCGTTTTGGAAGGAGATGATTCTTCTTTCTGCCAATTTTGCACACAACTTTTGATTGTGTCCGTTTGTATGTTTTTTGATTGAGCTGTTGACCACAGCAGACTGCATTCTGCCCTCACATGAAATTTGCACTCAAACATGCTAAGTTCACAAACTAGTTGAGGAAACACTGCTCAGTGGCTAGAAGCAAGAATCAAGGTTGATTTCCACATAATAATGCAGGAGAATATAGACAAATTCTGAATTGTCTCCTGCTTTCCTCTTTTAGCCCCAACTGGGACCATCTCATCTGCCACAGGCCAGGTTTAACTAATGTTACTTCTGATCTGTAAGACTCTCCTTTCTACTGTTGTAATTCATTATTTAAGGAAGGTAAATATTATACTCAATACTGTCATGTTCCATACCTTGAGAATTTTGAGATATCATGTTATTTGGTCGGTGGGGGTGAGGGGTTGATGACAGAAAAGTGGGTGTGGAAAAAATTCATCACAAAACTACGATGAACAGTAAAAATTTTCATTGAGGTGGAAGGATCTGATAACTATAAACAACTTGAATTAATTAACTAACTTGATAAATGTCCTAAGCATATCCTCTTGTCATTATGTGGATATGCAACATAAGCAAGATAAATTATACAATCATCACTTTAATCCATTTCTTATATATGCTAAAAATTACTGAAAATTAAATGCATAGGTGGTACTGTAATTGTGGCACTCTGTTACTGTTCTGTTGTTTAAAAATGCACTTACAGTGTAATTAATGATTCAGATATTGGCATGGTAATGTTAATGGTATTTGCTATGATTGTGCCATGAAATTTAAGGGGAATTTCTGGATTATACACATAAGTAGTTAAACATGGAAACTCAATCTATTCTAAGAGATGTCCTGCTCCTTCATGGCGTTGCAAACCTTTTCAAGGAAATCTTCAAAATCAGTGTCCCAGTGAGAACTGGGGCACTGTATGTTCACTACAAACAATTTTTTGATGCCATCTTTATAAAAGCTTTGCTTTATTGCATACGTTGCATGTGATTTTAATGTTAGCTAAGCAACTCTAAATCTATATTATGCATGGACTGAAATTTCTTTTGACTGATTTCTAAATAAAGTATAGAGAACGTTGAACACTACAGCACAGCATAGACACTTCGGCCCATGATGTTGTGCCAACCCATTAACCTACCACAAGATTAAATAACCTAATATATCTACCTTTATCCCCACCCCGGCAGTATGTTCCAACTCTTCGTGTAAAAAAAACCCTACCTCCGACATCCACCCCTCTACTTTGCTCCAAACATGTTAAAGTTATGCCCCCTTGTGTTAGCCATTTCCGCCCTGAGGAAAAGGCACTGGTAGTCCATTGTAACTATGCCTCTGATCATCTTATACACCTCTATCGAGTCACTTCTCATTTTCCTTCACTTCAAAGAGAAAAGCCCCAGCTTAATCAAACTTTCTACTTGAGACACATTCTCTGATCCAGGAAGCATCCTGGTAAACCTCTCATGCACTGACTCTAAAGCTTCCACATCCTCCCTATAATGAGGCAACCAGAATTGAACATAATGCTGCAAGTGTGGTCAAAGCAGAATTTCAGAGAGATACAATATTACTTCATGGCTCTTGAACACAATCCCCCAATTTGAATGAAGGCCAGCACACCATACACCTTATGAACCACCACAGTAATTTGTACTGCAACCTTGTGGGATCTATGGATGTGAACTCCAAGATCTCTCTGTTCCTCCACATTGTTAAGAATCTTATCATTAACCCTGTACTCTTTCTTCAAGTTCATCCTTCTAAATTGAATGATTTCATACTTTTCTGTATTAAACTCCATCTGTCACATCTCGGCTAGCTCTGTATCTTATCAACATCCCTTCAATAATGTACAACAACTTTCTAGGCTATCCATAACACTATCATCTGCAAACTTACTAAACCACTCTTCCACTTCCTCATCCAAGTCATTTATAAGAATCACAAATAGCAAGGGCCCCAGAACAGATTTCTGAGGAACATCACTGGTCACCCACCTCCAGACAGAATACATTCTATCTACAACCACATTTCACCTTCTATGGGCAAGCCAATTCTAAATCCACACACCCTCGGTTCCCTGAATCCCATGCCACCTGACTTTCTGAATAAGCTTACTATGGGGAACCTTGTGAAATGCTTTAATAAAATCCATATACAGCACACCCACTGCTCTGGCTTCAATATGATTGGTCACTTCTTCAAAGAATTCAATCAGGCTCGTGAAGCACGACCTGCTCCTCACAAAGCCATGTTCATTATCCCTGATCAGGATATCTCACTACAATAAAGTAACTCTTGTTTTGGATTTGCTTATGATATTTCGGTTTCAATCTGTGGATATACATTCCAATTTTTACTGATATTACTTATATTTCATTAAATGAACATTTTTTCTATATTCTTATATTGATAAGCATAATAATTCTTCATTATAAAAAGATAAACTTTTAGCTTGTTTACATTCCAGTTGAAAGATATGAGGCATCCCTTAGAACTGACAACTGGTGACACTAAGTAATTATCCACACTTCAGAAATTATCATTTTGTAGAGGGCAGCTTCCTTTGTTGCCAATACTGCCTATAAAGTCTGGCTCTAAATGATCTTTTATCATTACCAGGAATTATTAAAAGGGACTATGTTTTCTATTTCTTGCGAAGTAATATGTTCAATGTTGCTCAAGTGGAGCGTTGCATTCAGCAATTGACTTGCTTAAGTGTAGAGTACAAAGAAATGAGGGCAGCAGGTCATTTGTGATTCTGGAGAGAACTGTATCTGCTTAACCAATGAGAATTAAAATTGAGAATATGAGCTAAACAAGGTCTAAAATGAGAGATGAACTAGGCTAGGTACTTTCAAATCAACATAGAAAGGAATATCTAATGTGAAAGAAAAAAAGATGCAAGGGAAAAAGTATAGAAAATTAAAATGTCATTTCTAAAATTGCCTGAAATTGTTCATTAGATGAAAAAACTGAATTCCAAATTTATGATTGTATATTTTCTGGGTAAAAGATTTGACCATTATAGGCACATCTCTCCACACCATCTATAGGAGGTACTGCTTCAATCAAGATCCCTATTCTCTGGGCCAAACCATTTCCCACAGCTACCATTGAGCAGGAGGTAGAGCAGAGTTTGCCAGCCTTTTTTATGCCATTGACCAATACAATTAAGGAAGGGGGTCTGTGGATCCATATAACCATATAACAATTACAGCATAGAAACAGGCCATCTCGGCCCTTCTAGTCCGTGCCGAACTCTTACTCTCACCTAGTCCCACCGACCTGCACTCAGCCCATAACCCTCCATTCCTTTCTTGTCTATATATCTATCCAATTTAACTTTAAACAACATCGAACCTGCCTCAACCACTTCTGCTGGAAGCTCGTTCCACACAGCTACCACTCTCTGAGTAAAGAAGTTCCCCCTCATGTTACCCCTAAACTTTTGTCCTTTAACTCTCAACTCATGTCAGGTTAGGAAACCCTGAGGTAGAGAAAAGTGAAGTCCCCCACCACCATGCTATGAACATCTACTTCCCTTCAACCATTTGGTCCTTGAATCAATCAGCAAAATTCATTATCTTTACAGTTTAGAAACACTGCAATTAAATTGGCTAGTTTATTTTGTTCTAATTGTGTATAATTCATATTCCTCTTGTGAATGCTGCTTATATAAAACAATGTGCCTGAGATATTGCTGCAGCTGAGATTTTCATTGTACTTATGCATATAAAAATACATTATTTATTGTGTTATAATGTATTTGCACTATTAGTAGAGTTAACTATGGCAAGTTTAAGGACAATTAATATTCAAATATAGCAACTTCCTGAAATCATTGAAAGCTTAAATGAGAGATGTCACATTCACAAAGAAAATATTGGAAAGGTGCAAATCAGTTAACAGCACATGGTGATTTGCAATTTGGAGATCTCTTCCTTGTTAAACTTGATGGCCAATTTGTGTCTTTATTTTGTCGATTAACTCTGCCCCCATATTTTTATAAATAACATGCAGAGTTTAATACGCAAGAGACTTCTGAGGCAGACTTTCCATTTTGAGTGTAGTGCAAATTAGGATAAACACTCTGGTAGTTTTCAGACATGAAGTTATGTTTCAATTTTCTGCTTAATCAGGAATGAAAAATTAAGCAGCATAATCAGGTAGTTATTGATTTTTATTTTCATTGCTTTAGGGATGGAAACATAATACAAATTCATTACCATAGCTTAAAAACAGAGGAGAAAATAAATACCTTTCTAATACCATTCTGGCAAAAGATTATTTAATCTTTAGACTCTCTTTGAAGGACCAAAGTAACTACAATTAACAGAAACTAGCCCTGGTGATTAATTAGAATCAGGAATATGAGATCACGTGACTTACATTTGCTATTGCTTAGGGTAAAAATTGCCTCATCTTTTATAAGAAAAATAATGAGCGGATAGTTTAGGGTTGACATTTAACTATTGTTCAACATAAGTGATTGTTGAATTCATTCAGTTAATTTATCTTTTATTTGTCACAAATTACACAAAGTAAACGTCAAGAATAAAGCATAAAAGAATTCGTGGCTCTGTATAAATTAACATTCTGTTATTGACCGAATTGAACTTCAAGTCATCAGCTTCAGGGATTAACAATGAATGTTGATGAGGTATTTATTGGAGGTTAATTTTACAGTCCACAGTACCACGTGAAATGCAAAGTTACAATTAATAAGGTGGTGCATGTGTACTGTACAAATAACATTCATTAACATATTAGAAAGGAATAACTAAACAACTCTTTGCAGGCTTCTTGGCACAAATGATTTCTTGAGGTGTCATAACACATCCATAAACACTTGTTTAATGATGTTTAAGATATTGCTTAATTTGAAACTTTGTAGACATCTTAGAGTTTGAATAGCTTTCCGATCAAAAATGCAGCACTTTTACAGGAGATAAAAACTTTGGGAAAACAGGTACTTTATATCACCTGCCACTACCTTTAATTTTTCAGAAAGCTTTTGCTACAATGAAGTAGGATTTTAAAATCTCAGAGTGTTTGCGGGACTAAGAATTTCTGTGACAAGAGCTTGCAGGCATATTATTGGATGTTTTGAAGATGTTAGGCATATTATTGGCTGTTTTGAAGATGTCTGTTTGACACTTGTTAAACTAGGGACATAGATTTACAAGGGGAGACTATCCGCCTGGCCTCTATATTGCTAGAGAAGCAGCAGGAAGAGTTTCTGATCTAAATAATCAACAGTTGACTCAAATCTGAGCACTAGACGGCGCCTTAATCCGCCAAACAGAGCGCTATCCTCTCTGTTTCGTTTTGAGAGGATGAAGAATTCGGTTGCAAACTTTTGTGAACGTATGAGCAATGCCATCTCGTGCTGTGCTGATGAGCTCAATTATACAAGAACTCTGCTATTGCACGAAATGGGTCTGCTGAAGCCCCAGGTTTCTTTTTAACATTGTGTTTCGAAGAACGTGTCCTTCCAGAATCGAGTCAATATTAAATTAGTTACATGTGGATTAATAGGATTCGGTGTCACTTCGAGGTTAACCATCTAAATGAGTTGTAGTAATCATCCATTGACATCAGTTGCTTGTAAATCGTACTGCAGTCTACAGAACAGTGGAACCCTCTCAATCGAATTCTAACCTTCTCAAATGTCAGTTAAAATATCCTTTACCTAGGTTAATTTTAAGGTGAGTGTAATAGCATTCACTGCTCCCTCATTTTATTTTTTTTAAACTCTTTTTAAAGTACAGAATGCAAAGTAGACAAAATATGGGACCATTGTAAGTTGAGGCTTTTGTGTGTATGTGATTTCAATAATAAAGAACTGGGAGCTTAATTAAATGTGTTGTTTATTTGTAAAGCTACACACAAGACACTTCTTCGGCTGTATCTGAACTACCTTCCACTTGCTTCTTTCTGTGCTTCTGGTCCATCCCTTTGGATGCAAATGCACATCCGTTAAGAGAATCACCTTCCACCATTAATAACGAAATAAAGTTTGAGATTCAGTAATAATACTTTACTCTCGGGTGAATTGAAATCCAGCAGTTCTCCACGCACATCAGACGTACTGAACCTGCAGTCTATGAAGTTGGTTAATGATTTGGAAGAACTGCAAAGATCCTGGACTGACTTGAGAACCTCTTAGTGTACGAAGATTTCACATTCTTAGCCTTTCTTTATATTATTTCAAACTATCGGCACAAACCAGACTGGCCGATCCTCACCTCACGGGAGCCCTCGCAATAGCCCGCCGGTTGAATCACATGAAATTGTGTTTAAGTTGGGGCTGGGGCTATTTTTCATTTTAAAAAAATCCCCAAAATTGAACGATGGCTTTTAACTTCGCTGTGGCATTCAGAAGCAGAAGACCTATCGCTTCTTTTGGGACTGGGATTTCCTTTAAGTGAAACCTACATACTCCGCCACGTTTGTAATACTCCATTCTGTTATTGACCGCCAGTAGCGGTGTAACATGCACTAAATCCCGTGCTTGGTTGGAATAACTTTAATGTTTATTTTAAGATTTATTGCAGGTAACATGTTACTATGGTGATCTATTTCAGAGCCAGCCCAATAGAACCAAATCCCAGGTTGTTCAGGCAGTGAATGGAGCTGAAATAATGTTGACGGGCAGGCCGGTAGAAAGCCGGCACTGCACCTCTGATGTAAACTGTAGGCTACAGTTGCCAGATGATGCCTGCAAAGATAATGCTTTAGTTTAAGTGTATTGGCAGCAAGGAGTGGTACAGGGTTCGAAATGGTAGTGAGACGACCCTTTTATTCGTAGCATCACATATGTTCCTCTGGTAAAAGAAAATGTGAACCCCGTCCGCTTGCGGTGATTAGTGAAGACTTCTGCTCTACAAACCGATGTAAACGAATGCCTGGAGCCAAAGAGCAGAATACAGTTGTAAGATCTCATTCCGAGCGGAGCACGGTTACTGCAGAATGCGATCGATTTCTTAAATCACGGTACTCTGTGAGAAATCCAATTTCTTTTTGGTAAAATGAAAATCCCTTCACGCTAAGTTGAAGAGATTCGATCACATTAAGGAAAGTGCACTGTGTTATGACGAGTGGAATTGTTTAACTGTAGAATAATCGGCTCCGACCGCCCGGCACCTCCGGATTCTGGCTCTTTTTACAGTCACTCCGCGAGCTGGATAGGAACTGAAGACATTCATTACAAGACGTGTCGTGTTGCGTAGGGTATTTATACAGTTAGGCTCAGTTTCTCCGCCTGAATCACTGGTGTGGAGGAATGGAAAGGCGTTAGACGGCCCTTGGAGATCTGCTTCTCATGAATGGATACTTTCCAGCCTAGTTAGACGGTGGGTCGTTCCAGCATCCTGGGCGACTCCACTGCTTCTTGCTCCAAATAACAGGAGCCTGTACATTTTTAGAGGCGAATGCTGGTGTGTGAATGCCAGAGAGAAAATCTAAACCGGAGACGGTACAACAAGCGGACTGAATTAAAATCGCTTTGGCTATCTCAGCCTCAGTATCCTGTATCAAGGTAGGGGCAAACTCAACCTATTACAATGTATTTCTCCTTATTTTAAAATGCAGTTCCGCGCTTTGAGTTCCCAGACTATAGCGGGCTGCAGTTTACCGAGCGATCGGTGGAAACCCTATATACAACACCGAGCACAAACTACTAAAGTGGGTAGGTTAAAAATAGCTTGAATTATATTTAACAAAAATTAAAAGTTATTGTACGCAACAGTACTTGCTTTCCAAGAGAACCCCGCGTATCATGACAGAAGTGAACGGTACCTTTCGTCTCGAAAGGCTTGTTAGATTGGTAACTACCGGTCGGTCACTCTAGGGGAATGCGGGGAATGTCTAATATTTTTTAAGCAGTTCATATCGCAATTGGTAGAGATCTGCAGTGTACGGAATCTGCCGGGATTGCGCTTTCAGCAGGCGTGAAATAGGTTGTTAATCTCTTGTTTAATTAATAACACACAGCAGCGCCACTACCTAGCCATTACAGCAGCTCAGAAATGAAAGGGCTCCCTAAATTATGCCTGGCGATGTTGAAACTAACGAGTGGGGTATGGGTTGGCGAGAGTGCTGAATAGGGTCAGTGATGATCTGTCCATGGTGCTGAAAGGGCGGATGCAAGGGTCAAATTCTTCGCCGGAGTGCATGGACGAGGGAACATGGCCAGAACTTTACGTTTGGACAGATGCGGTTCTGAGAGACAGGGACTCACTCACTCGCAGCCCCGAGTTTTAGTAGGACATGCAGAAAGATGATTTTAAGGATGGTTTTGATTTCATCGGATTTAATGTATACTTCAGGCTACCGTACTCTCTGAGGTAGGTCAGAATTTTAAGAAGCCATGGTTCACTATCGGCCCCAAAACACAGTGGTTAGTTTTAGAACTGATGGAAATCTGTAATACAAAGTGCTATGAAGAAGATAACGTGCTCTATTTTCAGCAAAAGTTATATTTGGGTTTTCTAAAGCCTTTTGTCGGGTATAGACGTGTCCAACAATAACATTATTCACAAAAATATAATTGGGCTTTGCGATGGAATGTAAAGGTCGGCGTATTTGTGTTAAGAACCGAACGCCTTATAAAGAGTCTGCGTGATTTTAGCAGCGTTGACTTACTTAAAGTCATAACAGTTGTGGCTTATTTTCCAAAACATTGGAATCGATTTACCTTGCGTTCTACACTAACTCTCTGCATCATGATTTAAATCTTGAAAATGTCCTAACAGGCAGACATATGAAAGTACCCTTTGCCACTGAAGAGGAATTCAGAGATATATCGCTTTCATAAATAAAGACGAACAGCTCTGTCTTAAGTTGCGGAAGATCGGGTTTATAACGCAATGCCGAATGATCCTTTTTCCTTTAGCCCCCCCCCCCCCAACTCCTACATAAAGCATACGATACGGGATTTCAAACAGGAGTTGGTGGAGACATTTTAACAGAGAGACTTCTAATTATTCCTTCAGCTATGTCCTTGGTCATGGTGACGATTGTAATCTACCTAAAATGGGTTTTATTGTATTTGATTTAACAATAGTTGGAATTTATTAGCTGCAGCGAACAGCAATTTGCAGTTGGGGGTTAGAATAATGTACTTATGAACATTCTTCCAGGTAGATTTATTACAGAAGACTTCATTGCTTCAGCCAAGTGATGATTAACCCTTTGATTTCTGGCGGACAGTATGTTAGATCCCATTGAAGATTAAAGAGGAAAATCCAAACCAGGCACGCTGTTTATCTTTGGTAGTTATAAGCAAAATGTTTCCAGATTATCAATGATTAGATTATTATAAAGATAATATTGTGAGTTTACAGCAGAATTATTTGCTCATGGACTTGTGATATTAAACAGCTGCAAGCATGCTGTGGCAAAAATGTGCATGATACTATTCATTCATTTAAAAGCAAAATGGAGGTTGACAGTAATGGACATCTTTATGCCTCCCACTTTGTAGACAATGTAGAACCGTTATAAACACATCTGTTGCATTTCACGTCTGGCTTTATGCATCATGTTTTTGCTGCTGGTGCCACATCACAGGCAATCCCCTGGAGGAATCTCTTCCGATTTCCTAGAAATGTTTCACTTATGAATCGGGCTATCTCTGGAATAACAAGATGTAAACCAAAAAAAGGGGGAAAGACCCCACAGGTCAAACAGTATCCATGGAGAGTAAAACCGTCTGTTAGTTTAATTGTGTGTCATCAGAACAAGGTGCAAAGAAACAGAGCAGAAGTAGAATTGTGAGGTAGTCTTGATGGACCATTCAGAATCTGATGGCAGAGGGGAAGAAACTATTCTTAATACATTGAATATGGACTTTTAGACATCTTTACCTCCTCACTTCCCCTTATAGTAGTGAAGAGAAGAGGGCTTATCATGAATGGTGGGGGTCTTGACACTGGCTTTTGAAGATGCTCGATGGTGAGGAGGCTGCCCCCGTGATGGAGCTGGGTGAACCTGCAACCCTTTGCAGTCTCTATTGATCCTGTGCATTGGGGCCTCCATACCAGGTGGTGGTGCAACTGGTCAGAATTCTTTCCATGTACATTTGTAGAGATCTGCTAGAGCCTTTGGTGACAAACCAAATCTCCTCAAACTCCTTCTTTGTATGCTTTCTATCGGATGAATAGAATGTGAATTTGTATTGGATATCTGTTTTAGATATCATAACTTTTTGCACATTTGATTGATCTCATGTGAATTACAGTAAAGGAATATAACCAGGTCGTAGTTCCAGATTGTGCATTATTTCTAGAAAAAAACATTTAAGATGAAATGACATTACATTAAGGAGAAAAATCTCGAGTAGAGGTCTTTTTTTAATCATTGTCCCTCCTTATATTAGTAAGGTATTGATATTTTGGAGAATGTTAGAGGACATTTCTGCATTTTTGTGTGCGCTATTATAAAATGACACGTATATGGAATTCTTTCCAAGTTATTGCTTCAAGATTAAATTACAATTACATACATATAATGATGATACCTACTGGTTAATTTTCACCCACAGGAAGGAAAATGATATGTATGTAAAAGTAATATGAATCCAAATATGGTTACAATGTAGATAAAGGAATGTTATTGATACCTAGATCAGCCTTAAATTTGCTGAATGGCAAAACAGAATTGAAAGCGTAATAGTTTTATGCTCTTGCCAATGATACCATGTGATACTTTGGGGTGTTGGGTCTTCAGTTACAGCATGACTCAGGACCATGGTAGGACATGCCATTTTCAGCATTTGAATTAAAGTCTGAACAACTGCCTAACTTCTGTGTACTCTGTATTTTCCATTGGAAGCTGTCTTTGGCTATTTAACAAAAAAATGAGAAGTGGAGTCTGGGAGGTTAGATTCAACCTCACCGACAGTTTATGTCCGTAAAGTGCACCGTTCACTTTTTATAGACAGACTTGCTCAATTCTTAAGTTTGCTAGGCATGGTACTCATGAGTTTTGCATCAGGCATGGATTTAGGTCCATGAGAGGACCATGTGACTTCCTCATGCACTAGTAATTTGTTATGTTTGGATTTCTGAGTGATTTTGGAAATATTTGCAGACATTTGTTGACTATTTCATTTTGGGGGCTGGGAAGTGTGGGAGCCTCATAACCACTCCAACCCCAAATAATAATCTGAGAAATATCACTCAGCTTTTCCATCTCATATCTTGATGGAAATATATAATATATATACTGTATACATACACAAGAAATCATACATCCTAGGTTAGCCTCTTTCAAAATGCATACTGTAAATATTTTTCCCACTGAAGTACTCTAATTCTCTTCCCAGACTAAGTCAGAGTTGCTCTTCTTTCCTGGTGTCTTACTCATTCAGACGTTTCCTGGAACCCGGTGATATCAGTGAATTATTAGCTCGTGGTGGGTTAGTGGTGTTCAGAGAAGTCAAGCCCTGGAAATTAGGTTCTCAAGAGTGCTGTAGGAGACTGGTGAAGGCCCTGATTGGCATGTGTGGCTGTCTGTCAGGAGTTAAGCTCAGAAACAGTCAATGAGGGTCTTCACCAAGTTGGCCATCTTCTGACAAAAAATAAAAGTAAATAGAAGTGAGTGCTAGGTCTGAGATGAAGCCTTGCACATTTAATTTTTCCTTAATTTTCAAAGCAAAGCTTGATCTGTAAACACCATTTGGAAATAAATCAGAACTGAAATATGTGGCATGATAGCCTAGTGGTTAGTGCAATCTCTTTTCAGCACCATTGATCTTCGATTGGAGTTCAATTCTCACGTCTGTAAGAAGTCCGTGACCACATGAGTTTCCTCCCACTTTCCAAAAGACATTCGATTAGGGTTATTAAGTGGGCATGCTGTATTGTTGCCAGAAGCGTGGTGAAATTTGTGGGCTGCCCTCAGCACAATCCTTGGCCTGTGGTCATTGACACAGAATAATGCTTCACTGTATGTTTTGACATTTCAATGTACATGTGACAAAGTTATCCTTTATGTATCAAAACATGGTACTTTGAGTTGACCTCTGTGTAATTTTTTAAAACCTATTTTATTCTGAGCAGAAGATGGAGTTTTTCTGTTGTCTCAAACAATCAGCAGGACTGGTGGTTGACAAAGAGATGAGGTAAACTGTACCTATTTAGACAGTATGGAATGAAGAGCTGTAATGACTCTTTGTTCATTTTCAGGAAAGTGGCAATTCTAGTTTACTCTTTTTCATCTTGTTTTCAAGTTATGAATTACAGGAAATTTCTAAAAATTTCCTTGGGTGATGCATTTTCCCAGGCGCTATGAAGAGGGTGGAAGGGGTAAAATATGAGAATGTGTGTGACATCAGATCTATTTTGTTCTTATGTTAAACTGGAATTTCCAGCTCTTCCTGGCATACAATTTACAGAATCAGAAAAACTGTTGAAATCAGTAGAGTAGGATGATAGGGGGATGGTTATATTCTCATGCCTCCTGTCTCAGATTAATACTTGTAGTATATATGTAAAAGATTTCTTGCTTTCATAATCATAATACAAGAGCTTACCAGGAGATGTTTCTGTACTAATCTTACCTATGGACTTTGCTGACAGATACAAGTGCTTTAAATTCCAGACAGATAGGTGTACTGAGTATAGCTTGTCTTTTCAATAACCAGTCAACAAAGATGTGGAAGAATGCACGATGAAGGAAGCCTAACCTCCATAATTTTTGACAAATGCTTTTTAATTGATATGTTTGAGGCATGAAAGGTAACAAAATATATTGACAAAAGTTAGTCTTAACAGAGTTAAAAGATGGCATGATAGCATATCAGTTAGCATAACAATATTATAGTGGTAGCGGGTCCAGTTCTGCAGCTGTCCTTTTCTTCCCACATTCTTAAGATGCGCATTTTAATAGTTAATTGGTCAAATGGGTGTGATTGGGTGGTGCAGGTTTGTTGGGCCCTGGAAAGCCATGTCATCAGGCTTTATCTTTAAATAAAAAAATAATAAATATACACAATGAATCTACAGCAAACTATCCAGAGCGTTGCTTCCTGCGATCAATATAATTCCCGCCGCTGTCTGTAAGGAGTTTGTGCATTCTCCCTTTGACCTTTGACCATGTGGGTTTCCTCAGGATGTTGTGGTTTCCTCCCACATTCCAAAGATGGTTGGTAGGTTAATTAGTTGCTGTAAATTGTCCCATGATTAGGCTAGGATTAAATCGAGGGATTGCTGGGCATGACTTGAAGGGCTGGAAGGACATATTCTGTGCATATCTCAATAACTAACTAACTAACTAAATAAATAAATAATTTGAAACCAATTTTGTGGTCATTAATAACCCCTTGGTTACTTTACCTTCTTTCCTATTGTATTTTAACTTTCATATTGTAGGTTTTTAAACATCCAAAAAAGTCCTGTCATTGACTTGAGACAAGTTAACTTCTCAAGACAAAATTGGCTCTTTATCATTTATTTGGCATTTGAAAACACAGCTGTGGGTTATAATGTTGTTTGTGCAAGTCACAGAAAAAAAAACAGAAACTTAAATTGGGAAGCTCACAGAATGATGTTGTTGAATCAATAATTCAAGATTCATGATTATTTATTGTCATTGTTCAGTACACAAGTGTAAAGGAGAAAATGATTGTTACTCCTGACCCAAAGCCACATTAAAAAACAATAAGCATAAAAACACTGTAAGTTATAAAAGAAATCCTATAAAATATGTACAATTAACCATGTGTGGCTGTGTGTGTGTATACACACACACACACACACACACACACACAAAGTTAGCTTATATACATTAGCTGATTGCATAAGATAACTCTGACAGGAAATGACAAGGTGTCAAAGTGACTCTTGGCAAGTGGAACTATTCTAGGTAGCAGCAGGGCTTATGAAACCTTGGCTCATTGGGTGGGTTAATGGCTGGAAGGTTGTTCAACTTGACAGCTTGGGGGAAGTAACTGCTTTTGTCTGTGTAACATTATTGGTCTCAGTTCTGTGTTCTCCACAGACACGTTGTAGGTTCTCTCCGTTCTCAGCATGCACCCAGCAGCTGTGATCCCTGTATCCAGTTATTTAAAAGAATGCATCACAATAAATGCAACACTTCTAGCCATAGGGTGGTGATACTGCAATACCAGGAGGGGAGTTAGGAGAGTGTTCCCACAGGGTCAAAATGATCTGGATAGGCTGATAAAGTGCAGTACTTCAGGCGGAATGTTCTTTGTCCAAGGGTGCCACAGAGTTACAGCAAGAGATTATCAGGAATATTTGAGTATTTTCTATGCTGGGGAAGTCCGATTGCAGTCCAATATCTGTCTCTACCTTCCTTGTCCAATCACTTTTAGGCTGTGGGTTAAGTGGATACTCTCATCTCTTTAGATCTGGAGTTCAGGTGACCTCCTTAATGAAGGAGTGAGAAGCAAAGTTTGAGGTGTAGCAAAAGTAAATGGTAGCTGCCCAGATTATTCTGGAGCCTCAGAAACTGTAAATGACTGTCCCTAGACTTTCACTGGCAAAGTGGTCAAGGCACAGTTCTGAAGGTGTATTTGAAATCTTGCAAGACCAGAAATCTCAGTGTGCAATGAATACTGTTTGAACGTAAATCCTTTAAATAGAATAGTTTCATTTGCAAAATGCAAAAACCTGATTTTGTGAATAAGTGAAAATCATTGCCTTTCATAAATGATGAGGTTAAAAATCTTATAGAAATACCGCGGACGGTTCTATGAATGAGAAGGAGCTGAATTTCCTAATAAACAACAACATGCCCAGAAACGAATGTATAATTAGTGTTAAACCTATTTTCTAAAACACTGCACCATTTTTGGGAGCATTTCTGCCAATAGATTAATTTAGTCAAGTAAAACTGTTTCCTGACCCACAGGGCAATTGAATAAACTCCTAGACCAACTATTTAACTTTATCGTTATCTAAATCCAATAACCTGAAGTCTGAAGTAAATTTGATTTTCTCCTAATAATTGCTTCTTTAAAGTGAATGCTTCATTTATCCTGGGATTAAAACACCCTGAGGGGATACATTTGCTTTGGTCACCAATAATAAGTGGTTTGAAAGTATCCATCACTGATTTTATTCACTTTCCACCATTTAGTTCCATTGATGATGATACAATTGCACCAGCTGTAGACTAATGTGTGATCTCTCCCAATTATTGTTAACTGCAATGCTATTTATTGAAGATTATATAAGTAAAGCAGTTCCTTTGTGTTAATTTTGAACTAGTAAAGAAAAAAAATGTAGTATGAATAAAAGGAAAAATATTTAGATACAAACAACAGGAATTCTGCAGATGCTGGAAATTCAAGCAACACACATCAAAGTTGCTGGTGAACACAGCAGGCCAGGCAGCATCTCTAGGAAGAGGTACAGTCGACGTTTCAGGCCGAGATCCTTCGTCAGGACCAGTTAGTCCTGACGAAGGGTCTTGGCCTGAAACATTGACTGTACCTCTTCCTAGAGATGCTGCCTGGCCTGCTGTGTTCACCAGCAACTTTGATGTGTGTTGCTTGAATACTTAGATACATTAGGGTTAAGTAAATGGAAAGGGTAGCAATCTGTGTAATAATTCCACCCTTTTTGCTTGAAGATTTCCTAAATGATTCATTTCTCCCAAATAACTTCAATTGCGGTCACTTTTGTGACGTGGAAATGTGGTAGTCCATTTACACATAAAACGGCTGTCAATTAAAACCGAAACTGAGGGATTAAAACTAGTTTTTCGAGGTGTTTCTTGAAGATTAGTCAGGAAATTGGAAAAACTGTCCCCTTTTGTTCTCCAAAGATTGTCCAGTTGATTTCCAATATATTGGTCAACACATGAGTTACATTGTAAATTACATTGACATTTCTTGTCTTCCAGTTACCATTTCACAAAGATGCCATACCTTCCCTTATCTACAGTGAACTTGTACCCAATTATAGTCCCTGCTTTTCTTAAAAAAATACTTTAAATACTATTTCCTTAATTGATCCAGTTTGTGGATTGGAGCCTGTAGTTCACGTTATGATGTGGTTCTGGTTTCTGGTTGCTCCTTTTCTTGAACACTGAGCTGAACTGAATATGCCTGGACTTTTAAATTTGTATTTTATATTCTGTGTTTCTCATTCATTCCTTTTTGTGGTCATTTTTGCGATTTTTTTGTGCTTCAGAGGGGTTGACAATTTCCATTGGGTTTCATGGTTTCCTTTGTTTCGTGGGCATGGAGAAGACAAATCTCAAGCTTGTATACTGCATACATACTTTGCTAATAAATGTACTTTGAATCTTTGAATCTTTGTAATTCCATGAATTCCCAAGACATTGTATCATGGTCTAACTACTAAGATGGGCCCTCTCTTGATTTTCGTGCCAGTTGACTCTTCTTGCATGGTGAATGAAGTTATCTGCTGGTTCTGATGAATGGTTTAAGTTATGGCATAATCCCAATTTCTCACTGCCTCATTCTATTAGAATGATTACTAAATAAAGTGAAAGATCCAGGGTCCCTTCTCAAATTTGTCCCCACAGCCCGAGGGGACAATGTGCAGCTAAATAATGAAATAAAAATTCAATTCATGCTCTCCAGAACTTTTTGGAATTGTGCATTTAAGCAATTTCATCTTGGAATCTAGTTGCATTGGTTTCAGGCATTGCTACACATTCTGAAAGGTCCCTGTGAAGCTTATGTGGCAAAGTTTTCCACCCCTTTTTCCTTATACCCTTTCCGCTTCTCATAGGAATGCCAAATACATTCGTCAGCCCAGATGAGCGGGGCTGGAAAGCTGTTTCAATGCAGTATAACTCTATGGCTCTAATTACATCTAATAAGGTTCTCCTCAACTAAATCGTTTAAGATAGCATTTAGAGTCTGTTGGTGCTTCTTCCTGCCCCACAAATTTTACGCTATCATGTTACTTTCTTTGCTCGCTCGTTCCAAGGATTTATTCAGTCTGTTAGAACAGTGGGTTAAATTGCTGGAATATTGATTCAGAATTGTCATCTATCTATGCAGAGATCTGACTAACTATGGCTGGGGAGCTTAATTTCAAGTAATGAAATCTAGTCTTGGGCATTTGAGCCATGAATCAACCTGATTGTTGTTAAAAATTCAGTCATGTTGTTCAGTGAAGGAAACCTGCCATCCTTGTCTGCCGGCTCTGGCCTATATGTGACAGTAGACTTACGAATGAAGATTGTACTGAACTGCGTCCATCTATTCTTTACCTTTCTCTTCATGGTCTGTTTTTAAGAACATAAGAATATAAGATTTAGGAGCAGAAGTAGGCCATCTGGCCCGTTGAGCATGTTCCACCATTCAATAAGATCATGGCTGATCTGGCCATGGACTCATCTCCATCTACCTGCCTTTTTCCCATAACCTTTAATTCCCCTACTATGAAAAAATCTATTCAAACTTATCTTAAGTATATTTACTGAGGTAGCCTCCACTGCTTCATTGGGCAGATAATTCCACAGACTCACCACTCTCTAGGAAAAGCAGTTCCTCCTCATCTCCATCGTAAATCTACTCCCTCGAATCTTGAGGCAATGTCCCCTAGTTCTAGTCTCACCTATGAGTGGAAACAACTTTCTTACCTCAACCTTATCAATCCCTTTCATAATTTTGTATGTTTCTATAAGATCCCCTCTCATTCTTCTGAATTCCAGCAAGTACAATCCCAGGTAACTCATTCTCTCCCCTTAGCCTAACCGCCTCATTTCTGGAATCAACCTGGTGAACCTCCTCTGCACTGCCTCTAAAGCTAGTATATCTTCCTCAAGTATGGAGACCAGAACTGCACACAGTACTCCAGGTGTGGCCTCACCAGTACCCTGTACAGTTGCAGCATAACCTCCCTGCTCTTAAGTTCAATCCCTCTAACAATGAAGGCCAACATTCCATTGCCCATTTTGGCCCATTTGGATTTTTGTTATCCATATCCTCTATTTTCTTTGCTCTGTGAACAAAGGAGGAAGTTGACTTTCTCTGCCTCTTGATACACTGAGATCCCCCAGCAGAGTGCTTGTCAGGCCTATTTTTCTCTTTGTGAATTCCCAAGCAGTAAATGGGGAACACCATGCCCGTATACAGTAAACAGAGCTCCTTCTTGTAGTGTTGAAAAAATGCACAGTGTTAGCTAGTTATTCCATGGGTGTTCTGAAATGTAGGGGTGGATCTATCTGGTCTAGACTCAGGAGCATAAACTGTGCTGAACTGATTTGTCATTATAAGATGACTGGCTTTGAAAATGAGGGTATTGTCATGAAATGCTTATAATTGACATGTATGATTATGCATTCTAATTTCCTACAGTAATTAAAACACATTAGCTTGACGGAGTACGTTATTGCACAGCAGCTCCCCTGGAAACAACAAAATTCAACATTGCACTTCAGAAATCCAAAATGCCAAACTCCTAGTCTGGCTGCAGTGAGCTATAACTAATGCACTGAGAAAATAGGTTTATACATCATACATCAATGGGAAAGTGATAGTACTTTAAAAAACAGGCAAAGGTATGATTATATAAACAATGTGATTTTCAAGAATAGATGTGGGCTCATATGTTGCTTAAAGAAGAATGATGAGACAATGAGTAGTAGCTGCTGTTAAAAATGGACAGCAACTTAATGTATCTACTCTTTGGTGGTTAAATACAAAAATCAGGAGATTGCTGTTTGAGTTGCCCAGCTTCTCCAGAAGCTTTGTTGGTACTGATACCTTGCCAAGTGACTTGGCATTGAATTACTTGGAAAAGCATGAAATTAGACATTGATATCTATTAAATATACTGGGAGGGAGAAAGAAGAACTTCCCAGCCATGTGCAAGTGAATAAATCTTAACTACTACCAAATTTATTTGGCACTGAAAATTAATTTTTAAATTTGTGGAATCCCATCCTTTAGGAATTTAGTTATCATCGTGCAAGTGGTATGCGAGGACACAGAAATATAGTAAGTGATTTGGTACTGAAGCAAGATTTCAGGTGGGTTCCTGCACTCCCCATGATTCTACCTGCTAACATCCAATCGCTAGAAAATAAGCTGAAGTATCTGTGTTTGTGTTTGAGATGAGGGATAGCTGCACTCCCATTCTGACAGAAACATGGCTCCAGGACGCCTCTCCAGACTCGGTCATCCAGCTAGAAGGTCTAATTTCCTTTTGAGCAGACAGAAATGCTGCGACCCTCTGGTATGACCCTTGGAGGAGGTCTGCGCGTCTACGCTCAATAGGAACGTGGTAGTAATGGCCCACTGCTCACCCCAGTTAGAGTTTTAAAATGGTGAAGTGTAGGACCTTTAACTTACCGAGGGAGTTCACTGCCATTGTGATTGTTGCTGCTTACATCCGCCCGCTGTGCTGGAGCTGGGGAAGCATTGTAGGAGTATGATGGTACCATCTGTGACCTCTGAGCCATTCATCCCAATGATCTCTTCATTGTTGCTGGTGACGTCAATCATGCCACTTTAGAAATAGTCCTGCCTAGGTTCTACCAACATATCAACTCGTAACCAGAGAGTAGAATATACTAGACCTGCCCTATAACAATGCTCAGGGAGCCCCACCTCCTGCCATTAGACAACATAGCCATTTTGCTAATCCCTGCATGTAGACCACTTGTTAAACGAGTCAAACTAGTTGACAGGGAAATCAGGACGTGTCCAGAAGGTGCCACCTCAGCACAGCAGGACTGCTTTGAAAGCATGGACTGGAGCATATTCAGGAAGGTGGCTACCTACATTCATCATGTCAACATCGATCGGTGACTTGCTACATCGGAAAATGAATTGGTGACGTTACCGTGATTAAACACTACGTCGCCAGGGCAAACTAGAAACCATGGCTGACTGCAGAGATATGTGCACAGTTTAGGGATCAGGACGCCCCTTCGGATCAGGGGATCAGATAACTCTCTGGTCAGCAAAAGACGTACTCTGCTGTGTCATCAGGAAGGGAAAGCAAGAGTACTTACCGAAAATTCAGACACCTTCGTGACGGCAGAGGCACCCGGCGCATGTGGCAAGGAATACAAAGCATAGCAGATTACAAGTCCACCCTGCACATCAACAGCAATGACATCTGCTTTCCTGATAGGTTGAATGCCTTCTATTCATGATTTGACACAATGATTAATGTGACTTCGAGGAAAACCCCCTCTCCCGCTGAGGAACAGGCATCCTAGCCAGGATAAATCCCATACAAGGCTGTGGAGCCGGACAACATACCTGGTCAGAGGTGCCCAGGGTCTGTGCAGCCCAGCTAATAGATGTTTGAGCAGACATTCTTAATATCTCTTTCCAACAGTCCACTGTCACTGCAGGCTTCATTCCGGTGCCCAAGAGAGCGACAGTAACTGGGCTAAGTAACAGAGGCACTGACCTCAACAATTGTGAAGTGCTTTGAACGGCTGGTACAAAATCCCACCTTCCAGCTATGTTGGATCCATTCTAGTTCACCTACCACTCAACTCGGTCCACGATGATGCCATAGCCTTGGCCCTGCACTTTGCCCTGTGCCATCTGAAGACCGATGCCTCATACAGCAGGATGTAGCGCATCGACTTCAGCTCAGCTTTTAACATGATCATCCTTTAGAGGCTGGAGGATAGATTGCCTGGTTGTGACTCAGCATCCCTCTCAGTAACTGCATCTCAGACTTTTTGGCGGTAACACTGCAATCAGTCCGAGATGGCAGCAACATCTTAAGCAACTTCACACTGAGCACCAGTGTTCCCCACGGTGACTGCACTGCCAGATCCACATCATCAAGTTCACCGATGATACAGCCGTGAACGGCCTCATCAGAGACAAGGTAGAGAGGCTTGACAAATGGTGTGAGAACAACAACTTGAGTCTCAATGTGGACAAGACAAAGGAGATGATTGTGGATTCAGGAAGGCACAGGTCAACTACTCTGCTCTGCACATCAGTGGCTGTGCCATCGAGAGAGTGAAGAGCATAAAGTTTGTTGGTGTGCACTGTCTTACCCTAGATCTACAACACCACCTCATTAGTCAAGAAGGCGCAGCAGTGTCTACACTTTCTGTGGAGATTGAGGTGTGCAAGGCTGAGTACCTCCATTCTAACAACTTTCTACAAGAGCACCACTGACTGTTCCTATCTGGCTGCATCATTGTGTGGTATGGAAGCTGCAAGTCTGCAAGACCCTACAGAGGAACTAAAAGCTGCCGAGAGGATCTCCAGGGTCTCTCTCCCCCCTCTTTGTGACATTTTACTGGGAGCATTGTTAACGAAGGGCCCGAAGCATTATTGAATATCCCTACCCGCTATGCCACAATCTCTTTGATCCACTACCATCAGAAAGGCAGTGCAGGAGCATCAAGATCAGGACTGCCAGTCTGTGTAACAGCTGCTTCCCTCAGGCTGCGGGACTTAATGAATACCCTGTCACCATCAAGGTCTTGTCACTAGGACAGCAAGATGTTTTACTGTAACATTTACTGTTTACCTGTGTTGCACAAGACATGCATTTTGAATTCTACTTTATTAACTTATTTTTGGTAATATTTTGTTTTATGTAGTGTGTGTGATTATGCTGTATGTGTTGTGGATGCACTGTGGCCCAGAGCAATATTGTTTCATTTGGTTGTATATATACACAGTCAGATGACAATAAACTTCAATAAACTTAAACTTGATAAGCATTTTACATTGTATTAAGTATGATGAAATATATTTTCTGTTTTGGATTATTGTTAAAAGTCATCATTGGCATTAAATGAAAATGTAGCAGCAGCTGTGCATTGTAATTCATTTATTCAGGCTGATTTCACTGAGGTCCAAGTGGAGTTTGTTACATAACCATTATACGATTACATGCTTAGAGCAAGTGACTATGGGTGAATTTCAACCTCAGCATGTCACGTTGAGAATTCTGTGAGCTGATTTCTTTGAAAAGATGCATGTTTGCTTGCTCTGTGCTCACAAACACAGTGACAGTGGAGAACTTGCTACTTTGTTTTGCAGTAAAGACGCTCATCCACAAAAAAAACTGCACGGTACCAATTTTGTTATTATTTCTCCCCAAACGAGGTGGGACTCAGCATTAATGCAGAAATGTTGGCTACGTTTTCCCTACACTGTGCAATTAAAGCCAGTCAGAAGTCCTCTGTTGCTTGGGGTTGACAATGGATGTTGTGTCCTAGCTGTCTACATGATACATAGTGTATGGAGAATAAACTGTTGCCCATGTAGGAGGCTGCCCCTCTTCACGCAGTTGATAAATCCAAAGGAATGCCAGTCAGTGTTGAACTCAATGTAGTACTGTCTTACATATTTCAGCTCCAAATTTTTCCTTGAGGTTTATTCCTGAAGCCTTCTCTGTGAGTAGGTATACTGCAAGGCAGCGGAGGTCTGAGGTCACAGTTTTCCTTCTCCTAGATGAGCTGCCAACCTTGGCTGATGAGCCAATCTGCCCAAAGCAACAGGTTTTAAGGTGCCAGTAATGTGCCTTTGCCCCTTGTCCTGTCAGTGGAAATGATCCGCTGGACTAAGCCACGTGTGAAGGCCAGGAGCTGAAATTGGTTGTCAGAGGCTATTTCAGATGCATATCATTGTGGGTATTTATTAGGTAGTGGGAGCTTATCCCCACTACCATCCCTGGCTATAACAACTTTAAGGAACTAGCATTAAAGCCAGTGTATTGATTAAATAAGTTGATTTAGAGTTTCAAAGAAGAAAAATTTGTAGATGATGGAAATCTGAGCAACACACACAAAATGCTGGAGGAACTCAGCAGGCCAGGCAGCATCCATGGAAATGAAGTACAGTCGTCGTTTTGGGCCGAAACCCTTCGGCAGGACTGGAGAAGAAAAGCTGAGGAGTAGATTTGAAAGGTGACGGGGAGGGGAGAGAGAAACACCAGGTGACAGTTTTCTTACCAGAGTGTTAACCTTGATTCTGTGTTAGCTCTGAGTTAGGAGTTTATGGGTTTAGGTCCTTGCCAGAGCCCTGAGAGGAAATCATACTTGTAAGAGTCAACTCATTGGAAACGCAATAAAAAACCTAATTGGCTTGTCCACCTTGCCTGTAGAGTTTTTAGTACACACAGCCTTCTTGTGTGAACCAGACTGTTGGAGTGGAATATTAACATTGTCTATGACCTGAAATTCAATAGAAACCATTGCTTCTCTTCAGTACACACAAAATTCTGAAGGTTACCAGGTTAGGCAGCATCTATGGAAATGAACAAACAGTCAACATTTAGGTCTGAGATCCTAAATTAGGAACATAATGGCCTGAAACGGGACTTTATTTATTTCCATAGATGCTGCCTGACCTGCTGAGTTCCTCTCGCATTTTGTGTGTGTTGCTCTTGATTTCCAGCATCTGCAGAATCCCTTGTGTTTGCTGTTGAAACAATACTTCAGTTGTTTCAATGCAATCTAATTTATAATTGATAAAAGAGTCTTGTGGAAATCAATCAAGTTCAGCTGGAAACCTGCAGTGTTACGAAAATACACTCAATTTTATGCTTTTTATAACAAGCATTGGGGAACAACTATTTTTACGCAGAACCCCATTTTTCAAATATAGTGAATAATTACAGCAATTACTCCATCAGCTCTGCAAATGGCATTTTACTTGAGTAAAGCACAAAGAAGGTTAAATCAACAGAATCTTCGTTAAACTCTTTGGGGCTGCATTTCTTTAGAAAGCCTCACTCAAGTGGAGCAGAGATCAGAAAATTTTCCAGGAGTACTGTATGCAATTAACAGCACTCCCAATATTCTAACCAATAATTCCAAAGGAAAAAAGAATACTGAATGGCAATACATCTACTTGCACATTCTCACAGAGCAGCCTCAAGAAGTCCAAGCATCTTCTTAGTTCTTGCTTAATTATGAGTGGCTTTAAAATGTGAATTGGCAGCAATAAAAAGACAGCATAGGTGCTTTTTATTATAAAAGTAATAAGTCTGCAATTACAAAGACACTTGCAAATTTCTACAGATGTTCTGTGGAGAGCATTTTAACTGGCTGCATCACTGTCTGGTATGGGGTGACTAATGCACAGGATCGAAATAGTTGTAAACACATCATGAGCACAAGCCCCCATAATATCCAAGACATCTTCAAGAAACGATGCCTCAAAAAGTGGCATCCATCATTAAGGACCTCGATCACCCAGGTCATGCCTTGTTCTCATTGACTGAAGGCACACACTCAGTGATTCGCAAATAGCTTCTTTCCTTTTGCCATAATTCCTGAATGGGCATTGAACCCATGAACAGCACCTCATTCTCACTACCTTTTTAGTTTTGCACTACTTATTTAATTTATCTATGTAAATACAAGAGGGTCTTGGCCTGAAACGTCAACTGTGCTTCTTCCTATGGATGCTGCCTGGCCTGCTGCGTTCCACCTGCATTTTGTGTGTGTTGCTTGAATTTCCAGCATCTGCGGATTTCCTCGTATTTGCGTGAAATTATAGTCTCCTGGTTTTCCCCTGTTTATCATGTTCTGCTAACTCTCAGTCAACTCCTTTCCCTTCTGGTAAATTCACATTTTCTTTTTGTCTCCTTGCATCTCTAATTTTGAAAAATGTGACTGGTTACCATTTATTTCGTTTTGTTTTACTTCTCCCAGCTTGAGGCTGGGCTGCATCATGGATATTGGGTCATCATCTAAATCTCAGAACTTTTCATTTCAGTTTTATTTTGTGCTATGAATTTTAGTCATAGATCAATGAGCCTTGTCCAAGTTAATTTTGAGATAATGAGATGCGGAGTACCAAAACTCTCCCTTCTGGTTTGGAAAATGACTAGTTTTCTATTGGTCTACTCTGTGAAACTTCCTCTTCTGACTAGGAGAGAAATAAGCTTGTGGCATATGAATGGATTCTGTGTATTTTAATACGGTATGTGCCAAATTCCTGTGACACGACCTGAGTGTCCAGTTATTGACCCTCTCTATAATCCTAGAGTTAGGATAAGAACCATTATGATCAAAGCATATCTTAGCAATCCAGCAAGTTGTTGGCTTTTGCCATTTTTTTTTACCTTTGTTTTATTTTTCTTTGTATGATGAGGGGATGTGAAAGAATTTATTAATCCTTCTGTCATATGTATAATCTGCTGAGAAATGGATTTCCATCAATGGGTTATTTTGTCTTTCAAAATATAATAACTGCTGTGTTTGGGAGCCATGGGTAACATTATAAATTTTGTATTTACATCTCTGCCCTGCAGCTAGTTGGAGGTTTATTGCATTCATCGTCTTTCAATATGGTGTTAAAATTTTAGCAATATTTATTCTTAAAATACTGGCAGCAGTGAACTACTCTGTACCCACTTTCTCCTTTGTGTATAGCTGGAGCTAATGTTTCAGTGGAAATACCCTGAATGAAGCCAGCGTCCTCTGTGGTCCACATCTATACGCTGATATTCTTGTAAGCAAGCCCCCCCAGGCAACACCAGTGGTCAAGTTTGTCAAGAAATTTAAAGTTTGTGAATGCCTCATGTTTTACTTAACACCTGCCAATATTCCTCTTCTCCAGAAAAGCCGCACTACCTTGTTTAAAAACAGCTGCTTCCCTTCAACATTTTATTCTTAAATTAACCAGTACAATCCTAATCACTAAAGTTTAGCAACTTTATGACCACTTTGAGCACTTTGCACTAAAATGCGCTGTTTATTTTTGTTTTTAACTGTGTTTTTTCTGTAAAAGTTGCATACATCTATGATTAATTTGTTTTTGTTTCTGTCTGCTGCTTATAGGTTGCTTTGTGCATGTGTGGCTCCTGCAAGTTTTTTTTAATCGCACATGGGCACACATGTATTCATGTAGATGTTAATAAACTCAATACTGACTTTCAGAATGAATAGAATTGCCAAACTTATCCTGGGCCTAAACTGACACTAGTTTTGTCAGCAGATTATATAGAGAAATTCCAGTGGAACGGCTAATTTCCAGAGTGTAAATACAGAGCATAAGCCAGCTGTAAGCATCAGTCTGGTTTGGAACTTGCACAATGATACTGCCAGGTAAGTCCAGAATTGCCATAGATGTAGGGGAAAACGCCAGCAGTTTCACGCAGAGCAGTAATTTCTCCAGAATATCTGGGCTATCAGCTTTTCCTTGGGTAGGTGAAGATTTTCATCTTGACAAATGGTGAGGAACTGCTTTACCCATGATCTTGCTTTACTTTCCCGTCTTGAAGGCTATAGCGTACATTTGGATAATGATAGCCTTCTGGCATCTGCCATGGCAATCTGCCAACTTCTGTCCTTTCATCACTTTTTGTCTTCTGCCTGCATATTCTAGCTCTCTAAATTATCCTTACTATTGACATTTTGTTCTCCTTTAACACTCGTTTTCAATGAACCTTTTTCAAGGTTCAAGCATTTCATTTTTTTTTTTTTGCAGTGTCTCCATGTTTCAATACACTTGACACCAGGGATCAGCCTTGGGCCTCGTTGACATGAAAGTTTCCTGTATCTTTCTGCTTTCTCCGTGAAATGTCATTCTGTCAAAAAGTAAGGGCTTTTGCCAAGTAGCATTTTCAGAAACCACTTCAGCTATTATTTGATAGTGCTGCTTATACGAGTAGTTATCAGGTATGCTGCTTTTGACCAATTAGACTCATTGACTACTTTATTAGGTACACTTGTACACCTCATTAATACAAATATCTAATCAGCCAATCACGTGGCAGCAACACAATGCATAAAAGTATGCAGACATGGTTAACGGGTTCAGATATTGTTCAGACCAAACATCAGAATGGGGAAGAGAGGGTTCAGAGGAGGTTCACAAGGATAATCACTAATGCAGCGCAGGGGATTGGGAGTTCAGAGTTCAGAGTTCAGTTCTGACACTACCTGTAAGAAGGTTGTACGACCTTTCTGTAAGTGCATGGTTTTCGTCCCACAGTTCAAAGACTTACCGGTTAGCAGGTAAATTGTCCTGTGATTAAGCTAGTGTTAAACAGATGGGTTGCTGGGCGTTGAGGCTCATTACGCTGGAAGGGCCTGTTCCAAGCTGTATCTCAAAATAAATAATAAATAAATAATTTCTTTTGCTTCAAGATTACTTCCAGAGTCTCATTCTGCCTTAGGAAAGATATCACCCATTTCTGAGGATTACTTCATTATGACCCCTTTAAATCTATTTTAAATCCTTGTTTTGATGTCGGTGTCTGTAAATCTGCATGGATTATTTCCATTGATAAAGGGCTTGTTGCTGTATTCATTGTCTAATGAACACTTGAAGGAAGAAATTTTTGAATACTAAACCAGACTTTTAATCATTCCTAGTTTCTGAGATAATGGCAGTCTGAAATACTCTCATCCGTTCTCCGGCTTTCATAGTCAATGTGTATATTGTTGCTATTGTATTTAATGATTGCAGCTGAACTCTTTCACCCTCATCATCATGTCCCTCTCACTATCCTTTTGACACGCTTTTGAACAAAATTATATCCTCCTTCATAACAAGCTATTCCCTTTCTCCAATGACTTTGAGTCCTAGTGTTTACAATAGCTAGTAAAAACTGTTCAGCAATTAAACCCTCGAGGAACAAAATACAGGATTGTGACTAATATGAACGATTTAGTGGTTGCAATGAAATTGAAGAATGTTAAGTACAAAGGAGGTGTCTGTGAATTTGAATGACATAGCACTGGCTATTTTGATCTACAGGTGTCATTTGCGCTTCTAATTTAATTTGAAAACCTTAGGCATACATTTTAGTGCAATTTTCAAATGTAGAAAATGAGTGGCATGTGTTACCAGTTCAGACCAGGAGTATTCAGAAAACACAGAAAATAATGTGTGGTGTTGTTTTGACACCAGTTTTACTAAATTGGATTGTAATGATCCGGTTATCACTGTGCTAAGCACTTGTATAAAAACAGTACAACTACATACAGTACATTATTTAATGTTTTGGAATTACATTGATGACTAATTAGAATCATTGTTGCTTTTGAATTTTTGGTTTATTTTTATTGCTTGATTGTGTTTGAGAATAAGAAGATATGAGGGACTGTGGCACTTTGCATATAGTTAAGACAGTGTTTCCCAATCTCTTTTCACCCGATGCCTCCCTTAAAGCAATTTCATACTTGCCAACATCCCGCTTAGGCATAATATAATTTCCGGCACCCCCATAGTGTAAAGAAATGTCTACTATATGTTAACATGAGAAAAATGATTCTGCTTTAAATTTATATTTGTCTTTAAACCTAGCTTGCACAGTACCTGTATGCTGTACAGCAGCTTCAATATCAATATGATCCTTGAGATTGATGGTTTTTAGCAAGAGTTGAAATATCTGGTTCAAGTTGTGACAGCAAGAGTCTTAAGTCCCCATGTGTAACAATGTCCAAGTGTTTTCTGTTTTTTGTGAGTATATGGTTCACTGCACTGAAGTCTCTTTCAACAAGGTAGGAGGATGGAAATGCAATTAAGAGCAGTTTGGCTCTTCTCCAAAGACCAGGAAACTTGATATGACAGTGTAGTCACATACCACAAAAGCCAACATTTTTGAAAAGTTTTTTTTACTACTTCATCATTCTGAATTTTGATAATTTCTTCTTTCAAACTCTCTTTCTGTTCTTCCACCTTGCAAAGAAATGGGTTAATTACCCAGTCTGAAATTTCCAGGTTGGTCATATCCTTGAATCAATTCTGAAAATCTTTCTTCTGTGACTGCAGGTGGAAGCAGTACTCTTGCAAATCACTGACTGTGAAAGAGAGTGGCATACTTTCCATGCAGGGAAACTGTGAGAACATTCTGCAGGCTTTTGACAGGCAACACACCTCTTCAAACTCTTCATCATTATCTTGGCATAACTGGCAAAATATTCTGTTATTTAATCGATGCAATTTAATCTTGTTGACAGCAGATATTATGAGAGTCGCCTACTGAAGTTTTTGGCTGCACGTTGTTGATGATGAATTACACAATGGATCGCAAACTGATTTGGAATTTCTTTTTTTTAGTAAATGCCGCTAAACCAGCTTGGTGACCTGCCATATGTGGTGCTCATCTGTTGCATAATAAATCATGTTCCTAATCGGAATACTTTTATGCTCAGTATATATTTTGAGCTTGTCGTAGATTGATTTGCCGTTGATATTTGTTTTTAACTTTTTACAAAAGAGAATCTCTTCATAAACTTGTCTTTTCTGATAAATCGTAAATATGCCATTAGCAATGCCTTATTGTTTTTCACAGTTGACTCATTCAGTTGTATCCCAAATTTTGTTTTTTGTTGCTCTGTGCATAGTTGATACTCAATATCTTCACTTATTTCGTCAATACAATGAGCTACAGAGTTATTACTCAGAGGAACTGATTTTAGAATACTGGTATCCATTTCAAGAATAGTTGTGAGCACTTCTGATACAGCAGACATTATTAATGTTTCACCAAATGTATGAGATTTTCCACACCTTTCTATCACTTTTGAAATGGCAAAAGAAGCAATGAGACCAATATTAAGTTTATTTTTAGCTTTCATGACAAACGACTCAAGTGTGCAACACTTTTCAATAACTTATTTCATCTTCTGGAACTGAGTAATACCGCCTTTTCAAGGTGTCTTTTACGGAGGTGTTCCTGCAATCTTGATGGTTTCATAGCTTCATTAGACAGTACAGTATTACAAATAAGACACATGGGGTGTTGATGATCTGACAGGAATGGAATAAAACCATACACCAGTTATGTAGCATTGTATTGATGCCCTTTCTATAGTTTCTGTTCCTTAGCAGGATTAGACTTCAAGACTTCACTGCCTTCAGACTTGTAGAGATGTTGCTGTGCGTATTAATCCATCATTTAATAGTGCTAGAATAAAATTAAAAAAAAATTAATGGGAGCAGGCAGCAAGTAGACACGGTTGGTTAGGTCTCGTACCTCAAGTTAGGGTGCCACTTGCCGCGCCCCACTCTCCGCAAGAACCTTAAACACCCCCGATAACTTCCATTTCCCCTAACGACCCTTAGGACACGTAACCGCCCCTTGGTGGGCGGTACCGCCCTTGTTGGGAATCACTGAGTTAATCTTTCACCCAATGCGGGGGTTACAGTTGTTGAACTGTACATTGAAACTTTCAGCATAATTGGGAGAAGGATGTGAAAGCCTTCGGAATGAAGAGTAGTGGGATTGGGAGAGTATCAAAGAGTGAAGAGCAGCAGTAGTATAGGAGAAGGAAAAATACCCTTAGTAGGAAACCCCGCACATAATGAGTACCTTTATCAGTCAGTCTTCTAGATTAACTTGAATTCTTGAGCAAACTCCTCATCTTTGAGGAGGCCTTTATGATGATCTGCCTTGTCTTGGAAACCCACCAGTGGCCATTGAGCAGGGAAAGGAGCTGCCTTGTTAGAAGATGTCAAGGTAACAGTTTTGCTAAATGTTTGTGCCTTACACCCATTCCATCTTGGTTCATATCAGAATTTTCATCTTAGTGAATCAAGCCATTGAATTCATGGGAAACAAAGGGTTACTTCAGATTTTTTTTTTGCAGTTGTACCCAGGGACAAATTAAAATTGTTGCAGTCTCTGGAAATTAATTATCTAACCCACAGGAATTCTTTTGAGCAGTGACCCAGGGCTATCTTCATCGACTTTTAACCATGAGAAGGAATTGGGAATATTCGCTGATTATTGAGGTCTTCAGATAACAGGGTAATCTGTGCGCTGAGGCACAGGTAAAAATCAGTAACTGGCTTAGACATAACAAGCATTCATTCATTTTCAAATGTCAATCAATGGCCATCTCTATAATTAAAGAAGGCCTCACCACTTTTTCTAGAGCTCTAGTGATATTACCAGTAGCGAGCCTCCCACCATTTTGGGTGGGAGTGGGATCACCTTTGACCAAAAAGGTAACTGGAACAGCCAAAGCTAAATGCTATGTATCCTGCAGTGGGTGAAGCATTTTCTGATTCTTTGAACCTTTCCACCTTCTACAGGGCAGATTATGATGGAATAGGTCCTACTTCTTTGTAATAATGAGCAAATGAGATATGTGTTCTTCATGTATCAGGGCACAGAATGAATACTCACTAGCACATCTTTGTCAACAGTTAATATACCAGCTGTAAACTAGACTACAGAAATCTGGCAAGGCTTCTTCAATATTACCAACCAAAATTAGAAGGACAAGTGCAGCAATTTTCTGGGATCAGCACCTTCTCCAAGATTTTTCCAAAATGTACTCTCTGCTGATCCGGAAGTGTATCATTATTACTTCATTCCTGGCTATAAGTACTGGGGCACTTATTCTGATTGCTGTTGTTCCTCTCTGCACCTTGTGGTACATTGGGTGGCAACCTTGCCATTCCTTTAGCATTCTGTCTGTTTTTTTTATGAGGCTGAGTTGCCAGCTGAAAGTTCAAACCAGCACAGATGGCAAACGTGTAAAGAGCTGGCTGGATTTGAACTCAGGACTACTCGCCTCAAAGTCCGGTGCAGATGCGACTACACCACAGGCTGGCAGTATTCTGATGGTGTAGTGGGTATCTTCATCCCATTGGCTATTCAAAGAAGCAGTTCACCACCTCATTACGACAGTCAGACATTCAGAACCAGATTCACTGAACGCATACAAAAATAAACTTGCCACTTTGAGATTCAGAAGCTATAAGTGATTATTCAGGAAGTATGCACTTTGTAGGAGGTAACTGTCATTTATTCACAGCCTTTCCCAATTAAGTTGGAAGTAAATGAATATTCGACTCCTATAAAGATTAGCACTTGATTCTGATGTGACATCCCATGGTATTGTAAAATTAGTGTCTCCAATTCACCATGTACGTTAAAAGCTGGCACAAGGGAATAAATAAGACATAAGACCAGATGTGACTACAGTAGGTGATCACATTGTGCATTGTAAAGCAATACCTTTGTGTCTTTCATTCTGGGTTGCTGTGATCTTGTGCTGACAGTGGATGCAGTAGTCATGCAATATAGTGTCTTCTCAGCCCAAGATGTACAATTGTGTAAAAAGGCACTCGTAAAGGTATCCTTGAAAACAATTGGATATGTAGGATCACAAATTAGGAACAGGGCACATGGAGATATAAATGAAGAAACACGCCTGGAAAATATATTGCACAATGCTTCTCAACATTATGTGATGGAAAATTGACTTTAGTCCAGACACAGACAAACTGTATCCCCCTTGAAGGATAGGTATTCTCTCCTGACTCTTAGTTTACAAATGGCCAGTAATAGATCGGCACTCTTTGTGAAGATGTCTTGATGAGTAATTTACTGAGAGAAAAACAGAATTCCATTTGTGTTGAAATACCTTGAGGTTGAGAGGTAACTAGAATCTTAATGTGACAATTGACTATATGATTCCCTTCCCTTATTTTTATGCTATGAGCTGAGTTCTGACATTTACAACCACCTTGGGATCAATATGTTAGAAATCCTACAAAAAGTAGTGGATACAGCCCAGTCCATCATGGGTAAAGCCCTCCCCACCATCGAGAACATCTACACGGAGAGCTGTTGCAGGAAAGTAACATCCATCATCACTCAGGCCATACTCCCTTCTTGGGGATGCCATCCGGAAGAAGGTACAGGAACCCCAGGAACCACACCACCAGGTTCAGGAACAGTTATTACCCCTCAGCCGTTAGGCTTCTGAACCAGTGGGGTAACTTCACTCGCCCCATCACTGAACTGTTTCCACAACTTTCAAGGACCCTTCATCTCATGTTCTCTATTTATTGCTTATTTCTTTTCTTTTCTTTTGTATTTGCACAGTTTGTTGTCTCTTGCACTCTAATCTGCCCTCTTGGTGATGTTTTTCATTGATTCAATAATGCGTCAGGGTTGTATGTGGTGACATATATGTACTTGGATAATAAATTTGCTTTTGAAATTTGAAATCCAGTGACTGACATTCATGGCCTTAACTTTAAAGTAAAACCCAAACTAACAATGAATGATTATGACAGTAACTTTCTTTCCAAAGCTAAGATTTGCACTCCCTTCTCCCACAGCACAATTATGAGCAAGCAGTTTTCTCTTGCCCAGCGTTTTTGTTAGCTGTTAAATGCAGTTTCAATATTTGGCAAATTCACATTTTTGAAATACATTTAATGTGACCAAACATAATGTCAACACTGAGGTCACATTCCTATATAAGAGGGTTTCAGATTAATGGTGGTTGAAGAAGGAAGTGACTTCCAATGAAATTGTATTTTCCCAAAGAGGTGAGAAAATGCCGAGTTCTATTCTCTTCCATCCATGTGAATAATAGAGCCAGCTGATTTCATAAATGTAGGTAAACAAGTCCTCTTGACACATCACAGCAATTCCAATTTTAACTTCGCTAAGATGAAATATTTTTTTAACTTCAAAGGCTTCTGAATTATTGATATTTCCAAAGGATTTTATTTCTAAATTTTGTAGACTTGTACAAAGTCAAAACAGCATTGGGTCTGTGAAAAGAGGTGATTTAAGCTTTAGCAAATGCAAGCCTTTTGCTCCGTCTGGTCAATCAGCGTCTATGGAGGGAAATAATGAATCGACGTTGTGGTCTGAGACCTTTCATCAGCTCTCAGCCCGAAACGTTGACTGTTTATTCTATTCCATGAATGTTGCCTGACTTGTTGAATTCCTCCAGCATTTTGTGCATGTTGATCAAGATTTCCAGTGTCTGCAGAATCGCATGTGTTTATCTTTTTTCTCTGCTCTCCTTGTCTGTCTGTATATTTACTAATCCTATAGTAAACCCGTTTATTAAATTCCAGACATGTGGACTTCAACTATACCGTGTGACTGTCTGACCCTGCTAAGTTTGATAGTTTTCGCCTCTCTTCTTGAGACTCAAAATTATTCTGGCTCTTCCAGGAACGATTCAGCTTTACTATACCTGCAACAATATGCATGGGGTAATGTCATTACTTGTGCTGAATTACCTGTCTAACATTGCTGGTTAAGCTACACTGAGCTGACTTTGGAGAACTAGCACTGGGTGCACTGGAGCAATTATTTCAGCCCTGAATTTGGACTCCAGCAAAGGCATAACCAGTATTAAATGTAGTGAGGATCTCCTATCACATAGGTTTCTTTCTCAATCCTGATTTTTTCCACACTCCAGCACAGCAAACCCTGAGGCTACTTTTGAAACATCAGCAGCTTTTGATCTCCAGACACTTGGTTTTGTAAAAATCCAATTCCTTGATGTTCCAGGCTTCTGACTCTTCAATCATCTGCCGTTGCAGGTTCCCCAAGAATCACCTCCCCCACTAAAATCCCCTGATATTCCAGATTCCCTAACGTTTCAAGCCCTCCAATCCTCCAACAACTAATGTTCTATGCCCTCTAAATTTTCAATATTCCATTGCCTGATACTCACCAGTATCCCTGTGATTGAAAGCTATTCCAAAGGTCAAATATTTTGATGTTTTATGAGTTCTGAACCTCCCCATGCTTAGTTACACCAGCTTGATATTCCCCTCCAATCCTCAGTAGCCTGAATCTTTCTTATCTCAGTCCCACTGAATCTTGCTTATCCCTTTCCTCCCCAACCTTTTGATGTGTGAAGGACCTCTGCCTTTAATATCCTGACTCTCCGGGAGATTCTAGGCGATAAAACCATTGTAAATGTTTAGGCTCTGCAGAGTTTTATGCAACAAAGGAACCTAGGAGAGTGCATGCAGAAAATTCAGAGGGCAATGGGCCAGATACTGGCAGATGGGACTAGCGGCTGGGCAACATGGTCAGTATGGATGAGATGGGCCGAAAGGCTTTTTACTATGCTGCATGACTCTGATTCCAAGACCAACCTGATCCTCCACTTTCCTGATATAGAAGATCACAGAATGAGAATGAAAATACGATAGCCTGGAGTTGATTCCTGTTCATATTGAGCACGATTTTTAATTGGTATCTAACACTGTTTCTAACTCACTTACTAAAATTAATTATACATTTTATTACCGACATTTTATATCAGTTGATGAGAATATCAAATTGTTTTCAAAATAAAGAATGTCATCTCTTAAAAATTCAACATTACATTTTAACCACCATAGTTCTATTTTAGATCTATTTTACTTTGATCATTAACATTAATTTATGCACCTGTCACTCTGACTAACTTTCCAATTCAGTGCAGCTGTAGCATTTATTACTCAGTAGAATTGTATATCAGCAATAAATATGATTGAACTTTGCCAGTACCTCGGATTATTTTGAATTTAGCTGATGTCAGTGGTTACTTAGGAAAGGAAGTAAAATAATACTTGACAGAATTACCGGATACTATTAACAGTACCTGGAATTAATGATGAAATCTCAGTATAGGATTTTATTAATATTGAGGGAAATATTGAGAAGGTTTGACTATTTAGGAGGATGACTGCTTACTTGTGTATAGCAATAAAGCAGAGCATGCACTTTTCAACAAAAAAAGTGTAACAGAACATAACATTGGATCTCAATTGCACTCAGCAGATTGTTGTTAACTAGAAACTGTAGCCTTTTCATTGGTACTGTCTCCCAAAATATTTAGTTTGTACACTACCTACAAGGAGTCTTAGGAAATGATTGGATATTTTTCATGTCTCATTGTTTTTTTTTCTTTTCCAACCACATAATGTTTTAAATAAAAGGATGTGGTAAATAGAGGGGTCATGTTAACAATGCTGTAAATATTTATTACCATGCAGTAATACACACTGACCATTTTGAATGTAGAGGCATTGCTTTTCATATCGATGGTCTAGACTCTTGCACGTCTTCTGTTTAACGTCTGAGGCTGCTGATCAATGGAATAGCCAGGTGCCGATTAACATCAGACTGTCAGTAGGCTCACTCCAGTATAGCCCAAACTCGAGTTGTTTTCAGGGTCTCCGTCCTCTGGCAAGTTGATGAGTAACGTGGAACCTATTGATAGTCAGAATCAAATGTTGGCCCCATTGTTAGAAATTATAGTCCGAAATTGAGCTTTATTTGTCACATGTACATCAAAATGCAGTGAAATGCGTTGTTTGCATCAAATCAAATCAGTGAGTATTGTGCTGGGCAGCCTGTAAGTGTTACCTCGTTTCCAGTGCCAACAGGGCACACTCACGACTCTAACTCTAACCATACATGTGGGAGGAAACACATGCAATCACGGGGAGAACATACAAGATCCTTGCAAGCAGCGGCAGGAATTGAACCCCAGATCAGTGGTCGCTGGTGCTGTAAGGCGATTACACTAACTACTATGCTACTGTGCTGCTGTTCATATGTTCCAAGTTTTTTATTCAACTTGTTTGAAGGAGTCATTTGTATATCAACCAGTCTTTCATTTGATCCGCAGAGCATTTTCTGCTCTGTAGTGTTACTTACTATCAAATTGGTTGTAAAATGTACATTGGATTTATGATGTATGCACAGGAGATGTGCAATTTGGTCTAACTATTAAATACATAAAACTTCAATTACTGTTATAATGGAAATGATACTTTGAAACATTAAAACTAATTCTGAGCAACTGGTTGGAAGGACAAAATAGACAACAGTAAGACAAAAAGAAATTGCACAACATTTGTTAAATGCTGTTGTAGAAAATGAAACGTGTTTATAGTTATGTCAAAATTAATATGAATTTCAAATTTGCTCACTGGTGACAGTTGGAAAGAATTACAAAAGAAATGCTTACTGGATTAGTTTAACAGGCAAATGTTGCCAATGATGTGCTGAACACAAATTCTTTCACAGAACAAAGAGAAGCCGTAAAGGAATAGCACACAGAATGAAGCGCAACTTTCCAAACCCTTAACAAGCAGAATGAATTCAGAAAATAACTGCCAAATAACATTGACACAAAGCCAAGGAAACACTCAAGTGAGCAAACCACTGTGATTGGGAAAAACAAAGCAAGCAAAACACAAACTAACTCAACAGAGATTATGTTCGCGCCCTTACTGGATGGAAATAAACTCAGCTGGGAAACTGCTGCGATTTAATTTGACGGTGGTGACTAATTGCAGTAGACTACATGGAAAGCAGAAACAGGAACCAATCCCCGTTTAGGCTCACGTTTGAGAAGAAATGTGAAAAGGCCACTCGAAAAAAAAATGTTTCATGGCACTGCTCCCAATGATTCTATGGTTACATTATTCATGGCAGAAGGAGGGAGTACATCTGCATGATAAAGGTTTGTAACTGATTGCTCAGACAGTGGTTTATATTTAATAACTTAAAAACTGGGCTGCATTTCTTTCATATGGTACACGGCTTTTGGATGTGACATGGCAATTTTTAAATGGAAAATAGAATGCTAAAAGTCATCAGCATCTCCACAGAGTAGGATATTGAATAATAGTCCCTGTCTTTTTATGATGCATGGAAACATGGGGGCTGCTGGCCTTATATTAATTAGCTTGCAACACCTCTGGAATCTGTGAAGTGCATGTAGGAAGGACCGTTATTCTAATATCATATGAAAGGTTTTCTAGAGTTGATCTACCATGGAGTGTCTGCCATTAATGTTTCTAATGTTGCCTTTGTTGGTGGTGAAAGCCTTTCTCTGTTGGTAGTGGAGTAGGGTGCCTGGTAGAAGTGAGAGGGCATTCCATTTGCTTTAATCCCAGCCATGACTGCCTCCTTTCCATTATGTGTGGTGTTTGCTCCAACTGCCGACCAACCACTTAAAGGCAAAGTTGCTCTGAATTATCTGTTTCTCATAGGTAATGCTTTTCCAGTTTAAGTATAGCCATTAGAAGGAGTGACCTTAGATTTGGATAGCTAAAAAAAAATTGTAGACTAGTTCATTTTTTGCTTCACATCAATTGTGAAATGTAATTTTGAATCTTGATTCTTTTATGTCAGTGGCATGCAATTGAAAATAAATTTTCCATCAGTGAAACATGATATCAATGATTTCTGCATCAGATGTGCATCTAATGGTTGTTGATCCCCTTATCCTTATCCCAGTAGTGCTTGTTGTTTGGCATTCCTGTAACAATTAGGTTTTGCTATGCTTCTTTGGGCTGGGACCCAAATAATGTGATCTACTACTCATTGTCTATCCACTGCCCCCCATTCCCACCCCAGACTCTGGCTAACCAACTTCACTGATGAGTGGATAACTCAACCCAAGTTGGTTGAGGTTATAAGCTGACCTCTTCCAATTCTCCCCAGCCCTCACACTTGATCTCTGCTCATCTAATCCATCAATTGTTCTATATTCCTGTTTTTGTTGGTTGTCGTCATTCCTGGCTCTTACCCATCATCCTCCAAACTCGCTTCCCCTGGCCTCTCAAACCAGTTTATCCTCTGAAATGGCCAAATTCCCCAAACCTTTAGGCCAGGTGCCACATTTTCCTTTGAGGACTCTACAGCACACACTAAACCATGGGTGCTCCTGAAGCTTGCTGTGACAATTAAAGAGGGCTGGTCAACATTCATAATGATTGGCTTTTAACAGTAGTCTGCAAGTTTTAGCTCATAACCTTTTCACCTTTCCAATCACATGGAAGATAGATTTAGGCTGGTGGTTCTGACAACACTTAGAGGGAAAAAAAATAATTTTAAACAACTGTAAAAATATTTTAAATACATTATTAGTTAATGGAAAACTTTGAGCAATACACAAAATGCTGGAGGAACTCAGCAGGTCAGGCAGCATTTATAGAGGGGAATAACAATCACAATTTTGGGCCAAGACCCATCATCAGGACTGGAATGGAAGGGGGAAGAAGCCAGAATAAGGTGGGGTGATCAAGAAGGAATATAAGCTGGCAGATAATAGGTAAAGTCAGGTGAAGGCAAAGATAGGGGAAAGGGGGTTGAAGTGACAAGCTGGGAGGTGAGAAGGGATCTTCTCAATTTATCCACCCCCCCCCCCCACATCCCCACCTTACCTGTAACCACTCATCACCTGCTGACTTGTACTCCTTCCCTTCCCTTAACCTTCTTACTCTGGCTTCTTTCTCGCCCCTCCCTCCTTCCTTTCCAGTCCTGATGAAAGGTCTCGTCCTAAAACGTTGATTGTTTATTCCCCTCCATAGATGTTGCCTGACCTGCTGAGTTCCTCCAGCACTTTGTGTGTTGTTTTGGATTTTTAGCATCTGCAGAATCTCTTGTTTATCGAAAATTTTGGTGTGGCTAATTTTAATAAATATCAAAGATTATAATTAGAAAAGAATAGTAAGAAAAATTACAAGCAGTGCCTAGTTTGTGCTGAATTCTGTGTTTATTCCCATAGTGAAATCAATGTTGAAAATGTGGCTTTAGATAAAGATCACGTTTTCACTTGTGTTTTGTTCAAGGCCATATGTGCTCTGAGAAGGCTTCTGCTCCTACTATGAGAACACTTTCTCATCTTGTCACAATATTGCATTATTGTAGCTCATGGTATCTCAGGGAGCCAACAACTAAGAGTTACCAGATACATTAAAGCCTGATTACATCAGCTCAGTTTGCATTTAACTTTGGTTATGTGCCAATATTTGCTGTGCAAATTACAGCTGAGAGCCTAGCAAGTTCACATGCCAACTTAAAGCTTCAAAACAAAATCTTTGCAAACTCCAAGTTTTAGAAAGAAGGTAGGACTTTTTTTGAGCCCTAAACAAAGGAAAGACAAACCTGAAAGGAACACATGTATCCACATTACAAACACAACACACCATCAAAGAGGAGATTCAGAGAGACATTTTCTCCTAAAGCTAGATCTAGTAAATACAGAAAATTTCAGTTAGGAGGAAATCAAGCTTATACAGCAGGCTATCCAATTTTCTGGTTAAATTGGATAGATCCCATTGGTTTTGGAACTTCTGTCTCCTCTCTCCACTTGACTGCACAGCCACCAATCATGAAAATCTGGAGCATTGACATTTCTCCATGATTCCCTGAGCCATATTATTTGTTAAAACTTTTGGTGGTGGGACTTTAGTATGTTTGTGTCCCATTTGGGGGAATTGTAAATGCAATTCATAAGTAATAACTGGAAGAAGAGCAATCTGAATTGCCTTAAGCACGTGTTAAGGTCTATATAAATGCAAATCATTTATGGCAAATATTCATCCATACTAATAGAAACCGCAGGGCATTAAGCAGTCTACCGACTAATCCAGATTTCAAGCAACTTCCACTTTCATTGAAAATGAAGCCATAGCACAGGATTCACTTAAGTTATTTTTTACCTCAAGTTTAAAGGTAGCCCTTGTCAAAATTTGCAAGATCTCATATTAACTGTAACTATAGTTTAGGCAGAATTAAATACTTTTTAAATTTGAAAACTGCTTTGATCATTCTTGTTGAGGCATCCAAGTTGTTTTTCAGACTGAATCTTAATATTTGCCTTATTAAAAATAAAATGTTTGTTTTTTCATTTTTCTACAGAGGCTCTCACCTTTTAATCAAAAGATGAGATTCTACCTCAACATCAATATTGCCAACTCTAGCTTCTCTCAAGACTTCAAATTGAAATTGGATTTACTGTTGCTAGAAATCATAAATGCATTTATTGTGGTTTACAAAGCATATATACCATTTGGCCCAATGTGCCTGTGCCAATGTCTGTACTTTTCTGAACCTTGGGCTCCATTTCACCCAAACAATCAGCATATTAATTAATTATTTTCTCCTATCTCTCATTTCAATTCCCTTGATTGCACCAATTTCGTTTGTCTTGACTTGATCTGGTAACAAGTTCCACTTTCTGATATTTCTTTGGGTAGATGTGCTCTTTTTGTCTATTTATCTAAGTTGTGGCCCTTGGTTCTGTTCTCTTCACATAAAGATAATTCATTACAGCATTTCCAGGGATATTTAAACCACAGCTCAGTACTTTTCCTGTTGAAAAGTTGATTGAATGCCTCATTAACTTGTCTTTTTAATTAATCATTTTTTTAAAACTGGGATAGCAAGACCACACTTTACTGCCTTGAAAAGCTGGTGGTAATTCACTTTGTTGAACCACTGCAGGCCATCTTGTGAAGGGACTCGGAGTGTGCTGTTCAGTGTAAACCCAGTGATAATGAAGGAATAGGACAATCCCAAATCCAAGTTGCGCATGGCTTACACATTGTTGTATCCCCATGTGCCTGATGTGTTTGTCCTCCATAGTGGAAGAATCTGTGGGTTTCTGAGACAAGCAACTGCAGTGCATTTTATGTGAATTCTTTGTGTTCCTACTTTTAATGATTTGTAAGCCCGGCTGTTTGTTCACTCATTTAGACCTTTATACTTTGATAACTATACAACCTCCCTTATTTGCCATTTATCTCTACTGAAACTCATCTGTCCCTTTCTCAAGGCTGTAAAAGATTTTCTAGAAATAGAGACAAAAATCTGAGGACACTTATTGATAATGCAATAGTTGGAAGTAAACAGAAGAGTTCCTATTACATTATGAAAATAATTTCTTTCCTGACTTTCTAAGCATTCCTTAGATGCTTAATGTAGAAATGCGAACATGATCTTTCTCACCCACTATTTACTCTTACTGTAACTTGTAGTATTTGTGAATGGCAGAACAGACTCAATGGGCTGAATGGTCTAACTTTGCTTCTACCTCTTATGGTCTTATAGTTATGTCTACACTACTGCTACCACAAAATACATTTCATGATTTGTCAGTGACAATAAACCTGATTTTGATAATGATTTTCTCTTCCTGGTCTTTTGTGATATTCGTAAAGGACAAAGAGTGGGAGGAATAAAAGATTTTGGACATCAATAGATGATAGAAAATCTTTAAAAAAAAACAAGGCTGTAAGACTCTGGAACAGTTATCAAATGCTATGAGGTCTTTTGTCATGCAAGCAAGGGCAAGGAACTTTGTAAACTCTGTAATTAGAATGAGAGGGTCCAGAGGTTAAGGTGCAGACAAGAGTTCACAAGACTGATTTCAATGCTAAGTGATGATTCATGATGCTATAGTTTATTACGTGCCCATTATGCTTCTCCCTCACAGTGATTTTCTTTTCTATTGAAGTGATTTCAATAAGCGCTAGAAGTATACGTTACACATTAAAAGTTACTAACTTCCATTTTCCTATAATGGATTGCTGTAGAAGGGGCAACAATGCAGGGAAAAAAGTCATTTTAAGGTGTTAATTTTGAGAATGTCACAATACAAAAGCAAGTACAAACATACTTAAACAGTTTTTTCCGGTTTAAAATTAAGTGTTTCGTAAAATTGTCTTTAATGCATTACAAAAGCTGGGTGTTGGCTTATTTCAAAAGATATTTCAAAGAGTAGTAACACACACAAAATGCTGGAGGAACTCAGCAGACAAGGCAGCATCAATGGAAAAAAATACAGTTGTCTTTTCAGGCCAAGACCCTTCGGCAGGACTTTTAAATGTTAGTATTGCTTAGAATTGAAAATACACTTGGACTGAGATGTTAACTGTCCTGTGCTATCACCAGTGGGATCATCAGTTGATCTGTCACCTGTCTTCAGGAGCTTTGGCCCACTTATGGTCAAGATTCCCTCGAAGTGGTGGGCCAGCAGTGCAAAAGCACCACCTCCCACTGGTGAGCTTAAAAACTTGACATCTGCCTCTATCAGAGTTGTTGGTCGCTTCCATCCAACAGATAGTCTACTCTTCAGGTGCCTATGCAACTACTGAAGGATTTGCAAAAGATGGATACACCGTCCGACTCTTTCACAGGATACCTTTCCTGTGAGTAGGTGACCAAAACTGCACACAATACTCAAAGTTCAGCCTCACTAACATTATATACTAATTAAACGTAACATCCCAACTCCCGTCCTAAGTGCTCTGAATTATGTAGGCCAATGTGCTAAAAGCTCCCTTTACGACCCTATCCACCTGTGGTATCACTTTTGAGAAATTAGATTTGTACTCCCAGAACCTTTTGTTCTAACACATAGCTTAGTGCCTTGCCATTCACAGTGTAATTCCTACCTTGCTTTGTCCTGTCAAAGTGCAACATCCATCTGCCATTTTTCAGGCCATTTTTGCAGATGGTTCAGATCATGCTGCCAGCTTTGATTGTCTTCGTCACTGTCTACTATGCCACCAATTTTGATGTCCTCTGCAAATTTACTGATCCAATTTATCACATTGTCACCTAAATCATTAATATGGATGATAAACAACAGATCCAGCACTGATCCCAGAGGCACAACACTAGTCACAGGCCTCCTGTCAGAAAGAGAACCATCTAATACCACTCTGTGGCTTTTTTATCTCAGCTAACACTGAATCCAATTTACTACTTCATCCTGAATGACGAGTAATTAAACCATCTAGACCAGTCTCCGATGCAGGACATTGTCAAAGGTCTTGCTAAAGTCCATGTAGACAATATTCACCACCTTTCCTTCTTTAACCTTCCCAATAACCTCGTCAAAAAAAAAGACTGTAAGATTGGTTGGATAAGACCTACCACACACAAAGTCATTTGACTATCTCTAATCCTCTCCTTTTTATCAAAATATTTATATATTCTGTGCTTTAGAATGCCTTCCAATAGTTTACCCATGGGTGACGCCAGGCTCACTGGCCTGTAATGTCATGATTTGTTCCTAGGAACTTTCCTGAACAGCAGAATGACATTTGCTATCAGCCAGTCCGTTGGCAACTCGCGTGTGGCTAAGGACATTTTAAATAGGGCCCTTGGCCTCTTGCAAGGTCCAAGGGGACATCTTTTCAGGCCTGGGGATAGGTCCACTCTAATTTTCCCCAAGTTAGAAAGCACCTCCTCTTCTCTAAATCAGATATGGTCCATGACCCAACGACTCTTTTGTTTTTGTAGATCCTGTGTTTGCCTCCTGAGTAAATACAGATACAAACATTTTGCTTAAGATCTCTCCCCATCTCTTTCGGATTCAAGCACAGATGACCACATCGGTCTGAGTCACTTTATATGGATGTAATCATCTCAGGTTTCATCATGAGTTCTGAGAATCCCTGCATTACTTCCTAAAATACAATACTTCATGGACTCCTGTGGTGCCCTGTGCAGAGAAAAAACTTGGACAGCTTGCACAGTTGTCTGAGTATATACTCTGTATTTACATATAGATAGATAGATAGATATACTTTATTAATCCCGAGGGAAATTTGGTTTCATTACAGCTGCACCAACCAAGAATAGAGCGTAAATATAACAATACAAAACCCCCCCAACAATCAAACAACAAAATGCAAACTATGCCAGATGGAAAATAAGTCCAGGACCAGTCTGTTGGCTCAGGGTGTCTGACCCTCCACGGGAGGAGCTGCACGTTCGATGGCCACAGGCAGGAACGACCTCCCGCGCCGCCAAGTGTTGCATCACGGTGGAATGTGGCCGAAGTCCAACAGTAAAAAGCTCAATATCCAGTCTGCAAACACGTTCGTCGATCGTAATATGCCCCGGATTGTACCATCCGTTGTTAACCAGATCAGTAAGCACCCAACTCCTTTACACTTACCACTCTCAGTGCACTTCCAGTCAGCTGGAATGGTATTACCCACCAAACTCCTCTTCTCCAAAAGTCTCTGTTGTCTCGACCCGGTCCTCTTTCCTCGGCTTTGTGATCCCCCTCTGCATCCTCTGTGTGTTATCCTCCGGATTTCAGCAGGGGTGTCTGCTGCTCTGTTCGCTAAACGGGCCAGTATTTGCTGTTCCGTGGAATACACAATGCGACCTTGCTTCTGTTCCACGTGTCGGGATGTAACCATTTCCAGTGCTAAAGAAAACCCAAATAAAACTCTCTCTACCAGCATGTTAGAGAGGGTGCAGCTTCGATGTGTTACCGTGAGAAAAAAAAATACAAAACATAAGGATGTGCATCCTTCAATAGTCTAGATCTATCTTAGCTCTACTAATTCAGCAAATGGCCAAAAAGCTGACTGAAGCCTGGGAGCATGGTCACAGTTCTGTCTGAGGCAAGATCCCCTAGCTACTGTTTCCTTCACTTCTCTGTTTTCTGGTAACAGCTTCTGAAGCATTTCCCAGAAGGTTCAATGAGTTTTGAGACAGGTTCTTGCTGGCTTGACATATTTTGATTGTAGTCCCTAAGAAATATGTTTTCTTTTATGTTGGGAGAACAAAGTAGGAGATGTTGATTTAAGTACATCAGTAATCATTGGCATTACAATCTTTAGGTGGTTTTGACCATGAACAATGGCACGTTCCTGGCCCAGACTGATCTGCAGTGCTTGGTCATTGAATGCATATAGAAGTACCAGTGTAGATGTCCTAAATGTTTGGTCACTGTATCATCTTTGTGCCAGAGAGTTTATCTATTGCACTGAGTTGCCAATGAGGTAGACTGGGTGCTATTGAAAGAGCAAGGGGTTATCACCTGTTACTCCAAGGTAATGTAGCCTGGGGAAAAAATACACACACAGGACAACAAATACTTTTTCAGGTCTTAAATTCCTTTATCTGTTTTAGATGTTTTATTGCAGAAGGAGGGTATCAAGATAAAAACGACAAAATAAATTAAAAAAAACCAGTTTCTGCTATTACAATCTCACACCCCTGTTATGTATACAGTATGGAAAATAACTAAAACAAAATATACAAAACCAATATGGTAGTGGCAAATCTAAAAAAAACAATACAAACAGCATTAGAATCCCACCAACCCGGTACCTTGTACACAACATCAAAAATATGAATAAATATATCTCATCTCAACTAAGAGATAAACTCACATTTGACACACATGTGCTTAACTTTCAAACACATGTAGGCTAGAACCTTGAAATGAGTTCTCCTTGCTCCTGCTATGTGATCAGAAATTAACACTTTCACATTTAGTCACGAAACAATAACGAAGGACAAATAAACTTTTACAATATATTGCCTTGTATTGAATTACTAAAAAGACTAAACTAATAGGCTAATTAAGGAACTTCACAATCAGGTTATCCAGCGCTGATCAATTTACTTGTGAAACTCTAAAGCATCCACATGTAAAACACATCAAGTTATTGATATTCTAGACTTACAAATGAGTATAAATGAATTTACATGGATATTATGAAATATTATTCACCTTTCCTCACCAAACTTGGGAAAAGCATTTGAGCGTCATCCTTTCTAGAACACGGTAACTCTTCGTTCTACTCCACCCATGCAAAATGACATCACCGTTTTCTCTTAAAGGCACAAGCAGCTATTTTAGCATTACCAAGGTAAATACATAAGTGCACTTTAACAATAAAAAAAGATATTTAACAGTCACCAGGTTACAGTAGTATGAAACGTTATCATAAAACTATTTCTGGGACAGAGTTCTCTTGCATATTCTGCATAAGTGAGGTGGAAGGAGGGCAGTTTTGTTGGATGAGGCTTCCATGTGCAAAATATTCCTCCAAGATCATAAAGCCACCATTGATAGTTGTTTTTGCTTTGGTGAAAAATATTATTCTGTGACACCAGAGGAAAGTTGTTCACAAAACTGAAATTTCAGCTCTACTTTGGAATGTCAACTTGCTGCAGGTTATGTAAATCAGGAGTTGGTATAAGTTAACCATTTCTTCCCCGAAGAAACCATTTTATGGGCACCTATATTGAGTTGTGTGGTTTAGAAGCCATTGCCTTTATTCTGACTAGTGCAGTAGATTATACATTTGAAATCTTTAAGGTAAGCTCTTTCCATCATATATTGACATTGACAATTGAAAACTATGGAAACTACTGGTGTTCTGAGTTTGAGCTGGAAACCTGTTTTAATGTTGGAATTGAATGCTGGCACTTGGCTTTAGCAGGTTCTCTAGGTCTGGCAGCCTTTTTGCTTTTATTTCTGACTTTAAACCCCTGAAGAAGCATTTCTCCATTGGTCCATAACCTGCCCACTGAGAGAATATTAGAAAGAAGCTTTTAAGAATGTGTACTGGATGTCTGGGCTGGAGAATGGCAATTACTATAGTGTATTATATACAAACAACAGGAATTCTGCAGATGCTGGAAATTCAAGCAACACACATCAAAGTTGCTGGTGAACGCAGCAGGCCAAGCAGCATCTGTAGGAAGAGGTAGCCGACGGGACATCAACCGTCTCGACTTCACCGCACCTTGTCCCCATTCCAACCTCACTCCTTCGGAACGCTCTGCTCTCCACTCCCTCCGCACTAATCCTAACCTTATTATTAAACCTGCCGATAAGGGGGGGTGCTGTTGTAGTCTGGCGTACTGACCTCTACCTTGCCGAGGCACAGCGACAACTCGTGGATACCTCCTCTTATTTACCCCTCGATCGTGACCCCACTAAGGAGCACCAGGCCATTGTCTCCCACACCAGCAACGACTTTATCCGCTCAGGGGATCTCCCATCCACTGCTACCAACCTTATAGTTCCCACACCCCGCACTTCCCGTTTCTGCCTCCTACCCAAGATCCACAATCCTGCCTGTCCTGGCCGACCTATTGTCTCAGCTTGCTCCTGCCCCACCGAACTCATTTCTGCATACCTCAACATGGTTTTATCACCCCTTGTTCAATCCCTTCCGACCTATGTTCGTGACACTTCTCACGCTCTTAAACTTTTCGATGATTTTAAGTTCCCTAGCCCCCACCGCTTTATTTTCACCATGGATGTCCAGTCCTTATATACTTCCATTCCCCATCAGGAAGGTCTCAAAGCTCTACGCTTCTTTTTGGATTCCAGACCTAATCAGTTCCCCTCTACCACCACTCTGCTCCGTCTAGCGGAATTAGTCCTTACTCTTAATAATTTCTCCTTTGGCTCCTCCCACTTCCTCCAAACTAAAGGTGTAGCTATGGGCACCCGTATGGGTCCTAGCTATGCCTGCCTTTTTGTTGGGTTTGTGGAACAGTCTATGTTCCGTGCCTATTCTGGTATCTGTCCCCCACTTTTCCTTCGCTACATCGACGACTGCATTGCAGAACTCGTTGACTTTATTAACTTTGCCTCTAACTTTCACCCTGCCCTCGTTTACCTGGTCCATTTCCGACACCTCCCTCCCCTTTCTAGATCTTTCTGTCCCTGTCTCTGGAGACAGCTTATCCACTGATGTCTACTATAAGCCTACTGACTCTCACAGCTATCTGGACTATTCCTCTTCTCACCCTGTCTCTTGCAAAAACGCCACCCCTTCTCGCAATTCCTCCGTCTCCGCCGCATCTGCTCTCAGGATGAGGCTTTTCATTCTAGGACGAGGGAGATGTCTTCCTTTTTTTTAAAGAAAGGGGCTTCCCTTCCTCCACTATCAACTCTGCTCTTAAACGCATCTCCCCCATTTCACGTACATCTGCTGTCACTCCATCCTCCCGCCACCCCACTAGGAATAGGGTTCCCCTGGTCCTCACCTACCACCCCACCAGCCTTCGGGTCCAACATATTATTCTCCGTAACTTCCGCCACCTCCAACGGGATCCCACCACTAAGCTCATCTTTCCCTCCCCGCCTCTCTCTGCATTCCGCAGGGATCGCTCCCTACACAACTCCCTTGTCCATTCGTCCCCCCCATCCCTCCCCACTGATCTCCCTCCTGGCACTTATCCGTGTAAGCGGAACAAGTGCTACGCATGCCCTTACACTTCCTCCCTTACCACCAATCAGGGCCCCAAACAGTCCTTCCAGGTGAGGCAACACTTCACCTGTGAGTCGACTGGGGTGATATACTGCGTCCGGTGCTCCCAATGTGGCCTTTTATATATTGGCGAGACCTGACGCAGACTGGGAGACCGCTTTGCTGAACATCTACGCTCTGTCCGCCAGAGAAAGCAGGATCTCCCAGTGGCCACACATTTTAATTCCACATCTCATTCCCATTCTGACATGTCTATCCACGGCCTCCTCTACTGTAAAGATGAAGCCACACTCAGGTTGGAGGAACAACACCTTATATTCCGTCTGAGTAGCCTCCAACCTGATGGCATGAACATCGACTTCTCTAACTTCCGCTAAGGCCCCACCTCCCCCTCGTACCCCATCTGTTACTCATTTTTATGCACACATTCTTTCTCTCACTCTCCTTTTTCTCCCTCTGTCCCTCTGGATATACCTCTCGCCCATCCTCTGGGTCCCCCCCCCCCCCGTCTTTCTTCCCGGACCTCCTGTCCCATGATCCTCTCGTATCCCCTTTTGTCTATCACCTGTCCAGCTCTTGGCTCTATCCCTCCGCCTCCAGACTTCTCCTATCATTTTGGATCTCCCCCTCCCCCTCCAACTTTCAAATTCCTCAGTTAGTCCTGAGGAAGGGTCTCGGCCTGAAACGTTGACTGCACCTCTTCCTACAGATGCTGCTTGGCCTGCTGCGTTCACCAGCAACTTTGATGAGTGTATTATATAGCTTGGATTACTGTAATAATGTTTATGAAAAGGAAAATTATCTCCTTTCATCCCATTGCCCTGAGGCGAGGCAGGTACATATTGAAATCTATTTGTATTATTCTGCAACTTTGAGTTTGCTGACGATTATTGCAGGACCATAGAGAGATCACAAAATTGCAAAGTAAGCTCAATATAAGGTATATTACCATTTATGTTAGTTCAACGTACGTCAAGTTAAAAATTCCCAATTGTGTTTTAAATAGGTGAACTTTAAATAACAAGACATAAATTTTACCTTATTGAATTTAGGCAGCTGAAATGACTTTACACAAATGGCAGGTTGACAACTTCCTTGGAAATTTGACTTGCAGTGAGGGAACATTGCCAGCTTCAATGAAGTAAATGTGAACTGGCTGGTGCAGTGGCATAGCTCGTAGAGTTGCTGCTTCACAACTCCCGATCTCTGTTACCGTCTCTACGCAGTTTGCATATTCCTCCAGATGCTCAGAATTCATCCTGCTTGCAATGCCATCTGTAGGTGAACTGGACACTAAATTCTCCATCGTGTGTGTAGGATTGGGGTAAGTAGATGCATGCTGATAGGCCAAAGGGCCTGTTTCCATGCTGTATGACTCTACAGCTGAAGGCATTCAATTTGCTCAAGGAACTGCCATCCTTTCAAGCAAAGTAATAGAAGAACAGAATTATCCGGTCATAAACAAGGGAAAATCTGCAGATGCTGGAAATCTGAGCAACACACACTATTGCTGGAGGAACTCAGCAGGTCAGGCAGCAACTATGGAAAAGAATATAGTCAACATTTTGGACCGAGACCCTTCATCAGGACTCATGAATCAATTGAATATATCAGTTGAATCAACAGAGTCTTGATGAAGGGTCTTGGTCCAAAACATTGACTGTTTACTCTTTTCCATAGATGCTGCGTGGCCTGCTAAGTTATAACTTTTTTTTAACTTCTGGTTGGACACAAATACTTTGTTTCTGTAGACAATTTTCGCATTTGAAATACACGTAAGTACAACCAGGATTCATGTAATCCAAGTGCCATCCCTCAACTGATACGTTACGCTGAGGCCACATCAGAGAGATAAATATTTTTATCATTTAATCATTCACTGGCAAAGCGAATACTTATTGTCTAGCTCTCTCTTCCCCTTGAGCTAATTAGATTGTAAAGCCATTTCAGAGAGCAGTCAAAACCACATTGCTGGGCCTGGAGTCACATACAGATCGGGTCAGTTAGATGGCTTTTCTTCTCCCAAACCCATTAATGAGCTTGAAATGCTTATGTGACAGTGGTCTCAGTATTTTATTTTTATTTCTCATATATCCAATTGATTTGTTTAAATTCCTCAATTGCTATAGTGGAATTCAAACCATTTCACTGTCTGATCATCTGTGCCCTGGGCTTCTGGTTCAAGTAACTTAACTCACCTTTTCACTACGTATCACGCAAAACGCTAGAGGTCCTCAACAGGCCAGGCAGAATCTATGGAAGAGAGCAAATTGTTGATGTTTTCGGCTGAGATCCTTCATCAGGACTGATTTCCAGCATCTCATGTTTATGATTTCTCCACATATGTTGATGTTCCCATTGAACTTCTTGAAGAAAAGCAGAGAGTTTGCTAGTTTATTAACCAATATTTAGCTTTCAATCAACAACTCTTTAAAATTAAAACATAATTTGATCATTATATTAATGTACTTGTGCTCTTGTGTTCACGGGCCACCGTATTTCTAACATTATAACAATGCTGCAAAAAAAGCGCTTTATTGCTTTTGAAGTGTTTTCATATCCCCAAGAATATGAAGCATGCTTTATAAATTCAATCTTTTATTTTACTAGACTGCTCCTAGGGCTCTTAACCTTGAGGAATATGTTAAGAAAGTACTGAAAGTGAATTTGGAGGGCTTCTGATTAGTTTGGAGCATCTATGCCCCTTTCTCACACAGGTCTGATGCCACAAATTTGGCTGAACTCTGTCTGTAATTGTTTGTAAGTTCAAACGCTGTGAAGTCTAGAACTGATCTTTTGTCATGCTTTGTTGATAGGTGTATCTTTACGCGGAACTGGAAAATAACGTCCTTGAAATTATAAGAAGAAAATAGGATAGGCATGCAAAAGTTAAAATAAAACTGCTATAAACTTTGCTTTATCTTGACAATGTGAACCAGCAGACTTTACGAAGAGAATACTGCTGAGATGTTTTCTCTTAAAATTGCCTACCTGCTCAGATGATACTTCCTTAAATTCAGTTATTTTTCGGAATCTAGACTTAAATAGCAAGGAACAACAGGAATTCTGCAGATGCTGGAAATTCAAGCAACACACATCAAAGTTGCTGGTGAACGCAGCAGGCCAGGCAGCATCTGTAGGAAGAGGTGCAGTCGACGTTTCAGGCCGAAACCCTTCGTCAGGACTAACTGAAGGAAGAGTGAGTAAGGGATTTGAAAGTTGGAGAGGGAGGGAGAGATCCAAATTGATAGGAGAAGACAGGAGGGGGAGGGATAGAGCCAAGAGTTGGACAGGTGATAGGCAAAAGGGGATACGAGAGGACCATGGGACAGGAGGTCCGGGAAGAAAGACAAGGGAGGGGGGGACCCAGAGGATGGGCAAGAGGTATATTCAGAGGGACAGAGGGAGAAAAAGGAGAGTGAGAGAAAGAATGTGTGCATAAAAATAAGTAACAGATGGAGTACGAGGGGGAGGTGGGGCCTTAGCGGAAGTTAGAGAAGTCGATGTTCATGCTATCAGGTTGGAGGCTACCCAGACGGAATATAAGGTGTTGTTCCTCCAACCTGAGTGAGAACAGTTCCAACTTGCAGGAAGACCAGACCAATTTATAATGGGAGAATATTTCCGAAGGTTGTTATTGAGCCACCTCATACTGACAGACTATTACTTTTGGGGCATCACAGGGTTGGCACTCAGATATTCACAACATTTTTTGCATCCATACTGAACATTTGGCTGAAGGGGCTAGAGGCTATATTTCCATGTCTGCTGATGATACAAAACTAGGTGGGATCGTGAATATGTGGAATGGTGTAAAGAGACTTCCAAAACATATCAATACATTGATGGGTGTGCGAGAATATGGTGGGAGGAATGTAAGGTAGAAAAATGAGAGCCCATTTTCATTGGTGTACATAGTAGAACAGTAGAGTATTTACCAGCACTCGAGTGCCATCATTACCATCTCGGGTGACTTCAACCATGTTACCATGGCTAGAACACTGTCCAACTTCACGCAGTATGTGAGCTGTACAACCAGAGGGGAGAGGACTCTGGATTTGATGTACGCTAACGTTAAGGATGCATACAGCTCCTCTCCCCTCCCCCAACTGGGAAAGTCAGATCACAACCTGGTGTGTGCCTCTGGTGAAGAGTAAACCTGCAACCTCGAGGACAGTGAGAAAATGGTTGGAGGAGGCTTATGAGGTGCTCCAGGGTTGTTTTGAGGTGATAGACTGGCAGGCACTCTGTGAGCCACATGGAGAGGATATTGATCGGCTCACAGAGTGCATCACTGATTACATCAACTTCTGTGTGGGCTGCAATGTTCCAACAAGAACTGTCCTTTGTTATTCAAATAACAAGCCATGGATGACAAAGGACATTAAGGACATCCTGAACACTAAAAAGAAGGTGTTTAGAGATGGAAATAGGGAGGAGCTGAGGGCAATACAGAGGGACCTGAAAGCCAGGATCAGGGAGGCTAAAGACAGGTACAGGAGGAAGCTTGAGTGGAAACTCCAGCAGAACAACATGAGAGAGGTCTGGAGAGGGATGAGGACCATCACTGGGTTCCGGCAAACTAGCAACAGAGGAGCTGAAGGCAGTGTGGACAGGGCCAATGAACTTAACCTGTTCTTTAACAGATTTGACATTGCGGCACCTGCCCAGTCCCCACATGAGCCATCTGTTGTCGGCCCCCAACAAACACATATTCCACTCTCCCCTCCTACCCCTCCTCACAGTCCCCCACCTGCTCTCATGACTATACCCCTTTACCAAATGAAACCTCCACGGTGGGCTTCACAGCTGAAAAGGTGAGAAGACAGCTGAAACGTCTCAACCCAAGCAAGGCTGCAGGACCGGATGGTGTCAGTACCAGGGTGCTCAAAGCCTGTGCCCCTCAGCTATGTGGAGTACCTTGCCATGTATTCAACCTGAGCCTGAGGCTCCGGAGGGTTCCTGTGCTGTGGAAGACGTCCTGCCTCGTCCCTGTGCCGAAGACGCCATGCCCCAGTGGCCTCAATGGCTACAGACCGGTGGCATTGACCTCCCACATCATGAAGACCCTGGAGAGACTTATGCTGGAGCTGCTCCGGCCTATGGTCAGGCAACACTTAGATCCCTTCCAGTTTGCCTACCAGCCTCGACTAGGAGTTGAGGATGCCATCGTCTACCTGCTGTACCGTGTCTACGCCCACCTGGACAAGCCAGCGAGCACTGTGAGAGTCATGTTTTTTGACTTCTCCAGTGCGTTCAACACCATCCGCTCTGCTCTGCTGGGCAGAAACTGACAGCGATGCAGGTGGATGCTTCCCTGGTGTCATGAACTCTTGATTACCTGACTGGCAGACCACAGTATGTGTACTTGCAACACTATGTGTCCAACAGAGTGATCAGCAGCACTGGGGCTCCACAGGGGACTGTTTTGTCTTCCTTTCTCTTCACCATTTACATCTCGGACTTCAACTACTGCACAGAGTCTTGTCATCTTCAGAAGTTTTCGGATGACTCTGCCATAGTTGGATGCATCAGCAAGGGAGATGAGGCTGAGTACAGGGCTATGGTAGGAAACTTTGTCACATGGTGTGAGCAGAATTATCTGCAGCTTAATGTGAAAAAGACTAAGGAGTTGGTGGTAGACCTGAGGAGAGCTAAGGTACCGGTGACCACTGTTTCCATCCAGGGGGTCAGTGTGGACATGGTGGAGGATTACAAATACCTGGGAATGCAAATTGACAATAAACTGGACTGGTCAAAGAGCACTGAGGCTGTCTACAAGAAGGGTCAGAGCGGTCTCTATTTCCTGAGGAGACTGAGGTCCTTTAACATCTGCCAGACAATGCTGAGGATGTTCTATGAGTCTGTGGTGGCCAGTGCTAACATGTTTGCTGTTGTGTGCTGGGGCAGCAGGCTGAGGGTAGCAGACACCAACAGAATCAACAAACTCATTCGTAAGGCCAGTGATGTTGTGGAGATGGGACTCTCTGACGGTAGTGTCTGAAAAGAGGATGCTGTCTAAGTTGCATGCCATCTTGGACAATGTCTCCCATCCACTACATAATGTAATGGGTGGGCACAGGAGTACATTCAGCCTGAGACTCATTCCACCGAGATGCAACACAGAGCGTCATAGGAAGTCATTTCTGCCTGTGGCCATCAAACTTTACAACTTCTCCCTTGGAGGGTCAGTCACCCTGAGCCAAGAGGCTGGTCCTGGACTTATTTCATAATTTACTGGCATTATTTACATATTACTATTTAACTATTTATGGTTCTATTACTATTTATTATTTATGGTGCAACTGTAACGAAAACCAGTTTCCCCCGGGATCAATAAAGTATGACTATGACTATGACTAAATGTTGAGAGGTCGTATTGTTAATGTTCGAAAGGATCTGGGAATGTTTTTGTACAAGTCATTGACGGCCAATAAGCACATGAAGAAAACAATTTGGAAAGCGAGCTTGATTACAGGAGTAAAGAAGTTTAACTGGAATTGTATTGGACCTTGGCGAGGCAGACCCTGGAATATTGTGTACAATCCTTATCTAAGGAAATAAACTACTTGCCACAATAGATTTTAATTGAGAAGAGAGCAAGTTTAGAGGGATGTGCAAAACAAGCTTTATATGCAGAATACGGTAGGTTCTTGGGACATGCTGCCAGGGGCAGATGTTATAGTGGCGTTCAAGAGACTTTTAAGTAGGCCATGAATATAGAGGAATATGGATCATGTGCATGTAGAAGAGATTAATTTAGCATAACATCATGTTTGTTACAGACATCATATGCTGAAGAGCCTTTTCCTGTGCTGTACTGTTCCATTTTCAATTCTTATAGGATTGTACTTTGCTTTATTAATCAAATCACTTCTTCTATTCCAGTAACTTAACTATTGCACTGGCAATAAGTTTTTTGATGCTTAAAGATCGTGATAAAATCATATCTAAAATTTATCATTTGGATAAATGATTGCAAATGTCAAGGCTACATTTCAGATGTTGAGAGAATCATTTTCATGTCTAGCGGCAAAGGCAAACTATTTTGTTGCTGAGATGTGAAATCGATGATTATATTAATAGGATAATAAAAAGGGAGAATGTGCTTCTGAAACTGAGAGAATCCTAGTCAAGTTATAAGCATGTAACTTCAACTGTTCAAATCACAAGGTAATGACCTGATTTGATGAGTCAGGAATATGGATGGAAGCCAGGCTTGGAGGGCCTTTCTCATGGGATAAGCCCATTGAACTATGATTGCTATATTTGGAGGAATACTCTAATTCATATCTAGGATGTGCTAGATTTAATGGCCTTGAAATTGGCCCTCTCTACTGTGAACTGGGTTCAGGAAAACAAACACCACAGCAGAATATGTAGGTTTGTGTCACAGCAATGTTGAGCATCCCACCCCACTATACCATCCCACTCTGGTAAGACCAGCAGTCTATGGACAGATTCAAAATGATTTCTCCGTTGTTGATGCTGGATTTCTGTGTGACATTGGCCCATTTGGAAGGGCAAGTGATCCAGAGTTGAGTCTACAGCATTGCAGTGGAGACAGTAGGAAGAATATTTTAGATGTCACCTTTCAGTTGTCCCATTAGTTAGGGTCTATCGAAGCCTTTTCTTTTCAAAATTAAGCCCAGTCAGCCTGGTTGTAGGCATATTCTAGTTGAGTTTTGTAAAGGGTATATTGAGCTGGTGTTTTGAACTTTGTTTACGTGCCACAGTTGTTAGCCAAAGATTTTGCCATTTTGACCAAAATTTCTCAAAAGGAATACAAACACTCTAAATCCATAATTAAATCCTTGAACGCATTTTGTGTCTGCAAATTGAATATTTTCAGTTAATTTGTTTTTGTTTGAATGCAATTTACATGCCTCTATTTAGGAACATGAAGGCTTTGGATAGAATATGTAAAAAATTTTCTAAATTTGTTCTAGAATTGAAATGCTCTAGTCAAGTGGATAGACCAGACAAGTTGGGATTGCTCCTTCAAGAGCAAAGAAGATAAGGAGGAGATTTGAAGACAGGAGTGGTTAGACAAAGTAACTAAAGCAGTTTCCAATAGCTTTGGGCCAATGACAAGTGACAATTAACCCAAAGTAATTAACAAAATGAAACAGAAATAACATCAAGAAAATGGTCTTGTTACATAGAATTTAGAATACGGCTCCAAATGGAGTATTGGATACTAGTAGTGTACTAATCTTAAAAGAAGGATTGGATAAGTGATTGAAAGAGGAAAAATTACAACAATATAGGGAAAAGCATAGATGAAATTGTTGCTTAATGAAAAACCTGGTATTGACCTGAAGGGTTAAATGATCTCCCATGCTTCATAGTTTTGACTCTAGTTGTTCATGCAACATGCCAAAAGCCTTATTCATTTTTGATGACAATCATAAAACACGATTACCTTGTGTTCTTTTGTAGTCTAACCAACAGCATTTTAATGTTTTGTGCATTAGTAAATGGCATATCAGACATTAAATGTTATTGATTCCAGTTTATGCAACACCCATATGAATCATAGACAAGTAGGGACTAATAATGACTTCTTATATCAGAGGTTCAAAGCTGATAGAAAATTTTCCATTGAAAAATATGCATGAAAATTTGGCCATTTTTTAAAGTTAAGATAAATCCAAGTTTTCTTTTAATTTTTTTGAAGGAGCTGGGTATTCTGGCAGGGCCAGCATTTATCGTCAATTTCTACTGCCCATGGTCTGTTACCACCTTGAACATAGAGAATCAAACATAAGATAGTACAGGCCCTATGACCCATGATGTTGTGCCATCCTTTTAAACTAATCCAAGATCAATCTGGCTCTTCTCTCCCACATAGCCCTCAATTCTTCATCCATCTATGTGTCTATCTAAGAGTGTCTTAAAAATCCCTAATATATCTGTCTCTATCATCACCATTGGCAGTGTGTTCCACAAACTTACCATTTTCTGTACATAAATAACTACCTCTAATATTCCACTTGTATTTCCTCCAATCACGTGAAATTATGCCTTTTTGAATTAGTTGTTGCTTCCTTGGGAATAAAGGGTGCTGGCTTCCCACTCTATCTATTCCTCCTATCTTATACACCTCTATAAGGTCATCACTCATTGTCCTTCGCTCCAAAGAGAGAAGTTCTAGCTCACTCAACCTTTCTCCTCTGCACCATCTCTGAAGCTTCCTAAAATGAGATGACCAGAAATGAACAAGTACTCCAAATATTGAATGCTGTATAACATAATACTGATTGCTGCAGCTTTTCTTGTGAAGATACTCTGAGGTACTTTTAGCTAGTGAATAAGTCCATAAATAGGCAGGTGTTGAAATCTAGATCAGAAACCAAACTGGTGGAAGAAAGGAATTATTCATACTTTGGTTTGAGATCCTGCATCGGGTCTGAGAGTGGTGAGGGAAGATCAATATTATAAAGAGGAGTGAGACAGGTGCCACTGTTATTGGTGGTACTGGTGGATCAAGGAGGGGTGAAGATGGAGCTATGTGGGGAAGAGGTGGAGTTGGAAGACATAGCAGGTGGGTGATGGTTTGAAAGCAGATGGCAGAGGAGAGGAGGTGGAGTAGTGAAAAAGATAGCGTTTGCAGCCAGGTGTGGGAAGGATGAAGATGGAGACAGATGTATCACGTTCATAAGTGGGAACATGAGGGTGACCAGTACAGGAATCTACTGAGTAAGTAAGGTAGAGGTGATGGGAAGATAGGACACAGATATGGGAGGGGATCTGGTGTGTAAAATATATTGGTGGAGGAACAGGCTTGAGTGGGTATGGTGTGAGAAAAAGAAGGAAATAATTGGGGGAGCATATGGAAAATGAACAAAATGGTAGGACTGGAATTGGATAAAGAAGAGAAGGGGCATGTGAAGAAATGAAACTGAAAGTATTGATCTTCATATCATTGAGTTTGTGGACTGCCCAAGTATGTCATTCTTCCGCCAGAGTTGGAATTTACTCTAGCAGTGGAGAAGGCCAAGGACTGATGTCATTGAGGGTATGGTAGGGAAGCTGAAATGATAAAGAATCTAGGAATCAGAGTGACTACTTAAGACAGAGTTCAGGTACACTGTAAATCGACTGCATAACCTATGCAGTTATAACCATGTAACCGTATAACAATTACAGCATGGAAACAGGGAATCTCGGCCCTTCTAGTCTGTGCCGAATTCTTACTCTCACCTAGTCACACCGACCTGCACTCAGCCCGTAACTCTCCATTCCTTTCCTGTCCATACATTTGTCCAATTTAACTTTGAACGACAACATCGAACCTGCCTCAACCACTTCTGCTGGAAGCTCGTTCCACACAGCTACCACTCTCTGAGTAAAGAAGTTCCCCCTCATGTTACCCCTAAACTTTTGCCCTTTAATTCTCAACTCATGTCCTCTTGTTTCAATCTCCCCCACTCAATGGAAAAAGCCTATCCCCCTCATAATTTTAAATACCTCTATCAAGTCCCCCCTCAACCTTCTACATTCCAAAGAATAAAGATCCAACTTGTTCAACCTTTCTCTGTAATTTAGGTGATGAAAACCAGGTAACATTCTAGTAAATCTTCTCTGTACTCTCTCTATTTTGTTGACATCTTTCCTATAATTCGGTGACCAAAACTGTACACAATACTCCAAATTTGGCCTCACCAATGCCTTGTACAATTTTAACATTACATCCCAACTCCTATACTCAATGCTCTGATTTATAAAGGCCAGCATACCAAAAGCTTTCTTCACCACCCTATCCACATGAGGTTCCACCTTCAGGGAAGTGTGCACCATTATTCCTAGATCCCTCTGGTCTGCTACATTCTTCAATGCCCTATCATTGACCATGTATGTCCTACTTTGATTAGTCCTACCAAAATGTAACACCTCACATTTATCAGCATTAAGCTCCATCTGCCATCTTTCAGCCCACTCTTCTAACCGGCCTAAATCTCTCTGCAAGCTTTGAAAACCTACTTCATTATCCACAACTCTACCTATCTTAGTATCATCTGTATACTTACTCATCCAATTTACCATCCCATCATACAGATCATTAATGTATATGACAAATAATATTGGACCCATACAGATCCCTAGTCACCAACCTTCAATCTGACGAACAGTTATCCACAACCACTCTGTGGAGTCTCCCATCCAGCCACTGCTGAATCCATTTTACTACTTCAATATTAATACCTAACGATTGAACCTTCGTAACCAACCTTCCATGTGGGACCTTGTCAAAGGCCTTACTGAAGTCCATATAGACAACATAGAAACATAGAAACATAGAAAATAGGTGCAGGAGTAGACCATTTGGCCCTTCGAGCCTGCACCGCCATTCAGTACAATCATGGCTGATCATCCAACTCAGAATCCTGTACCTGCCTTCTCTCCATACCCCCTGATCCCTTTAGCCATAAGGGCCATATCTAACTCCCTCTTAAATATAGCCAATGAACTGGCCTCAACTGTTTCCTGTGGCAGAGAATTCCACAGATTCACCACTCTCTGTGTGAAGAAGTTTTTCCTCATCTCAGTCCTAAAAGGCTTCCCCTTTATCCTTAAACTGTGACCCCTTGTTCTGGACTTCCCCAACATCGGGAGCAATCTTCCTGCATCTAGCCTGTCCAATCCCTTTAGAATTTTATACGTTTCAATCAGATCCCCCCTCAATCTTCTAAATTCCAGAGAGTATAAGCCTAGTCGATCCAGTCTTTTATCATATGAAAGTCCTGCCATCCCAAGAATCAATCCGGTGAACCATCTTTGTACTCCCTCTATGGCAAGAATGTCTTTCCTCAGATTAGGGAACCAAAACTGCACACAATACTCCAGGTGTGGTCTCACCAAGGCCTTGTACAACTGCAGTAGTACCTCCCTGCTCCTGTACTCGAATCCTCTTGCTATGAATGCCAGCATACCATTCACCTTTTTCACCACCTGCTGTACCTGCATGCCCACTTTCAATGACTGGTGTGCAATGACACCCAGGTCTCGTTGCACCTCCCCTTTTCCTAATCGGCCACCATTCAGATAATAATCTGTTTTCCTGTTCTTGCCACCAAAGTGGATAACCTCACATTTATCCACATTAAATTGCATCTGCCATGAATTTGCCCGCTCACCTAACCTATCCAAGTCACTCTGCATCCTCTTAGCATTCTCCTCACAGCTAACACTGTTGCCCAGCTTCGTGTCATCCGCAAACTTGGAGATGCTGCAATTAATTCCCTCGTCTAAGTCATTAATATATATTGTAAACAACTGGGGTCCCAGCACTGAGCCTTGCGGTACCCCACTCGTCACTGCCTGCCATTCTGAAAAGGTCCTGTTTATTCCCACTCTTTGCTTCCTGTCTGCCAACCAATTCTCTATGCACATCAATACCTTACCCCCAATACCATGTGCTTTAAGTTTGCACACTAATCTCCTGTGTGGGACCTTGTCAAAAGCCTTTTGAAAATCCAAATATACCACATCCACTGCTTCTCCCCTATCCACTCTACTAGTTACATCCTCAAAAAATTCTATGAGATTCGTCAGACATGATTTTCCTTTCACAAATCCATGCTGACTTTGTCCGATGATTTCACCGCTTTCCAAATGTGCTGTTATCACATCTTTGATAACTGACTCTAGCATTTTCCTCACCACCAATGTAAGGTTTACCGGTCTATAATTCCCCGGTTTCTCTCTCCCTCCTTTTTTAAAAAGCGGGGTTACATTAGCCACCCTCCAATCCTCAGGAACTAATCCAGAATCTAAAGAGTTTTGAAAAGTTATCACTAACGCTTCCACTATTTCTTGGGCTACTTCCTTAAACGCTCTGGGATGCAGACCATCTGGCCCTAGGGATTTATCTGCCTTCAATCCCTTCAATTCACCTAACACCACTTCCCTACTAACATGTATTTCCCTGAGTTCCTCCATCTCACTAGACCCTCAGTCCCCTACTATTTCCGGAATATTATTTATGTCCTCCTTAGTGAAGATAGAACCAAAGTAGTTATTCAATTGGTCTGCCATGTCCTTGTTCCCCATAAGCAATTCACCTGTTTCTGACTGTAAGGGACCTACATTTGTCTTAACCAATCTTCTTCTTTTCACATCTATAAAAGCTTTTACAGTCAGTTTTCATGTTCCCTGCCAGCTTTCTCTCATAATCTTTTTTCCCTTTCCTAATTAAGCCCTTTGTCCTCCTCTGCTGGACTCTGAATTTCTCCCAGTCCTCAGGTGTGCCGCTTTTTCTGGCTAATGTGTATGTTTCTTTGGAATTGATACTATCCCTAATTTCCCTTGTCAGCCACGGGTGCACTACCTTCCCTGGTTTGCTCTTTTGCTAAACTGGGATGAACAATTGTTGTAGTTCATCCATGCGATCTTTAAATGCTTGCCATTGCATATCCACCGTCAACCCTTTAAGTGTCATTTGCCAGTCTATCTTAGCTAATTCACGTCTCATACCTTCAAAGTTACCCTTCTTTAAGTTCAGAACCTTCGTTACTGAATTAACTCTATCACTCTCCATCTTACTGAAGAATTCCACCATATTATGGTCACTCTTACCCAAGGGACCTTGCATGACAAGATTGCTAACTAACCCTTCCTCATTGCTCAATACCCAGACTAGAGTGGCCTACTCTCTAGTTGGTTCCTCAACATGTTGTTCAGAAAACTATCCCGCATACATTTCAAGAAATCCTCTTCCTCAGCGCCCTTGCCAATTTGGTTCACCTAATCTATATGTAGATTGAAGACACCCATTATAACTGCTGTTCCTTTATTGAATGCATTTCTAATTTCCTGTTTAATGCCATCCCCAACCTCACTACTACTGTTAGGTAGCCTGTACACAACTCCCACCAGCGTTTTCTGCCCATTAGTGTTATGCAGCTCTACCAATATCGATTCCACATCCTCCTGGCTAATGTCCTTCCTTTCTATTGCGTTAATCTCCTCTCTAACCAGCAATGCCACCCCACCTCCTTTTCTTTCATGTCTATCCCTCCTGAATATTGAATATCCCTGAATGCTGAGTTTTCATCCTTGGTCACCCTGGAGCCATGTCTCTGTGATCCCAACTATATCATATTCATTAATAACTATCTGCACATTCAATTCATCCACTTTGTTACGAATGCTCCTTGCATTGACACACAAAGCCTTCAGGCTTGCTTTTACAACACTCTTAGCCCTTATACAATTATACATACACATATGTATATACACACACACACACACACACACACACACACACACACACACACACATATATATATATATATATATATATATATATATATATATATACATCCACTGCTTTACCCTCGTCATCCTTCCTAGTAACCTCTACAAAAAATTCAATAAGATTTGTCAAACATGACCTTCCACGCACACATCCATGTTGACTGTTCCTAATCAGACCCTCTCTATCCAGATAATTATATATACCATCCCTAAGAATGCTTTCCATCAATTTTCCCACCACTGACGTCAAACTCACAGGCTGATAATTGCTAGGTTTACTCTTTGCCGTTCTTGTCAATATAGGAGCAGCCGCATTGGGAGCATTGAACGTAATACACCAAGCTGGAGAAGGTGCATGTGAATCAAGCTGGAAGTTGATGAGTGATGGGATCTCATTATAGATGGTGGAAATGACAAAGTATAATATACTGGATGTAAAGGTTGGTGGAGTTGAAAGGTGAAAGTTAATAAGGCTTGATGATGGCATTGATAATTTTGACATGAATCCAGAAAGCAGCACCAATGCAGTCATCAGTCTAACTGAAAAAGGGTTGGGGAGCGGTACCAGAGATGGTATGGAACTCGGACTGTTCCACGTAAGAAATAAATGAGGAAAAAGTAGATTTTATGTAGGTCAGTGATTTTTGGATTTCAATTTTAGCTCTGATTGGTGAAGTTGATTCTCTACAACTGAGCCACACAATGAAACCACGGTCCTGCTGTTTTACAAGAAATGATATAGAGTAGTTCAATTGTATAAGGGGATATAGAAACGTATGCAGTTCTGCACAATGAAGCCTGCTTCTTCCAAGATACATATTGATTAAAAGCCCACTGGAATGAAATCTCTTCTAAGAAAAAAGTACTCCAGACCTCCTTCCTGATCCTAAAGCAATCAAGTAAATAATCTAGAACAGTACTAGTTTTGCAAATGGTTATGTAATTCAATCTGGTTGTTCATCACCAACTGAACCCCCTTGACAAATGGAGAAACTGGTCCAAATCTGATCCAGATAATATTTGATCGCATGTCATCAATTCTAAAATATAAACCCTTTCATAAGCAAAAGCTTGTCAGCAAACATATAAAAGAAGCTAATTGGTATAGCATTCACTATGGTTTACGGGTGGCTATTTTGCAAATCCTGCATGTTGGAGAGAGAAAATCCATCCAATCAATTGGTTGCCTGAGGCTAACAATCCACCACACATACTGTAGAAGTTTAAAAGACATGAATAATACAGTGAGAGCTTTGATAATTATCACTGACTGAATTTTTACCAAAAAATCTGCATTTTATCATTTCTTGATGTTAGATTTTTGAAGTATTAAAGAACGAGTGCACTTTGTTTATCTTACATTTCAATAATGGTATTACTATTTTTTAAATATTTTTTTATGTTATTTTAAGTGGATCTGTGGCCCTGCTGTCATTGTTCACTCCTACACAGTTTCCATGTCTACGGATATTTTGATGCATTATGTAAATATTAGCAATGGAGCACTTTGAAGGTGAACTTGGGCTCAATTGAGAAAATTGTGGGAAGTGTGCTGGACAATGTTGTGTAAGGGATAAAATTAGAAACTGCTGGAAATGCTTGGCAAGTTGAGCAGTAACACTGAAGTGAGAAACACTAGCTGCATCAGAACAAGGACCTTTATGCTATATCTGGCTAGCAATTATCCCTCGTGTTAGTCGGTAAGTGGGGAGAGGATTGCAATGAGTAGTGGAGAAGGGTTAGAAAGAGCAGAGTGGATGGTGAGAAGACTTGCTAACGAGGAGGCATTATCACTGAAGAGAAGACTCGAATGGGTGAAGGACAGGCTCAGAGGGTATGGAGGTGCCTTTGGTTATGAAGGTGCAGACCATCGTTTGCTGGTTAAGGTTAATTTCTACAATCGAGGCCAATTTGAAAACTGAAAAGTTTGAAATGAAAGCATGTAGTTCATGTCCGTCATACAGTACATATCAATTGACGCTGCAGCATATGCTCTATGACCTCCATGCTGACAAGTATCATACCCATAGAACTAAACCACAATCCACACAGAGACAGAATACCTAATTAGACTTCAGATAAAAATTTGAATATGTAGCATATGATTGCAAACATGTTCAAGAAGGGAAAAGCAAAACTCAAGAAAAAAAAATGGAAGGAGGGCATTTCACTCCTCACTTCTGATTGACCATTCTGATAAGGTTATGGCTGGCCATTTGCCTCTTCTGGATTGTTTTGACCCAGACCTGAAAAAGGAAAGGCAATATATTAGATAAGACTCAATCTGTGCTTTGCAACGGAGCTGCTGAGTGTTTCTTTCTCATATGTCTGCTGTGCTTAGTTTTAGGTGGTTATGGTGGTAGGCTTGGGACAAACTGGCTTAGGGAACCTTGTAGAGGAAATGTGGTCCTTCTTGGAGAGAGTGGATATTGAATTTATATTACATTGGGCAATCGGTCAGCAATCAAGCAAACTACTCCGTCCTGCATAGTACTGATCTTTATGAAGACTTTTGAGATTGCACTCATTCGGACAAGTAAAGAACTTTCCATCATTGTCTTGCTGTGTGGCTTGATAGCGGACATATTCTGTATAACTGAGGACTTTTGAGGATTGTCAGCTTGTTGTGGTGAAGAGGTTTGTGAGCTCCTGAAATCCCAAGAGGCATGTCATCTGAACTTCAGCCATCTGCCACTTAGCTCCTGGTAAAGTAACCCATGGTGGTATTCTCAAGGCAGAGGTTCCCAACAAAGAGCGATCCAACCAAGACCTCAACGGCGGAGATGTTGGAAGGTGATGACACATCACACCGGCGGTGAAGATGGAGAAAGGCTGCAGGAGTGAAGGATTCCCAGCCATCTTGCACTCCATGCCACAGGTCCCTGACCCCAATCTGTCAAGGACCATGTGGTGGCTAATGTGTATCATCCTCCCTATGTTAAAAAAGTCACGCACAGGCATTCTGCATTAAGGGAATCACCATAACATGCTGACTATGTGGTTTCTAGATTGGCCTCCGCAGCCAGCAATAAAAAGTCCTCTTTGCGAACATGATGCTCAATGAGTGTGATCCCATTACTAATAGTCTGTAAGCATTGGGGGGTCAAAAGGGTAAACCTCCTGTTTCTGATTTGCCTGGGTAACTGGTCAGTTAAGTTTCTTGTTCCTAATAACGGCAAACACATAACTTGGCAGTGAAAAATTGCTTCAGCTGTTCTTCAATTTTACTGGGGGTATTTTAATATTTTAGTCAAGACAACCACTCTGATAACATCCCTGAATTTTGTCTCTTTTGTCCAGCTCTAATGAAGTCTAGAGTGAGAGGTCAAGGTGGAACTCACACTGAGCATTCATGAACAGGATTATATATTCCTTGATATTACTCTCATTTGGCGATGACAATGACTGATTAATAGTGCAGCAATTGGATTTAAACAACATTTAGACGCTGGTTTTGCTGTTACTGGAGCAGCTTGGGTGAGAAGCTGGCTATCTGTGAAGCACGGCTTCAGCACGGGATTTAAGAGATTTCTAGGGGCTTGGGACCTTTGATGCATCCTGTGAACGCAGAATTATATAGAGTGAATCTCACTGACTTCTCTGATGGTGAAACTACAGAAGAAGGTCCAGGCAAATTCTGCTTGGCACTTTTAGCTGCATTTGCTTCAGCCTTGACTTTTAGACTGTTATGCTCCACCATCTCTGAAGCAAAAGATATTCAAAAAGCCTCTTCCTACTCCATATTATTAGTTCAATTGCCCATCAGTATTCAGCACTGAATGTTTATATATACTACTTTTGCTTCACTCTGTATTCTACTGCATTGTTAATTTCAGAAGGTTACTATCTCATTTCATTATAAGCATAATATGCCCATTCTCTGAAATACCGTATATTCTGTTTATCTATGTACTTACAGTGTGAAAATTTATACTGCCCATTCTATATGTTATATATATATGTACTGTAATGTGCCCATATTCACTTGTACAGGAGATTGTATCCTAGCTTGATGATACTGCTAGAGGAAGGGATGTGCTGGGCAATAAAGCTATGAATAATAGTGGTGCTCAGGACTTGGTGATCTCCAGTTTTAAGTTGTTCCATCAGTTCTTGTTCAATTTTATTCAAGGCTGCAGTATTGTACACTCCACAATAAAGTTTCACCTCGACAAAAGCTGCATTGTTTATTCAATCAACACCGTCATGGGCTAATACATCAGCTAAAGCGAGATTGGTGAGATTGAGGTCAGCTTTTACTCAATTGCTGATTCTCTCACCGGCTGCTGCAGTCAGAATCTTGCAGCTGAATCCTTTATAACGACCATTGAACTACAAGAGTGAGCATTCTTTGCCAAACAGAACCTTATAAAACTCTGTATCCACTTTCTGGGAAATTGAGCTGTGAGGCGGATTGAAAGAAACCTTGGAATTGCTTTACTCACTCTTAATGGTATTAAAACAGCATTGTGGTCATGTTAATGCACTTCATGGGACTCTGATAAAAAGATTACAATCTTCATTTGCAAGGTTCACGGAATGGGCATTGTTGCGTTTCCCTCTGCAAAACCACATGGTGTTGGTTTCAGCTCAATAAATTCTAACCATGATTGCATGTTTTTGCAGCTGCTGGCATTTAATCTTGTAGATGCTATCCCTGAAACTAATTCTTAAAGGGACATACCACAATACAAGCTGTTCTCTGTGGATGCCTACATTTTGCAGAACCAGTCAAGAAAGAGAAAGATTGAGTAATTGGGGCAACTGGCACAGGAGTAGAGGGCATTGTAGATCAGCTATGGTTATGTTGAATGATGATTAGGTGGCTTAACTGTGTTGCTTTTATTGAGTTATTGTTTTCTCAGAGGTCTTGGAGTTTTGGAAGATTGTGAAACATATAGTGAGTGATGTGACAGAGGTCAGCTGTGTTCCTGTGTTCAATAAGAGGAGACTGTGAACTAGATATGCACAAATAAAGAACTGGATGCACACAGGTGAGGTTGCAAGAGGTCACATATCTCAGTGAGGACAAGAAATGCGATTTGAGAAAAGCATGATAGCATGATTTAGCAAATGCAAGTGCAAATTTATGGTCCAAGAGCATTATTTTAACATAAATTATATTGGTTCTATGACCAAGGCCATTGGCATTGGAAATCACAGTTGAGACTAATATTGCATCTTGCTAGACTGTGAACATTCATTGGTGAGTATTATATTGGAAAAAATAATCAGTAGGTCAAATGAAAATCCTGTTAAATGGTCAGGAGATGACTTTCTTGCAAGCCACAATGAGTTCCCGAAATGCACACTAATTTTCTGTACTTTGAATCAAGCTGATTTTCAACATCACATTTTTTTGGAGATATGCATAGGAACTTCTTGGTCAAAATATACGAAGGGATGCATGTAGCTTCCTCAGAGTTTAATATGATTAAATTGTAAGGTTACTCACTTTGCTGGAGAGAATAGAAACAGATTATTTTAAACATTGAAAATAGGAGTGGCAAAATAGGAGAGAAAAAAACTTGGCGTGTTTGTTAATGATTCACAGGAAGTAAATGCATAATTGCTGCAAACGGTTAGGACTGTATTTGATGGATTGGTGTTTGTTTACTTATTTATTGAAATGCAGTGTTGGAATAGGCCCTTATAGCCCTTTGAGTAATGCTACCTAACAATCCTTCGATTTAATCTGAGCCTAGTCTCAGGACAATTTGCAATGACCACCTCCCATCGGTATGTCTTTGGACTGTAGCAGGAAACCGGAGCACCTAGAGGAAGCCCATGTGGTCACGGGGAAAACATAAAAGCTCCTTACAGACAGCAGGTGGAATTAAACCTGGGTCACCTGTACTGTGAAGCGATATCCTAACCACTTTATTATAAGTGAATTTTAGTACAAAGGTAAGAATATCTTGTTGCAATTAAACAGAGCTGTTTGAAATCCCATGTGAAATATTCTCTGATGCTTTGGAGTCCGTACTGACAAAGATCTAAACTTGGAGTCAGTGCTGCATCGATTGTCTGCATTGATTCCTGGAGTGAAGGCATTGCCTTTGAAAAAACTGAGTACATATTCACTAGAGTTTAGAAGAAGGAGATGAGATCTCATTGAAACATGCAAGATTCCTGAGAGAGATTGATGGGCCGGATGGTGTTTTGTTAGGCTGGAAACTCTCGAGGTGAAGGATCAGGGATGAATGAGACAGGAAGCCTTTACCTGGAGGTTTATAAATGTTTGAAATTGGAAAGGTTTCAATGGAGGTTCACAAAAATGATTTCAGGATTGAATGGCTTGTCATATGAAGAGTGCCTGATGGCTCTAGAACTGTATTCATTAGAATTTGGAAGAATGAGGGGTGACCTCATTGAAACCTATCGAATGGTGAAATGCCTTGATAGAGTGGATGTGGAAAGGATGTTTCCTATGGTGGGGGAGTCAAAGACCAGAGGACACAGGGGTGTCATTTTAGAATGGAGCTGTGGAGGAATTTTTTAGCCAGAGGGTGGGGAATCTATGGAATTCTTTGTCACAGACAGCTGCAGAGGCCAAGTCCTCATGTATGTTTAAGACAGAGGTTGATGGATTCTTGATTAATCAGGGCATGGAAAGTTATGGGGAGAAGTGGTTTGGGGATGAGAGGAAAATTGGTTCAGCCATGATGAAATGGTGAAGTAATTCGATGGGCCAAATGGCCTTATTCTGCTCCTATATCTTATGGTCTTGTGGTCTAAATTCTCCATTCCAGAAGGCTCTTAACATTCAGCTGAGGAGAAACTTCAAGACCAAGACTGATAAGATTTTTTAACACTAAGAGAATTGGGGAATATGGACTGGAAATTGGACAAGGTACTTTGTTAGCAGAACCTTAATTGTTGTGTAATTGGTTCAAGTGCCATAGGGCTTGTTTCAACCTCCTTACAATTTCTAATTGTCAAGTTATCATCAGAAAATTTATGTATATTTGTATTTCTTTATCATTTTCTCTTGTTCCTTGTAGCCTGTATGAATGCATTAGTATCCGACAAGGATTCTTCAGAAAACATGAATTGCTTGGTTTGCCAAAAATCATCACCTGAACTTAAAAAGACAGCCAAATCTGAAACCAATCTCCGAAGCTAGGAGTTGTTGCACTCCAAATCCGAATATGTTAGGAAGTGTTTGGCTGAAAAAGAATTTCTCCACAGTGGAGAGGAATTGAACACATTATTATGGGAAAGGCTAGTTATGGCAACTAAAAAAAAAAGAGCTGGGCACACTAAATGGCTGAAGGCAAAATTTGTGTTAATCCCAAAGCACACTTGGGCTTTTCATGCAGTAGTCAATGCCCTCGTCAATTAAATTTAAATTAAGAGGCAGAAATTGACGGTCTTAGAGATAAATAATCAAATCTGTGTTCTGTGGCAGTACCAATTGTGCCATTGTTAAAGCCTCATGAATCAATTAAGATCTGTGCTGATTTCAAGCTGACTGTTAATGCTCTCTGATCCCTGGAACATATCCCAGACCTTGACTACAAGACATTTTGCAATTTTGTCTGGAGGAAAGCAGTTCACTAAGTTGGATTTGAGTCATGTATTTTGTTAGTTGAGCAGTCTGAAAAAAGGTTGATGTCTGTCAACATACATAAGAATTGTTCATATATAAATGACAGTTTTTGGGATTTCTGTCAGCACCTGCAACCTTTGGAGGGGTTGCTGAAGGTCACTGTATACTTGAATTATATCCTGGTTACAGGAGCCTTGAAAGATGAATACCTGTGGAATTTGGGCAAAATATAGAGCAGAGAGGGAAAAGAAACAGGTCTATAATTAACAGGCGTAAATGCTGATGAAGCAAGTACAGTACCTGGGTCACTGAATGGAAGACAATGAACTACACTCAGTTCGAGAAAAGGTAAAAACCATGTCAAATGTTTTTGTCTCAACTAATGTACCAGTTAGAGGGTATACCTTTTGGGATTGTTGAATTATTTTAATAAATTCCTGCTAAATCCAGTATATTTTTGGCTCCATAGCATCAATTACTCCAAATTGGCATGATGGAGATGTACTGAAGCTTAAGAAGACTTTTGTGCTTTCCAAAGAACTTCGGCAGTCTGCTGATGTGCTAGTCCACAACCCAAGAGACAAAGTTAATCTTGTCATGCATCTCTTTATGTGCATGTGTTGTCCAAAGAATGGAAGATGGCTCTGAAAAGGCAATGGGGTTTGTATCAGGAATGTTGACCGCAGTGGAGGAAGACATTCTTTTAATTAGATGAGAATGGTATTAACCACTGTGACTGGAGTACAGCAGTGCTATAAGTACATTTAGTGAATATCAGTTCATTCACAAAACTCATCATTTTACTCTTCTGTAAAATGCAGCCAGTGCCGGAGACTGATGGCTTCTTTATAAGTTCAACAATGTACTTTGGCCTTGAGAGCCTGTGAATGCATTATTGCTGTTAAAGCAAGAGAATACCATGGAAACACAGGTGTTCTCAGTAATCTTCTGGTGCCAATGACGACAGCTGTTGAATGAAAACAGGGCCTAATGCTAAATGATGGGTCATCTGGATGTTCTGCCTGCGAATAATTTGCAAACCAGTCAGCGGCCAGCAATAGGTCCTGTTCTGCCTCAAACCCCCGTGTATGTCATGAAAAAGTGACCTTCAACAAAGAACTGCAGTTAATGTCCAGCCGTTCCAGGAACATCGTGTGAATAGATTGCCGTGATGTGTAGGAAGCCTGAACTTGCCATTCCCTCACCATGCATGCATTGTTTCTGAAACAAGTTATTGATTGACAAGTGGTGACAAGAATGGACTCTGACATTCAGTAAAAAGTGCTGCCTTTTCCTAAGTGAAAGGAAAATATAGATGTATTTTCTTCTGTGGTCTTGTCGCCTGAGCAGCTGTGGAGTAGAGTCCATATCAATTATTTTGGACCTTCCCTAGGGAAGATCTTTCTTGTGATAATTGACACATATTTGAAGTGGATGGACGTATATTCAATTGATGTTTCAACATCAACTGCTGCAATTGTAAAGACGAGACTGAAGAAGTGTACTCCTGGATTACCTCACATTTTAGAGCCACACAATGGATGTTATTTCACGAATACAGAACTTAAGTAATCATGAAACCAAATGGGATTTTTATTGTGAAATCTCCCCATCTTATCCTTCTAATGATGGATTAGTGGAGGGAGCCATTCATACTTATCAGGAAGGATTAAGAACATGCAAGGAGGCAGAATTGACACAATGCACTTCAATCCCTGTTTATTTGAGTTGTGCAATCTTCAACTGTACAGGCATCAGGAGAGATGCTTATGGCAAAAGGAAAACTGAGGTCTACTTTAGATCTCATCATTCCCAATCAGAAGACAAAAGCACAAAACAGCCAATTAAAATGATGGAATATCATAGCAAAAGTGTAAAGCTAAGTGTTTCACAGCTGAAGAAAGAAGTATTTGCTTACTCCAATCATGGGCGAAGGCAGATTCTTGCTGTAGCTGAGGCAGTACAGGAGCATTCTCATGTGTGGGAAATGGACAGGTCACCCCATGGCAGGTGGCTTGAACGTGAACAGAGTTCACTGTCACTGGGTTACCACAGGTCTCAGGGTATGACCACAACCATGAAATGTCTTTAGACATTGTACATCAGGAATAAGACTTCCTAAGGGACTGGTAGAAGTAATATTTTCTAAGGTGGTTGGATCAAAGGTATCTGAGTAGTCAGTTGTACTTGAAGTGTAGGTCAGGCAGGCTACCAGAGGGAACAAATCTCCATCATGTCTGAAGACTCTTGTCAGATGATGTGAGCACATTGCTTTCTCAAAGAAAAAATCCCGTATTGCACAATGGTTAATGCTAGGTAAGCTTCAATGGGGATGGGGTGAAGAAACCTATGTCTACTTTTTGTCTTTCAACTCAGTGGAAATCATTTACATTTGGACTTTCTTATGACACTGCTTGATTTTTAGAAAATTCAATTTTCGGTAATGGTTATGCTAGGCAGACATGTGCAGGCCAAATGTGCTTTCAACCAATAAATAAAACTGCAAAGTGATAAATCTCAGGCTCCTTTGTTAAGACATAATTCATTGCTTATTTTAACCATGACTGTGTACTCAATGGTTAAATGGTATAGGTGGTGAAAAGGCCTCCTGTGGATTTTATTTGAGGGCAGAGCTCTGATTTGGGAACAACACCTTTGTTTTTCTGTCATTGTCAAGGATTCTAAGGCTTTCACATTTTTTAAAGATGTACCTTGTTAGGTACCCCGTAACTGGGTTGCCAAACCAGCAGAAATGGATCACTCAGTTGGAGTCTGGATTACTAGAACTAAGAAAGTTTTATTAAAGAAACAAGTAACACAGTACTCTAATCAAAAGGATAATAAATGCAACAGTTCAGCAATGATAAACACACATGTACACAGAATTAAGATAACAGGATCAATCAAGCTCTATCGTTGTCTAGGGGTAAATGACCAGTTTCAAAGTGACGCAAAGTTCAGTTCAATTTAGTTCAGTTCAGTTCGCAGTAATCGCTGCCATGGGATATGGACAGTGAGGGGAAGGAGAGAGAGAGCAAAACGAATGAATATTCAAACGGTTTCCACACACAGACCTTCGATATTCTTCGCAGTCAGCTTTCGTGCGAGCCCTTTGTGATGTCATCTGAGGTCACCGACCGTGACCCCTCCGTTTCCAGATACGATCGTTTCTCTGCGGTGAACCTAGCACCCAGGCAAGGGCGGACACACACCAGGTTCCCGCCGATCGTGCCTTTCCACCCTGCGTGTCTATGGCTTGATCCCGCGACCAGCCATCCAAAACTTCCCACTGACTTGTGGGAGACGCACCGCTTCCAGGGTTTCGTTACCTCGGGGTGTCGTGTGTGTGTTGCCTTAGCGAACCTGTCCCTTTTTATCCCCTGCTGGGGTATCGCCTGTCCATCACTTCAAACAGTTCAGGGTTCAAAGGGGGAGCCGATCTTGACAGCTCTCCTTCCGTTACTCTCTCCCATCCCTTCATTAACATCTTCAAATGCTGCTCCATTGTTTTCATTATCTCTCTTTCTCCTGAAGACAGGTGGCAAACCAACTGCTCATCCCACTGGTGCCAGCCCAGGCCAGCTAACATCTTAATTTATGTGTATTCTCGTCACAACCTTAAGATTATATGATTTTATTTTCATCCTTGTCCAACTTACACCCATAATCTCAACAACACTATGTTAATAAAATCCTCTCCTCTTCCTTCCCCACCCCATCAAATCCTACTTCTCACATGATCCTCTCCACGTGACACCACATCCTCAATCCTCTTGCCATCTCTACCACAATTTGCATCCTTTGTAACTCACACTATCTGTAAAATGGGTGATCCTTTTGCGCACATTTAATAAGATAAGATTTTTTTTTACTCCCACAGTTAATACCTTGGGCCTCTTGCAGAGTAAGGGAGAGCTACCTATGGATCTAACATGAATTTGTCTGGGACTCTCTTTGTATCATTCCTCATGTAGCTTTGGGAATTCTGTAATTTATAGGTCCTTAAATTTTATGAAGAGGAGCCTATTGTATAAATGTGAATGCAGTGGTTATTGTATGAATTATTAGTTAGGTCAGGTGAAATACATGAACAGTTTGGAAAAAAAACTGCTACATAATCAATAATTTATAGATCAGCAGCTCTTTATGATGGAAATGTCAATAAAGCCACTTCTAATACTAATGGGTAGTCTGCACTAGGTTAGGGAAACTTGTGTGAAAGCTGTGACAAACATTCAGAGGAAATTTATGGAAATGATTTTAAGGATGAGTGTTTTCAGCTAGAGAAAACAATGTTCCAGCAAAGCCTAAAGTCTGAAACAAAAGGTATTGTGAAGCGAATTACTATTGGAAAAAGAAGTCCCTAAGTGCTGTCATTTCTCTTTAGTAACATCGTAATTTGGAAATGTACATTCAAGATCAATATCAAAGCACTGAGGGTGGGGAATCAGACTCTTATACATAAACTGTTTTGTAGAAACAATGGTAAAGGCAGGAGAAATTTGAAAATGTTAAAAATAGATATCTTAGGAAATGTTGGAGTTGTTGAATGAAATGGTAGGATAATAGATGTATTATAGGCAAAAGAAATGTCTGCTCATTGAAAAATCCAGAATACCATGGCCCAATGTTTACACACATTATTAAAGATGAATTTTACTTTCAGTGTTGAATATTCAATAATCTGGGCAGTCCAGTCTTCATATTGTATGATATTTTGCATTTATTCAATATTCTTGAGCTATTTTTCTTAGATATCAATGGTTTAATTTAAGACAGATCTATTAATAAATGTTAGATATCTTGATTTTTCTTCTGATGTTGTATACAAACTGAGTATGGGATGACATTCCTCTGCCAAGTTCATTGAATGTTGGCCTTGTTAAAATAAGATTTAAGTTCAAGTGCTATTGCTAATTTACTTCAGAATTTTGTCACATGTCCTTAAATAGATAACATTTTTTAAAAAGAATTAAAAATTAATTGGAGGTTAAACAACAGAGGTATCCAGGAAACAAGCAGTTTTGTTTTTTGCCCTTCAGAATTTAATTATTTGGTCTTCAAGATATGTAATATATTGAAGAGATCTGGACATAAGTGTATAATTAGATTACAGTAGTTTAATTGTAAATGTTGGAAATGGGTATGATAATGAATAAGAACATCAATTATTCAACCATTAAAAGATATCTTGTGGATACCTCCAAGGCTAAGAAGTAAAAGTCCTTCTGTTGCTGACTGCACCATATGTATGCCATCAAAGTTTGTGATCTTTTGTGCTTCTAAATGTTGTTCCTAAATTATAAGTATATGTATTTCATTAACTCTTTAGCTCTTTATATAAATCAAAATGAAGGGCTGAATATCAAGTGCCCACTCAGTCAATTTCAAATTCAAATTAAATTATCTATTTACATTTTACATATGAATTTTCTAGGTTCCGGGCATTTGTTGCCCTTCCCTGATTGTGCCTGGGGAAAATGGGGTTGAGTCACCTTCCTGAACGCTGCTGTGCTTCTGGTGAAAGGATTGCCATAGTGCTGTTGGGAAGAGGCTCCCAGGATTTACATAGGAAAGTTGAAACAACAGGGCTCCAGGGTAGGCATGCCAATTAGATAGAAATTTGGCTTGAGTGGTAAGAGGACCAGAAGGTGGTAATGGAAGATGTTTTTTTCACAGCAGTGGTGGTGCTGAGAGGTTCTGTGGTAGACCCTCTGTTGTGTGTCATACATACTGATGATTATGATGAGACTGTCGGTGGTGTAATGAGCAAGTTTGCAAATGAAAGGAAAATTGGTGGAGAAGTATATAATGAGGAAAGCGTCTGAGATTGCAATAGGATATTTGATCAAGTCATCAAAGGAATAGCAAGTGGAATTTCAACTGGATAAAAGTGAAGTGATGAAATTTAGAAAGATAAACTAGGTTAGTGCATGCACAGTGAATGGCAGAATGTTGTTGAGCAGAGACACGTAACAGTACAGGTACGTAATTCTCTGAATGTAGCCATATAGATGGATAGATTTGTATAGAAGGCATATGGCACACTTGCCTTCATCAGATAAGTCATTGAGACACCATTTTACAGTATACAGAACACTGACTAGGCCACACTTGGAGAATTCTGTGTATTTCAAGGGCAATATAATGCAGGAAAAATATGATTAACCTAGAGAGGGTGCAGAAAAATTCACAAGGATATTTACTGGATTGGAGCGATTGAGTTATAAGGATAGACTGGGTAGGTATGGATTGTTTTCCCTGGAGTGAAAGAGGGACACCAACTTCCAACAATTTCAAACAATCAGTCTATTCTCATGAATTTAAATATACAGTAAATGCCTCTTACTTATTTTGCTGCTGTGAGTCCCATTTTCTCCATCACACTTTCTCTCTCTCTTACTTTCATCTGTGGAAGACCCAGTGCACTGTAGTTTCTCTCTGTGTACAGAGCAGTAATTGAATGTCTCTATTCTATAAAAAGAATCATTCAACAACACTCATTTCCTAATTACCATCCTAACTTAATCTGAATTGTAACAATTCCTACAACTCTCCTTTGCCCTTGAGTAATATCCCACAATGCGTTATATTTTCCAACAATAATTGTGAGGCTGCCGCTGCCACAAGTAAGCTTTTCATTACATTTGTGCACATAACAATAAACTCGACTTTCACTTCATGACTTATCTCTTTTCTAGCTTTAATTAGGTATATTTTTGCCATATACCAATCTAGTCCAAATAAATAACAAGTTAATTATTTCTGAATTTAAACTATCCTTTACTTTAGTCCATAAGATGTTTCACTGGTGCTTTTGTATTTCTCCTGCTAGACTAGAGTCCTATCCTTCTGTTCCTGAGTGAAACAATAAATTTTACAGCTTCTTGCTGTGTTCTTCAGTTTAGTTGAGTGTTACCAAACCGTGGGGCAGTCTGCCTGAGTGAGAAATTACTCCTTCTATTAAGATCAGGTTGTACTATAGTTAATTTTTTTTAACTTTCTCTGGATTAAAAAAAATATATATAGCAGGGGAGGAGCCTTTTGAAAATTACAAGTCATCCGCTCCATCAGAGTGAGTCTTTTCTTCGAGCCAATAAAAAGAAAGGAGGTATAAGTGGAGTGGTCATTGTTGGAGTGGGACAGTGGTAGTGTGGCCTGGCGTTGGCTCAACAGGCTTGGGTATGCACAGGGGAAAGCTTTAAGTAAGTTTCCTATAAGTTGTTTTTTGTGTTCGTACAGTGCATAGACAGTGTGCTGAGAATGGGTCCAGCGTTAGTAATATGTTCCTTTTCTGAGATGTGGGGATATTGGGAGACCTCCAGTCTCCGTGTGTGGTGAAAAAGGCACAGCAGCACCTCTTTCACCTCAGACCATTGAAGAAATTTGGTATGTGCCTCCAAATCCTAAGAACTTACTATAGTGGCACAATTGAGAGTATCCTGACTGGCTGCATCATTGCCTGGTATGGAAACTCTACTTCCCTCAATGGCAGGACTCTGCAGAGAGTTGTGCAGACAGCCCAATGCATCTGTAGATGCAAACCCACTATTCAGGACATTTACAAAGACAGGTGTGTAAAAAGGGCCTGAAGGATCACTGGGGACCCGAGTCACCCTAACCACAAACTGTTCCAGCTGCTACCATTTGGGAATGGTACAACAGCATAAAAACAAGGACCAACAGAGTCTGGGGCAGGTTCTTCTACCAGGCCATCAGACTGCCTAATCCATGCTGACACAACAGTATTTCCATGTTATATTGACTGTCCTATCCGTCTTGAACTCTGGTTCCATCCCCAGGGGTCATGCCAGGCCCTTCGCCTCCTCTTGACAGTCCCACAGTATGCCAGGCAGCATCTATGGGAAAGAGTAAACAATTGACGTTTCGGGCTGGAACCCTTCATCAGGAGTCCAAATGAAGGGTCTCGCCCCGAAACGCTGACTGTACTCTTTTCCATTGATGCTGCCTGGCCTGCTAAGATCCTCCAGCATTTTGTGTTTTATGTTTTATATTTGAAATTAATTTAGATCACTTTGTAAAAATCTGTTTTCATTTTGACACAAAAGTATTTTCCTGTTGATCAGTGTTTTTTTTTTAAAAAGCCAAAATAAATCCACTGTGATTCAATGTTGTAAAACAATAAAACTTATAAGGGGGTGAATACTTTTTATGGGCACTATATATATTGGCACCAGTGACATCGGTAGGAAAAGGGAGGACGTCCTGAAGATAGGTAAAAATCTGAAAAGCAGGACCTCCAGGGTAGCAATCTCTTGATTACTGGTGTGCTGTATGCAAGTGAGGGGAAGAATACGATGATTTGGTAGATGAATGTGTGGCTGAAGAATTGGTGCAAAGGGCAGGTTTTCAGATTTCTGGATCATAGGGATCTCTTCTGGGGAAGGTTTGACCCGTACAAAAAGGATGGTTTATACCTGAACCTGAATATCCTTGTGGGAAGGTTTGCTGGAGCTGTTGGAGTGGATTTAAACTAATTTGGCAGGGGAATGGGAACCAGAGTGATAGAGTTGATTCAATGTGTAGTGAGACTAGATGATAGGTGATAGATACAGGACTGAAGGTGATATATTTGAATTCATGAAGTATACAGAATAAGGAAGGTAACTTTGTAGTGCAATTAGAAATTGGTAGTTATAACATTACTGAGTTGTAGCTGAAACAATACCATAGCTGAGAGCTTAACATCTAAGGATACATTTTGTATTGAAAGGCCAGGCAGGTAGGCAGAGGGGGTGGGATGGGTCTTGGTAAAAGATGAAATCAAAATCTTAGAAAGGGTTAGATTAGGATTGAAATGTACAGAATCCTTGTCAGTAAAGTTAAGAAACTGAAAGAGTGAAAAGTTCCTGATGGGAGTTCCAAACAAGTCTCAAAGAGTAGCCAGGATGTAGGATACAAATCTTGATGGGAAACAGAAAAGGCATGTAAAAAGGGCAATGTTGCAATTGTCATGGGGATTTCAACATGGGGGTTTTCATGGGAAAATCAGGTCGGTGCTAGATTCCAAGAGAGGGAATTTGTAGAAGACCTATGAAAAGACTTTTTAGAGCAGCTTGTGGTTGAGCCCACTAAGGTAAGGGAAAATCTGGATTCGGTGTTGTGTAATAAGCCACATTTGATTGGGGAGCTTAAAATAAGGAAATGCTTAGGAAGCGATGATCATAATATGATAAACTTTACCTTACAGTTTGAGAAGGAGAAGATAAAGTCAAATCTATCAGTATTATGGTGGAATAAAGGGAATTACAGAGGCATGAGAGATGAGCTGGCCCACGTTGATTGGAATGACACTAACAGGGATGTTGGCAGAACAATAATGGCTGCAGTTTCTGGAGACAATTTGGAATGCACAGGACAGACGCATCCCAAATGTGAAAAAGTATTCTAAAGGGTGGTGAGGCAACTGTCACTGACATGGGAAGTCAAAGACAGCATAAAGGTAACGGAGAGGGCATACAATATAGCAAAAATTAGTGAGAAACTTTTAAAAACCAACAGAAGGCAATTTAAAAGAATTAAATGTGAAGGGAAGCTAGCCAATAATACAAAAGTGGATATCAATTTTTTTTTCAAATATATAAAGAGCGAAAGAGAGATGTCTTCAAGACAGCCACAACCTTGTTGTTTGCTTTGGAGGCTTGTGTGCTTCAATGACCAACAGAGCTATGTTGGCTGGAGTTTAAGGCTTTATGCTGTGGCTCTTGGTAGGATCACCCATGCCATCCAGATCAAAGGATAGAGGCCAGACTAAGACATCAATCCTCCAGGTTCGGGGGTTCAGCTCAGGGTTAACAACTTTGACCGGTAAAACAATATTGTTACAGAAACAGCAATGAAGACGGTATTCCTGAATCTCCACCTGGGAACTGCATGATTGGCAGTAGTAAAAACTGAGAGGAAGCCATTCACATAATGAAGAAAGCTCCGAACACCGCCAGCGATGGAGGATCTTCATTGCTACCCTAAACACCAGTGGCATAATGAGGAGTAAACAAGTAAAAGAGAGGTGAGAATAGATATCAGACTGCTGGAATAGGATGTTGGAGAGGTAGCAATGGGGGACAAAGAAATGACAGAGGAACTTGAGGATATTGCATCAGTCTTCACTACGGAAGACACTAGAAGAATGCCAGAAACTAGAGTGTGTTAGGGGGCAGGCGTAAATGTTGTCACTGTTACTGAGGAGAAGGTGCTTGGGAAGAGGAAATGGCTGAATTTAGATGAATAACCTGAACCAGATGGACTACACATCAGGGTTCTGAAAGATAGATGAAGAGGTTGTGGATGCATTAATAATGATCTTTCAAGAATCACTAGATTCTGGAGTTGTTCCAGAGAATGAGAAAATTGCAAATGTCACCCCACTCTTTAATAAGGCAGGAAGGCAGAAGGAAAGAAATTATAGGCCAGTTAGCCTGACTTCAGTGGTTGGGAAGATGTTGGAATCTATTACTAAAGATGAGGTTTTGGCTATTTGGAGGCACATGATGAAATAGGCAAAGTCAGCATGGTTTCCTTGAGGGGAAATTTTGCCTGACAAGTCTGTTGAAATTATTTGTGGAAATAACAGGCCAGATAGACAAAGGAGAGTCGGTCAATGTTGTTTCTTGGATTTTTCAAAGGCCTTTGACAAAGTGCCGCACATAAGGCTGCTTAATAAGATAACAGCCCATGATGTTACAGGAGAGATACTAGCATAGACAGAAGTTTAGTTGCCTGGAAGGAGGCAAAGTGTGGGAATAAAGGGAGCTTCTTCTGGTTGGCTGCTGATGACTAGTCATGTTCCATAGGGGTCAGTGTTGGAAACGCTTCTTTTGACATTATATCTGAATGATTCGGATAACGGAATTGATGGCTTTGTGGCCAAATTTGTGGACGATACAAAGATAGGTGGAGGGACAAGTTGTATAGAGGAAGCAGGGAGTCTGCAAGAGGGAATTCAACAAATTGGGAAAATGGGCAAGGAAGTGGCAAATAAAATATAGTGTAGGGAAGTGTATGGTCATGCAATTCATTGAAGGAATAAAGGCATTAACTATTTTCTAAATGGGAAGAAAATTCAAAAATAAGATGTGTAAAGAGACTTGGGAGTCCTTGAGCAGGATTCCCTAGAGCTTAACTTGCAGTGTGAGTTGGTGTTAAGGAAGGCAAATGTGATGACAGCATTCATTTCGAGAGGACTAGAACAGTGGTCCCCAACCACCAGGCCGCGGACCGGTGCCGGGCCGCAAAGCATGCGCTACCGGGCCGCGAGGAAACGATATGATTTGACGATATGAGTCAGCTGCACCTTTCCTCGTTCCCTGTCATGCACTGTTGAGCTTGAACGCACGCGAGGTCATTACCCGCGCGTCATACATGTCAGCGCGGGAAGGAGATCAACTCTACCAGCTTGCAAATGACGGCCGGCTGAAAAGCATGTTAGACATAACATCTCTGCCGGCATTCTGGATCAAAGTCAAGGCTAAATATCCTGAGATAGCCACGAAAGCACTGAAAACATTGCTTCCATTTCCAGCATATCTCTGCAATGATTGCAACGAAAACTAAATTGCGGAATAGACTGGACATAAGGAACCCCTTTCGAGTATCGCTGTCTCCCGTCACCCCTCGATGGGACCGTCTTGTTGCAGGAAAACAATCCCAGGGCTCCCACTGATTCAGCGATATTGGTGTGTTGCAATGATTTTATATGTTCATACGGGGAAAATACGTGCTGTGTGTTTAATATCCAAACGTTACTTAAAATGTTGATGCTATTGACTTATATAACCATATAACAATTACAGCACGGAAATAGGCGATCTCTGCCCTTCTAGTCCATGCCGAACGCTACTCTCAGCTAGTCCCGCCAACCTGCACTCAGCCCATAACCCTACATTCCTTTCCTGTGCATATACCTATCTAATTTTTCTTTAGATGATAATATCGAACCTGCCTCCACCACTTCTACTGGAAGTTCTTTCAATACTTACTTCAAGCTCCCCTGCCCTCTCCTGATAATTGACTTATCGCTATATTCATGCGAGGAAAATATGCGCTGTACGAAAGTGAGTGTATTAGCCACTTATCACCGATATTCCGGTCGTGATTAACACCCCCCCCCCCCGACAGAATCGGCAAAAGCGATTTGTAGAAAAAAAATCGGCACGCACACGAATGTGCAAGTCACGCATGCGCACTTGTGCCCGCGCAAGGCTTCATGGTCATTGTAGTCTTTCTCTGGGTAAACCCAACGTATTTGACTGCTACTCCACCCTCCCGCCCCCGGTCGGCCGGTTCGCAAGAATATTGTCAATATGAAACCGGTCCGCAGTGCAAAAAAGGTTGGGGACCCCTGGACTAGAATATTCAAAGCAAGAATGTAATACTGAGACTTTATAAGGGGCTGATGAGCCTCACTAGAAGTATTTTGAGCAATTTTAGACCCCCTATCTACGAAAAGATGCACTGGCATTGGAAAGAGTCCAGAGGAGGATCACAAAAATGATCCCGGGAATGGTAGGGTTAACGTATGACGAGACTTTGATGGCTCTGGGCCTGTACTCACTGGAGCTTATTGAAACCTATTGATTATTGAAAGGTCTGGATAGACTGATTATAGGGAGGATGTTTCCTATAGTGGTGAATCTAGGACCAGAAGGCACAGCCTCAGACTAGAGGGGCATCCACTTAGAACAGAAAGGAAGAGGAGTTCTTGGCACAATTGGTGCAGGTGGTTGTGGAGGCCAAATTAGTTAAAGCAGAGGTTGACAGGTTCTTGATTAGGCAGGGTGGCAGTGGTTATGGGAGAAGGCAGGCACATTGGGTTGAGGGGATAATAAATCAACCAATGATGGAACGGTGCACAGAATCAATAGGCCAAATTCTTCTCTTGTGTCTTATGGTCTTATTTTGAGATTAACAAAAATTTAAGTAATGTAAGTTGGGAAATAATTTCCATGGAGGAGCAATTTTAATGCTGTAAATCTGTACATAGTAACATGGAAATGATGTAATAGGTCATGGTTTGTTATTGCACTCTTATTAACAAAACTACTTTAGTTTACTATTTAAGCCTCAGAAAACTTTGCTTGCTTGATTCTGGTGACCATTTAGATTAAGAATCCATTTTGGCCATATTATCTGTTTAATTTGGCACAAAGTCAAGTAGTTGAAGGCCTTCTTTAGTAATTTATTCTCATTGTACGGTGAATAGGTGTAGTAGTGTACCTGTAGTTTGGTTTATGCCAATACAAAAATGCATATAGCTTGTTCATAAATGAGTTTTTGTGCAATTGAACCTACGGTTGAAAGATAACTTCGGTACAATATATTCCATTTATAGAAATTTAATTTCCGTTGTTGAATAGAATAACTAAAGTAGATATAGTGAAAGTTTCATTAGTATATTGAATCTAATGGTCTTTTCTCTAACTTGATAAATCTTCCAATTTTCCCTCAAAGTAGAAAGAAATTGATAGGAATCATTACCACTGGTGAACAATTGTACAGTAATTGTGAATATGATAGCAAGAGGATACAGAGCAAGTCTCATTTCCAATCAAAACTCATTGAACAAAAATACTTCATCTAGAAATTGGAAAGTTTTAGTCAAATATCAGAAGCTTCATCATTGTTGCCATTTGTGTTCGACGACGTTATTCCTATCTACTTGAACTCATGAACAAAGGTACTTTGAAGATGCAGCAGGATGTCGATCAGTTGCTAGCTTCCCTTCATATTTTATTTTTTCTCTCCCAATGGCTTTTTAAAATTGCCCTCTGTTGTTTTTTAAAAGCTTCTCAGCAATTTTTGTTATATTGTATGCCCTCTCCTTTACTTTTATGTTGTCTCTGCCTTCCTTTGTCAGCAATGGTTGCCTCACCTCCCTTTAGAATACTTATTCACGTTTGGGATGTATCTATCATGTGGATTCCAAATTGTCTCCAGAAATTGCAGTCATTATTGTTCTGCTGACATCCCTGCCAGTGTCCTGTTCCAATCAACATTGGCCAGCTCATCTCTCATGCCCCTGTAATTCCCTTCATTCCACCGTAATACTGATGTATCTGACTTTATCTTCTCCTTCTCAAACTGTACGATAAAGTCTTCAAGCTCTTGCTTCAGCTTTCTGAGGTACCCACCTGCTTCAAGCAGGCTTCAATTATACCAGTGCCTAAGAAGAATGTGATAACTTGCCTCAATGCTTATCATCTAGTAGCACTTACATCCACTCTGATGAATGACTTTGAGAGGTTGATGATGAAACATATCAACTCCTACCTGAGAAACAACTTGGATCTGCTCCAATTTACCTGCCATCACAACAGGTCAACAGCAGATGCCATTTCATTGGCTCTTCGTTCAATCCTTCAATAACCTGGACAGTGAAGATGCACATATCAGGATGTTCTTGAATGGCTACAGCTCGGCATTCTGTACTATCATCCCTCAAAAATAATCAATAAGCTCCAAGACCTAGAACTCATACCTGCTTCTGAAGCTGGTCCCCAATTTCATCATTTACAAATCTCAGTCAGTTCGGATTGGCAGCAACACCTCCTCCACAATTACCATCAGCACAGGTGCAGCACAAGGCTATATCCTTAGCCCCCTGCTTTACTTGCCTTATACTTATGACTGTGAAGCTCTAATGCCATATTTAAGTTTGCTAATGACACCACTGTCATAGGCCAAATCAAATGTCTAATTAATCAGCATATAGAACTGAGATTGGAAATCTGGCTGTATGGCACCAACAACAACCTCTCACTCAATGGCAGCAAGACTATGGAGCTGATTATTGACGGCAGGAGACAAAATTTGAGGTCATGAACCAGTTCTCATCAGGAGATCAGATGCGGAGAGGGTCAGCAACTTTAAATTCCTCGGTGTTACCATTTCAGAGAATCTGTCCTAGGTTCAGAAAGTAAATGCCATTACAAAGAAAGCACGGCAGCACCTCTACTTTCTTAGGTGTTTGCGAAGATTCGGCATGTCATCTAAAACTTTATGAAGCTCCTATAGATATACGGTGGAGAAATATTGACTGCTTGCATCATGGCCTAGTAAGGAAATAGAAAAGCCTACAAAAAGCAGTGGATATAGCTCAGGCCATCATGGGTAAAACCCTTCCCGCCATTGAGTACATCCATATGGAGCGTTGTCACAGGAAAGCAGCATCCATCATCAAGGACCCCCACCATACAAGCCATGCTCTCGTTTCCCTATTGCCATCAGGAAGGAGGTACAGGAGCCTCAGGGTCCACACCACCAGGTTCAGGAACAGTTATTACCCTCAACCATCAGGCTCTTGAACCAGCGGGGATAACTTCACTCATCTCAACACTGAAGTGTTCTCCAACCTATAGATTCACTTTCAATGGCTCTTCATCTCCTGTTCTCAATATTTATCGCTGATTTAGATATTATTTATTTATTTGCAGCTTGTTGTCTTTAGCACCCTATTTTGCCCCTTTATTAGGGAGAGAGACAGCCTGTGGCATGTCGAACTGTGGGGTGAATGATTAGTTTTTGTTGTACTGTAGATTATGGTCTCTCTTGGGTCTTTGCTATTGCTTGCTTGGTGGGTTGTGGGTGCTGATGCTTTTTGCTGGAGTAAGAGGGGGAGAAGGATTGTCAATGCTTGCTGCTGTTTATGCATGGAGGGGGAGTGGGGCGTTTTGGGGTTCTAACATTTTTATTGTCACTTGTTCTTTGGGGTATGCTTCTGTTTTTGTGGATGTCTGTGAAGAGCAAGAATTTCAGGTTGTATTGTGTTAGATGGAAATATTGAGCTATTGAACTGTTCATCCATCCTGTTGTGTGCGGTCTTGATTCAATTGTTTTTCTTTTTATTTACTGTGAGTGCCGCCGTTTTATCCAGTGACATATATGCACTTTGATACTAATTTAACCTTGAATTTTGATCATGAGCAACACACACTAAATTTTGGAGGAACTTAGCAGGTCAGGCAGATCTGTGGAAGGGAATAAGAAGCCAATGTTTTGGGACAAGAGCCTTGGTGCCTGGATTAAAGGACATGTGTTATAAGGAGAGATTGGACAAAAACTTGAGTTGTTTTCATTGGGGTGGTGGAGGCTGAGGATAGCTTTGTAGTGGATCATTAGTTTATAAGAGGCATAAAAAGTGTGTATAGCCAGAATTTTTTTTTCCCTAGGGATGAAATGTCTGATAACAGATAGCATGCATATTAAGGTAAAAGGGAGTAAATTGAAAGGAGATGTGCCGGGCATGTTTCTTTTACACAGGGAGTGTTAGGTGCCATGCATGCACTGCCCTGGGTGTTATAGAGGCAATTGCAGTAGAGGTGTTTACGAGGCTCTGGGATAGGCATGTGAATGTGCAAAAAATGGAGGGACAGGCAGAAAGAATTAGTTTAGTTAGGCATTCAATTTCTATTTTAATTAGTTTGGTACAACGTTGTTGTCTGTTTCTACGTTTGTACTGTTCTATGATCAATTTATGTAATCGCTTACAAACTTCTGATTGCAATATCTGAGCCAACTTGGTCAGCTGTACTTTCCCTGCTCTGCTTTCTCTGGACGTATTTCATTCTATTGGACATCCAATGTTCTTAGCCTGGCTTTGGTTAGCTCTACAACCACATTATTCTTCTGGTGTTAATCCTGTTTCTTGCATTAGCTGTTCCCTCGGGCTGAAGTCCCAGAATCCACAAGTAGTTCAATCTTTGAGTAGGTCCTTCAAAACTGAAACCACAGATACTATATATCATAGCTTTATTAAGAGAATTTCAAGGGATTCTCTCTGCCTGTCTTTTGAGAACTGCTAACACAGTTATGTAGCTTGGTTGAATTGCATCCAGTGCATTATCCGGGTTCTGATCTGAGGGCTTTATGATATGTATGATATAATTCTTATAACTTATGATCAGTGACTCACAATAACATCTTAATGTTAATCTTTCTGGTTTATCGGCCGAAGTCAGTTCAATATCAGGGGTAAACTCTTGTCTTAATTACTTAGAAAGATTATTTTCTTATGTGGTTTATTTTTCTATTATGCACTGTCTCAATTGGTTCATTCAATTTGGAGGGATAGTATTTGGCATTTAGTGTTCTGATTAAGACTGGAGGTCCAAACATTAGTACTTTTGACATTGGTCATTATATTCTTCTCTTTTGTTTACTATTGTATTGAAGGTTAGCCTTCAGTAAATTAAAGTGAAGAATACAGTACTTTTATTTATAAAAGAGCTTGCAGAGAGAAGGATGTATTTTCAGAGTGATAACTCCCCCAGTGGCAGACAACTCCTTCAGGATCAGAATCTTGTTTAATATCACTGGCATCTGTCATGGAATTTGTTGTCTTTGTGGCAGAAATACAATACAAAATTGTTAAATTAAATAAGTGGTGCGAAAATAGAAATAAAGTAGTGAGGTAGTGTTCATGGGTTCAATGTCCATTCAGAAATCTGATGGCAGGGGGGAAGAAGATGTTCCTGAATCATTGAGTGTGTGCCTTTAGGCTTCTGTACCTCCTTCCTAATGGTAGCAATGAGAAGAAGGCAAGACCTGGGTGATGAGCTCCTGAATGATGGATGCTGCCTCGTTGAGGCATTGCTCCTTGAAGATGTCCTGGATACTATGGAGGCCAGTGCCCATGACGGAGCTGACTGAGTTCATAACTCTGCAGCTAATTTCAATCCTGTTCAGATACCCCCCCCCCACCCCCCATATCAGACGATGATGCCAGTTAAAATGCTCTCCATGTACCTCTATGGAAATTTATGAGTGCCTTTGGTAACATACGAAATCTCCTCAAACTCTTAAAGAAATATAGGTGATGTCATGCCTTCTTTGTAGCTGCATTGATATGTTGGGTTCAGGATACAGTCTCAGAAATAGACACCCAGGAACTTGAAGTTGTTCACTGGTTCCACTCTTTCCTGGGACAGACTGACACTCTGGCAGGCTTATTACCGAAGATTGCCACTAATTTCATGGTACAATCTTATTGAAAGGGTACTAACCAATATTGAATACATTTCACTTTCAAGCTTCATAGTCATAGTCATACTTTATTGATCCCGGGGGAAATTGGTTTTTGTTACAGTTGCATCATAAATAATAAATAGTAATAAAACCATAAATAGTTAAATAGTAATATGTAAATTATGCCAGTAAATTATGAAATAAGTCCAGGACCAGCCTATCGGCTCAGGGTGTCTGACCCTCCAAGGGAGGAGTTGTAAAGTTTGATGGCCACCGGCAGGAATGACTTCCTATGAGGCTCAGTGCAGCATCTCGGTGGGATGAGTCTCTGGCTGAATGTACTCCTGTGCCCGTCCAGTACATTATGTAGTGGATGGGAGACATTGACCAAGATGGCATGCAACTTAGACAGCATCCTCTTTTCAGACACCACCGTGAGAGAGTCCAGTTCCATCCCTACAACATCAGTGGCCTTACGAATGAGTTTGTTGATTCTGTTGGTGTCTGCTGCCCCAGCACACAACAGCAAACATGATAGCACTGGCCACCACAGACTCGTAGAACATCCTCAGCATCGTCCGGCAGATGTTAAAGGACCTCAGTCTCAGTAGAGACAGCTCTGACCCTTCTTGTAGACAGCGTCAGTGTTCTTTGACCAGTCCAGTTTATTGTCAATTCGTATCCCCAGGTATTTGTAATCCTCCACCATGTCCACACTGACCCCCTGGATGTAAACAGGGGTCACCGATACCTTAGCTCTCCTCAGGTCTACCACCAACTCCTTAGTCTTTTTCACATTAAGCTGCAGATAATTCTGCTCACACCATGTGACAACGTTTCCTCCCGTAGCCCTGTACTCAACCTCATCTCCCTTGCTGATGCATCCAACTATGGCAGAGTCATCCGAAAACTTCTGAAGATGACAAGACTCTGTGCAGTAGTTGAAGTCCGAGGTGTAAATGGTGAAGAGAAAGGGAGACAAGACAGTCCCCTGTGGAGCCCCAGTGCTGCTGATCACTCTGTCGGACACACAGTGTTGCAAGCACACGTACTGTGGTCTGCCAGTCAGGTAATCAAGAATCCATGATACCAGGGAAACATCCACCTGCATCGCTGTCAGTTTCTGCCCAGCAGAGCAGGGCGGATGGTGTTGAACGCACCAGAGAAGTCAAAAAACATGACTCTCACAGTGCTCGCTGGCTTGTCCAGGTGAGCGTAGACAGGGTTCAGCAGGTAGACGATGGCATCCTCAACTCCTAGTCGGGGCTGGTAGGTGAACTGGAGGGGATCTAAGTGTGGCCTGATCATAGGCCGGAGCAGCTCCAGAACAAGTCTCTCCAGGGTCTTCATGATGTGGGAGGTCAATGCCACCAGTCTGTAGTCATTGAGGCCGCTGGAGCGTGGCGTCTTCGGCACAGGGACGAGGCAGGACGTCTTCCACAGTACAGGAACCCTCTGGAGCCTCAGGCTCATGTTGAATACATGGCGAAGTACTCCACATAGCTGAGGGGCACAGACTTTGAGCACCCTGGTACTGACACCATCCGGTCCTGCAGCCTTGCTTGGGTTGAGACGTTTCAGCTGTCTTCTCACCTGTTCAGCCGTGAAGCCCACTGTGGTGGTTTCATGTCGGGGAGGGGTATAGTCATAAGAGCAGGGTGGTGGACTGTGAGGAGGGGTAGGAGGGGAGAGTGGAATATGTGTTGGTTGGGGGCCGACAACAGATGGCTCATGTGGGGGATGGGCAGGGGTCAGAATGTCAAATCTGTTAAAGAACAGGTTAAGTTCGTTGATAAATGTATCACTTGAAGATACATTTAATATTTGAAACATATGGTGAACAAGAGCTATTGAATTATGAAGAATTGCAATTGAAGCTAAACAGTAAAACTGTTAGAAACATCCCCTGTCCTGGGAATATTTTTATTTATTTTATTTTATTTTTATTGAGATGCAGCATGGAATGGGCATTTCCAGCCTTTCGAGTCATGCTGACCAGCAATCCCTGATTTAATCCTAGCCTAATCACAGGACAATTTCCAGTGACCAATTAACCTACAAACCGGTACATCTTTGGATTGTGGCAGGTACAGGGTTCTGAGTTGTATAATCAGCCATGATCATACTGAATGGCGGTGCAGGCTCGAAGGGCTGAATGGCCTACTCCTGCACCTATTTTCTATGTCTCTATGAGTAAACCAGATCACCCAGAGGAAACCTACACAGTCATGGGGAGAAAGCACAGGTAGTTGCGGTGGGAATTGAACCCGGGTCGCCTGTACTGTAAGACATTGTGCTTGGCACCACGCTACCATTCCAGTGTGAGGGGAAGGCTATTGATGAGAGATCTAAGATGCTTGAGCTATAGACATTCCTTATAGATTTCATGCTTTGATGTGCTGGTGTTGCCAATGCTGACCTTCGCCAGCCACACCCATCTTACATCATGTGTCAAGTTTTTCTCTAGCTATTGCAGTCTTGTTCCTATGGCCTTTATCTACATTTAACTGAGCTTACTTATATTGTCCTCAATTGTGTGCCACCTTGATCCTGAGTACAGCTACTTCCACCTCTTTGCCGCTCAGCTTTATATTTCCAGTTGAGATTTGGATCCTGACCCAATGTATGTTACTAGAGAACTTGCTTTGTGAGATGCTGAATTAACACCTTGCACCATTTAACTGATGGAACAACATGAAGGGATTGTAACTGATCTGTGAATATGCCATTTTGGCACAGTCTTCCAGTTGTCAGGTAGACGCAAGAGCTGAACGCGTACAGGGACAGGGGACAAAGAAGTACTGTTGCATTGATTTTCAACACCACTTTTGGGATGCCAGGGCTAAAAATCTTTGTTATCCCCACTGAACTGAGTCACTTTTGAACTATGAGCAGCAAAGCAAGTCACTGGTACATTTCCAGTTGTGGAGACCTTTAGGAGACTTGTCAATATAACAAGATCTTCCCTGGAACTTTCAAGCCAGAAGTTAATGCTAAACCACATGGATAGGCGCTTGGTCAGATTTCCAAATACATAAGCAGAGAGGTAGGTTTCTCTTCCCTGTTTTGGACAAACATATGCACGGACTTCAATCTCGTCTCCTGAAATCTTATGTCAAGCTGGAAGATTATTATTTATTGTAATGTTCAGGCCATTTCCTGCTCTTGTTCAGTGCCTTGTTGCCTATCGACTCCCAAAAAACAAAATATTGGGGGTGCAGATCTTTGCCTTAATCGATTGGTTGTGGCGTACTTTTGGCATTTAATATGCATAAAGCCCTTTGCTGTTACTTCATTCTAATGGATGCCTCGTATTTTCACAGACACACTTTTTAATATCGTACATTTTGTATGTATTGATGTAACCCACTGATGCTCATTAATGTACTGGAGTTTGTGTTCTTGTCCACTGTTGCTATCCAAACCAATATTCAGATTTGAATACTATACTGGATTTTCTGCCCTTGGGTTTCTGATTCAAATGGCCTTGATCTACTAACTCCTCCCTACTTTATTTTAAACAACTTGGTCTGTTAAATTGGGAACATAAAAGCCCAAATAAAATCTTCAATTCACCATCATACAACAAATCTGATCATTCTTTTAGCTTGTTAATGCTCCATTGAAATGATTCCTTCACGGTTAACAACTAACACACCCAAGGATGTGCTGAGGGAAGCCCTTGAGTATCGCCATATACAGACATCCCACCCTGCAAAAACTCATTTCAGGAAAGTAGCACCATCAATTTGAGGGATACTCCCGGAACTTCTGGGAGAGGTGGGATGTCTGCAATAGAGTACCTCCTTAGCAGCTAGCCGGCTAGTTTAAATAACGTTAGCTATGCTAATGAACGAATGACAACTGTTAAACTCACCTCAACATGTCTTTTTCAGTCTTAACCCACCACAGGCAATAGAGAAGTCACTGTTGCAAACAGTGCAGCGAGCAACACTCATTATTTTTGACCCCTATTAGGCAGGGGTACACTTTAGGGTAGTCTGGGGTGATGTACGTTTTATATTTTCTTTTTTTTGGAGCACTCTGCCATGGTGCACTCTCTCTCTCTCTCTCTTTCACGCTCGCTCTATCTCTCTCTCGCTCTCTCTCACACTCGCTCTCTCTCACACTCTCTTGCTCTCTTGCTCACTCTCTCTCTCTCTCTCGCTCTTGCGCTCTCTCGCTCGCTCATTCTCAAAAAAATTGATGTCCGGGATATTGTATATAATTTGTGGACATCAGGGAGCCACTATTAATATGCGGGAGACTCCTGGAACTTCCGGGAGAGCTGGGATGTCTGCATATATTCCAGCACCAGATTAGCATGTCCACAATGTTCAACACAACAACAGCAACTCAAGCAGTAACAATAACAGAAGCAACAGAAAAATAAGGTCACTTCCCACCCTCCATTCCCAGGGATGACTGCCTCCGGACCTCCAGTCATTGGCCCCGGACTCTGAAACTTGCAGTCGTTAGACCTCCAGGCTCAGCCTCTGGCCCAGACTCCGTGACTGCAGAGACTGGGCATCCGACATCCAGTCCCTAGCTGAGTCTCAACCTTTACCTATGGCCTCAGTCTCACTGATTTCAGTCTTCAACCTTTTGGACATTTTATCTCCAGACTTGCTGAGATCTAGACTTTCAATCTTCAGCTTTGCCCTCTAAACTCACCAGTCAAGGGTTTGACCTTTGGGTCCTGATTGACCTGACTTCGGGAATCATTGACTTTGACCGCGCAGTACTTCGAGCCTCGACTTTCGGATTGCCATGGGCCTCTGATCTTGGTAGCCAGGTGAGGGTCCCATTTGAACCTCCAACTTGGGATTTGGCATCCTGAAGATTGCTGGTTTCCTTAGCACTTGTCAACGCGTGGCGTTCCAATCTGGACTCCAAACACAGGCTCCCTGACTCTTCATTCTTCTTTATCGTAGTCTCTAAACCTAACTTGACCAGCACAGTCTTCCAAACCACCCTTACAAATCTTAAAAAAAGCAACAAAGTTTGAACAATGACATCTACAGACATCACAGCTCAGTACCAACTTGACCTGGACACAGGCTTCTGCCCCTGACTCTTCATTTCCTGCCCCTGACCTCTAAGTCTCTGCTTGAATTTAATCAACTTCCACTTTAATCAACTTAAGAACAAAGAAAAGGAAATTAAATCTTCAGTTGTCAATTACATAACAGATCTGATTATTCTTTCAGTTTAATAATGCTCTGTTGAAATGATTCCTTAACTGTACCTTGGGGAATGATTTTTCAAATCTGACAGTGGTGCAGGCAATAAATAGCTCCCTGAATTCAAGTTTTACAATTAATATCAGGACCCAGCTCAAAAACTTCAAGGCTGTTTTATTTCTTCTGCCACCATGGCGATGTAGAATTAATCTGAATGTTTATTACCACCTTTCCTACCTTTCCTATCCACTAGTATTGATAGGGGAACATAAAACGCATGGAGTGAACAGAAACCAATCCTCACAGAGGGATCAGAAGTGGAGAGATGTTCCTGGGTGTCAATATCTCTGAGAATTTAACCTGTCCCCAACATATTTCGTGCAGCTATAAAGAAGGCAAAACAGCAGCCATGTTTCATTAGGAGTTTGAGGAGATTTGGTTTGTCAACTAAAACACTCAAACTTCTACAAACATACCATGGAGAACTGCATCAACACCTGGTATTGGGGAGAGGGGAGCTTCTGCACAAGATCAAAATAAGCTGCAGAAACTTGTAAAATTTGTCAGCTCCTTGTGTTGGCGCATGGCCAAGTGGTTAAGGCATTTGTCTAGTGATTTGAAGATCGCTAGTTCGAGCCTTGGCTGAGGCAGCGTGTGTGTCCTTGAGCAAGGCACTTAACCACACATTGCTCTGCAACGACACTGGTGCCAAGCCATATGGGTCCTAATGCCCTTCCCTTGGACAACGTCGGTGGCGTGGAGAGGGGAGACTTGCAGCATGAGCAACTGCTGGTCTTGCATACAACCTTGCCCAGGCCTGCGCCCTGGAAACCTTCCAAGGTGCAAAACCATGGTCTCATGAGACTAATGGGTGCCTATATATTCAGATCCTTCATGGGTACCAGCCTCCGTAGTATCTAAGACATCTTCAAGGAGTGGTGCCTTAGGAAGGCGCCATCCATCATCAAGGATCCCTACCACCCAGGACATGCCCTCTTCACATTGTTACAGTCGGGAAGGAGATACAGAACCCTAAAGGCACACACTCAATGATTCAGGAACAACTTCTTCCCCTCTGTCATTCGATTTCTCAATGGATGTTGAACCCATGAAAACTACCTCACTATTTTTTATTTATGTTATTTTGCTCTGCTTATTTTAACTTTACTATGTAATAGGCATATATATACTTAATGGAACTCAGTATTTTCTCTATATTTATTTATCATGAATTTCATTGCACTGCTGCCATAAAGTTAACTCCTTTCATGACATGTGCTGGTGATATTAAATCTGATTCTGATATAGACATACAATTAAAATTAAATATTGCAGTAGCAGACAGGTATTTAAATGCCATTCATAATAACAGATGACACCACTCCTAAGTCTGAACAATCAAATGGGTATGGAGGTTCTGTAGAAACTTCTTTCAGTTACAAGCATTCTGAACTTTGGCAATATTGACAGGCAGACTTAAAGTGAGAAAATGAAGTCACCCATTAATTGTACAACAACCTTATTACAGTGACTGCCATCACCAACTTTATTCAGTTCTTGCAACTATATAAAAAGGTAGATACTTACCTGTGATCAACATAGGATGATCTTGAGACTGCCCAAAAGGAGTTTGTACATTATCACTGTGACCATGTGGGTTTCCTCTGGGTACTCTGGTTTCCTCCCACAGTCCAAAGATGTGCAATTGGTAGGTTAATTAGTCATTATAAATTGTCCCATGATTAGACTAGGGTTAAATTGGGGGTTGCTGGGTAACCTGGCTCAAAGGTGCTGGAAGGACTTACTCCACACTGTATCTCAATAAAAAAAATCTTTAAGCCGTACATCTGTTAAAACTAACATCTAGGTTTGATGTCTTGGAGAAATAATCCAAACTTGGGAGATATATGAATACAAGAGATACTGCAGATGTTGTAAATCTTGACTAATACTCACAAAACTAGAGGAACTTGGCAAGTGCGACAGCATCTATGGAGAGGAAAAAAACTGTCAACATTTCATTCTCAGCCTGAAATCTCAACTGTTTATTCCCTCCATAGATGCTGTCTGACCTGTTGAGTTCCACCAGCACTTTGTGTGTATTCGACTCTTGTTAGTTCAAGCAAATCATTTTCAGCCTTTGACCAAAGGCTTCTGGCTGCAGGTAAGAGTTGCTTGTGAACTTTATAGTGGATGAGATTATTCCAAGTTCCATCTTGGAACTGCCCTGATTTTTTTTATTTTGCAATGCATAAAAGTGATCTGTATTGAAATGATACAACAAGAGGTTCTGCAGGTGTTGGAAATCTTGAACAACTCACACAAAATACTGGAGGAACTCAGAAAGGGTTATCCCCCTTTATGGATGTGCCTGGCTTCCTGAGTTCCTCCAGCATTCTGTGTGTTTGTCTTGAACTATTGGTAGCTTGGCAGTGTTTTCCTGATCTTTTCTAACATGAGTTGCCCTCCCACTGGATAAGAGCTGTGCTTGACTAAGTGTACCAGTATCAATAATGAAAGAGTTGAGGCTCCTTTGGGTCATGTTTGAAAAATTATGTCATTCAAGCTTGCCCACAGACAAGATTTGTGTATGTTTCTACTGTTAGCTGAGTGTCCTCAGTGTTAATGTTGATAGGTCAAGTCACCTGGTAACATGACTTGCACACATAGTAACTTTATCATTGACTTGGACAGCATTTCTTTCAATTGTACATTGTGATATGTCACTTGATATTATTTGACAGGTCATTCCAGTTGCACATAGCAAGGACTGAAGTCTGCATGACTGTGCCCTGAAGTCCTTATCTGCTTCTGCTCTCCTGCGTGTACTTTGAACGTGTGCTTTTGATTCCTTGGTTACATATTCACCCAGGACATGCCTCCTTCTCATTGCTCATTAAGGAGGTAATATTTCTCATTGTATTTTATTGGTTTTTATTAAGTATTGCAATGCACTGCTGCTGCAAAACAACACATTTCACAACATACTGTGTGCCAGTGATATTAAACTGATACTGATTCTGAGAATTCTCACCTTCCATGTTAATTTTGAATGCAGTCAAGCTTCCCCTGAATGATGAGGAAGATTTAAGTTAGCTCATCCTGTGCCTTGGTTGAAGCATCAACTTCTCTAACTTCTGGTAACATTTTCCCCTCCCCCTTCTCTCTTCTTGCATTCCCCAGGCTGGCTTCCCTCTTATCTCTTCTCTTCTGCTCACCTGCCTATCATCTCCCCTAGTGCCTCTCTTCCTTCCATTTCTTCCATGGTCTACTATCATCTCCCCGAGTGCCTTTCTTCCTTCCATTTCTTCCATGGTCCACTATCATCTCCGATCAGATTTCTTCTTTTCCAGCCCTTTGTCTTTTCAACATATCACTTCCCAGCTTCACACTTCATCCCTCCCTCCCCACCTACTAACCTTCCCCCTTACTTGGCTTCACCTATCACCTTCTCACGTGCTTCTTCCCCTCCCCCCCCCCCCACCTTATTCTGGCTTCTTCTTCCTTCCTTTCCACTGCAAGTGAAGTGTCTCGGCCGAAAACATCGGCTGTATTCCTGCCTGAACAGGTGAGTTTCCTCCAGCAGTTTGTACGTGTTACACTGGATTTCCAGCATCCGCAGAATCTCCTGTGTTATTGTTATATCGATCAACAATCATGCCATTATGGGTCAAACAATGTTTTTGCCAAAACCTAATGAAATTGAAACTTTAATTCAAAAAGGGAAAATTAAAAAAATTATTTCTTGTATGTATAATTTGATTCCAGAACAGACAATCAAACAAGGAATCCATAAGTCAAAGCAAAAATGGGAAACAGACCTGAATATTAATATTGATGAAACAAATTGGTCAAGACTCTGTCTTGACAGTATGACAAATACAATAAATGTTCGACTTAGATTAGTACAATATAATTTTTTACACCAATTATATATTACACCACAAAAAATAAATAGATTAAATTCAGATTTATCGGATAAATGCTTTCGGTGTAATCAAGAAATTGGTACTTTCTTACATTCTACTTGGTCTTGTTTTAAAATTCATCCCTTTTGGATAAATTTAAGAGTCTTATTGGAACAAGTTACTAGAACCCAACTTCCACATAACCCTGTATTATTTCTATTAGGTGATATTGAAGGGATAAAGCCGAAACTTAAATTGAATAAATATCAGAAAGAATTTATAAGAATTGCATTGGCAGTAGCTAAGAAGACTATAGCAGTTGCTTGGAAATCTGATTCGTATTTAAGTATGAATCGTTGGAATAATGAAATGGCTAGTTCTATTCCACTCGAAAAAATTACTTATAATTTAAGAGATAAATATGTAACATATTTGAATATTTGGCGCCCTTATTTACAAAAGATAGGATGGCATATTTAAGTGCTCCGATAAAGATCTTGGTCCCTTGGGGAAAGTAACGAATAATTATACCAAATTTATTTTGAATCCCATGGAGCATGTGGAAACCTTCCAATACCCAGGCGGCTCTTTTTTTTTTCTCTCCTTTCTTTTTAGATAGGACTATATATGGGGGGGGGGAATGGTTAAGGGGAGGGGGGGAGGGTAGATTTTATCTTTTCATGTATTCTTTTTGAAAACTCAATAAAAATTATATTATAAAACAATCATGCCATTTAAAAAAAAAGGGAGTTAAAATATTTCGGCCAAGTTTCAGTCACCTATTGTATTTATCTCATTCTATGCATTTTAGTACTGTTTTTCATCCTTTATATTTCTTGGCCAGCATTGCAACATTAATATATAATTCAATCATTAAGTAAGCTGCCTGTCCAGTTGAACCATTAATTTGCCATTGCGCAGAGTGTTATAGGGATGAAACCTAACCTTGATTTTGTTTGTACTCACTCTGGGGAAATTGCTCTGAGATCTTTGTCTTGAATTGTGTTTTATTATCCCATGTAGCTGCTCTACTGCGGATAGAATGACTTGTAAAGTATGGATTTTTTTTTCCATTTGTAGGTCTCCCACTACTTTAGATTCTTCTGACAGCAGATCTCATAATATGTTGATATCATGGTTTTCTTTGGTGCACTAGGAATTGTATAGAACAGTCTCTTGAGAGGTAGATAAAACTTTCATACTCCAGGAGGCAATTAGTCAATATTTTTACGGTTCAGTAGAAGGTTGCTGATGGACAGTTTCAAACTTTTTAAAAACAAAAACTTGTGAATTACACTCAGTGGCCAGTTTATTAGGTACACCTGTAGAGCTCGTTTATGCAAATTTCTTATCGGCCAAACATGTTGCTGCGACTCAATGCATAATAGCATGGTCAAGAGGTTCTGTTGTTGTTCAGACCAAACATCAGAATGGGAAGAAATATGATCTAAGTGAATTTGACTGTGGAATGTTTGTTGGTGCTGGAAGGGATGGTTTGAGTATCTCAGAAACTGCTGATCTCCTGGAATTTTCATATACAACAGTCTCTAGGGTTTACTGAGAATGGTGTGGGAAAAACAAAAACATCCAGGGGGCAGCAATTCCGTGGGCAAAAATGCCTTGGTAATAAAAGAATTCAGAGGAGAATGGCCAGACTGGTTCAAGTTGACAGGAACTCAAATAACCATGCATTTGCAATAATGGTATGCAGTAGAGCATCTCAAACACAAAACATGTTGAACCTTGAAGTGGATGGGCAGTAGGAGATCACAAACATGCTCTTAGTGGCCACTTTATCAGGTACCGGAGGTACACACTCAAACAATTACACGAGCAGTCTTTTCTACTTCTCTGTTTCCTCATTATATCTATCATGAAGACTATAGCTGATAGCATGACACGAAATCCAAGAGACATCACACGAACTGTGATTTAACACACATAGGCTTTCACCAGGGTACTGGCCTATGTTTTAATTTTGGGGCCATACATCTGTGAGTGGTCACTTGGGAGAAGGTTAAAACTTCTATGCAGCTTAAGGCCCATAAAATTAAAGAGGCTATGTTCACCCTTCCATGCAACTTGATTTCCAAATCTCCTTGGATATTCTAGAAATATATTGTACAGCATAAAGTTCAGTACCACAATTCTTCCCATAATTTAACTCTCTGTGCTTGGTGTCCAGCAGGGAGGGAGACAACTGACTCTTTCAGTTAGTGTACAGTGGCATAAAAGAAAACTAGTTAAATGAATGTTTGATGAAGAGTGTAAATGAAGAACATGTTTAAACCTAATTAAATGCTTTGTGGGTTCTATCGTAAGACATAGGAGCAGAATTAGGTAATTCAGCCCACCATTTGGAATAAGGGACCATAAATATGTTCTAACAAAGTAGGATTAAAAGTAATAATATAAATTTAAAAACACATAATATAAAATACAGTCAGATGGATATGCTGGAGTTTTCTTAACTTTTGTCCGGGCCCATGAAAAATCTAGGTACTTATTGTCTACGAGATAGTCTGGGAGGAAGCTGAGAAATTGGACCTGGGAAAAGAATAATTTGTGCTTCTTTATATATATATAAAAGTATTCTGTGCATGTTTTAAAGTATTTGATTTCATTTCTCAATCCTATCCACTGAGAAATTGGACCAGGCACTTCTTGGCATGATTCACCCTAGTGCAGCTATCATTTTGTACACATGACAACTTCAATGTGTGCTTTAAGCTACTGACAGATGTCGGGTCAAACTGTTGTAACCTATGGCCATTGCTTTTCACTCAGACTTAAAGGATATGTTTACAGTATAGAAAGATGAAAAACGATGGTAATTTAAAAGATTCCTTGTGGGGCCACTGGTTTTCTTTTCAATGACATCTGCACATTGATTTACAATTTTTGGTGATAGAAAATAAGGGTGTATTATCCATACACTAGACTTGTGATCTTTGGGCACCATGGCAGTGTATGTCCCAGATTTTTGTTCCATTAGTATGGGACGGCTCTATCACCCAATCTTGCAACATTTAACCTTTTAGCTCGCCCCCAATTCACCACATCCCTGGATTCCCAACCTTAGCATTTGATCTTGCCTCTCTCTATTTTCCTTGCCACTCTGTATTTTCTTCATTTCCATGGTAGCCACCTCAGTTATTAGCCATACTGATGCACATCCCAGCAGACAGCTGCTGTGTGTGAGCACAGATACTAGCTATTGTTTTTAAATGGGAGAAAACCATGACATCCCTTTTAAAGCCAGGATGGCCCATCAGGCAATTTCTTATCTGCAAATGATAAGACAGTAAAGCAAACCATAGCAATCATGTTGTGCACCAAAAAAGGGTGTAATTCAAGTTATAGGATAGAGATTGTAAGGTTGGTGCAAAATTTAAGTAAAATGGCCTTATGCCCAATGTCTTGTGATGCGACAGGGTGGGTGCACGATTAATATTGTCACTAGGTGGCACTAGCCTATTTAATAATTAATTGAGTTTATATTTATACAAAGCATTGAGAACAATTATGGAGAAAGCACCACAAATAATTCAATATTTACCTTTATTTCTGATTGTTTGAACCTATCATTGAACATATATACATGATACTTGAGATTCTAAATGGATTACTAGACTTCTCAATTGAATTGTTCTTCTGAAGTGCTTCATTCTAAATCCCCATGCATTAGAACTAGTGGCGTGATGCAGTAACTGATAAGCACATTGGCTGAGACAGTTTGGAGTGTAAGGCACACACAATCATCAACTAAGGTATGAAAATATAATTGGTCTTCATCTAAATATAGCAGTGAGTAAGTGATTAATTTTTTGCAGGTTATGTTTAAATCGGCAAATACCAAGTGGCCTTGAGTTTAATAAATCTCCCTTTGAAAAACAGGCTTATTTGTTATTCTACTTGACACTAAGTGGTTGCAAACTTGGTACAACATAGTAATAGTCTCATTAGCCACTGAATCCTCCTGTAGCTTTTCAGTTTAATATGCCAACGTATAAAATATTCTGCCAAAGCAAAGAGTGGCATCAGCTTGCTGCTGCCTGTTACGAGTGGCCTGGTGACACATCCCGAAATGTCTCTTTTATAGCTGGAGCTCTGCTTAATTGATGCAGTTGACAGTGTGGGTAAAGAGGATAATGGTTCCCTGAACTGGGGAAAAAAGAGCCACCCAGCTGGGGAAAGTCCTTTGTTTTTATCCGCAGCAAAGTGGCACCCACAGACAAGGATTGCAGTCATCTCAGACAGCTGGTAGCAATCAATTTGATAATATAAACACAAAATTGTTCTGTACTAAAAAATCCCAGGTACAGTGCAGATCCTACACTCTAAGCTTGAAATCTTTTCTGTCCCCTTTTTTTAAAAAAAGGATTTGGCGTTTCCCTAACGGCATCTAACCTGGATTTATGGAATCATTCACTGCAGAAGCAGGCCATTCAGCATAGTGAGTCCACACCCATCAAGCAGATACTTGCACTAATCCTACACTAATCCCATTTTATTCCCATCACATTCCTAACATCTCAGCCTGCTTGATGTAATTCCCAGTTCACTGCACTTGTATTGAGAATGCCAAGGTCAAAACTGGGCCCATTCCCATGGTAAAGGGGAGCTAAACAGGGTTAACCCATTTTCCCCATTTTACTTAACATTCTGATGGGTATTTTATCATGTTGTTTAGACAGATATGGGTCCGGACACACTCTTGGTGCAGACCTACAACTACACACTTGAGGTAATTCACAGTAATTTATTTACCAATCTGCATTTCTTTGGGACGTCGGATTAGACAAGAATATCGAGAGGAAGCCCACGTAATCACAGAATATGCGTAGATTCCACGCCGACTGCTCCGGTGGTCTAGATTGGACCTAGGTCACTAGAGCTAACAGGAAATAGTTCTATGAAATTTGCTGGAAATTTTTGTTTCCAGAGCTTTCTTCCTAATCCCATCAGCAAGGCCACTCCATCCATACATTCTGATGCTGCCAATGTTCTCAGGTCCCTGCGTCCCCTCCCCCACCAATCTGATTGTTCGTCCCCTCATCATACCCCTGACCTTTACAGACATCTCACCCTGCGAAAACTCATTTCAGGGAGGTAGCACCATCAATTTGTGGGAGACTCCCAGAACTACCGGGAGAGGTCTGCAATAGAATAGCTCCTTAGCTGCTAGCCAGCTAGATTAAATAACGTTAGCTACGCCAATGAACGAATGACACCTGTTAAACTCATCTCAAGATGTCTTTTACAGTCTTAACCCACCATGGGCAATAGAAAGGTCACTGTTGCAAACAGTGCAGCGAGCAACACTGTCATTATTTTTGACCCCTATTAGGCAGGGGTACACTTTAGTGTAGTCTGGGGTGACGTATGTTTTATATTTTCTTTTTTTGGAACACTCTGCCATGGCGCGCTATCTCTCTCTCTCTCTCTCTCTTGTGTTCGCTCGCTCTCTCTCACGTGCTCTCTCTCGCTCTCTCTCTCTCTCTCTCATGGTCGCTCGCTCTCTCTCACGCTCTCTCATTCTCTCTCGCGCGTTCTCTCTCACGTGGTCACTCTCGCTCTCAAAAAAATTGGTCTCTGGGACATTGTATATAATTTGCGGGCATCAGGGAGCCACTATTAATATGCGGGAGACACCCGGCACTTCAGGGAGAGGTAGGGTGTCTGCCTTTACCTCCTGTAGTCCTCAATCAGAATGATAACCTTACATCCATGTTCCTCTCCTCTTTGACCCTCCCTTCATTGAGATCCTCCGCATAGTCAACCCCCTTCCCTTACTGGCTTCTTTCCTCATGATCCACTTTTCCTCAGTCCTTTTCAAGCCCCTAATTCACTTCTACACTGATCTATCCCCTCTGAAATGGCAGGCAATTGTGAAGGGCAGGCTTATGTGTGGAAATTGGTTCTGTAAGACCTGTTTCAATGTGTGCAAGACATTGGGCCTACTCCCAATGGAATTTTGCCATCTGAAACTGCAGGCTCCTGGTGTGACAGGCTTCGATTTGTTACTAGCAGACTTTCTTTTTGCTGTTTGCTGATCTTACGCCTTTGGTGAAAAGTGATTTTTGAACTGATAAGTTTTCTCTCTCAAAATGTACAGTTTATCCATGTAGGCCTAAATCTTGTGCAGTGAAACAAATAAACAATTCTTGTTTTCCAATCAGTCTTCCAGATATGAAGTCACAATAAATTGTGCTGGAGCTTTCTATGGATTATCAGCTGGACATAGTCATCCCTTTGGTTCCATTTATTCAAAAGATGACATTTTGTGTAGCAGTTAGTACTGCTGTCTCAGTATTATGTAATTTTGACCTCTGGTGTTGTTGGAGTTGAGCTTGCAGGTTTTCCTTGTGATTATGTGTTTTTTTCTGGTTTTTCCCCACCTTTCTTTCATATCTCAACCATGTGCAGATAGCTTAACTGATCACCCAAAATTAACCCTTAGATTAGTTAGGTGGCAGAGTTGTACTCAAGAGGAGCTGATGTGCTGTGAGAGCTTTTACAGCAAGGTTCTGCTTTTTTTTAAAATTCTCTTTCTTTCTCTCTCACTCTCTTTCTCACTCTCTCTTTCTCTCTCTTTCTCTTTCTCTCTCACCCTCTCCCGCTCACACTCCCTCTCATACTCTCACTTTCTCACTCACTCTCTCTCTCTCTCTCTCTGTCTCTCTCTCTCTCACTCTTTCTCTCACTCTCTCACTCTGTGGCCAATACATCTGCCTGTGATACTGCTGCAAACAGGTTTTTCATTGAATCTGTACCTCACTTGTGTACATGAAGATAAACGACTTGAAATAATAAAAGGGAGAATTGGACTGATGGGATTGCTACTCTGGGTGCTGGCATGAATCCGATTGGCTGAACAATTTCCTTCTATGTCACAATTACAAATGAGGGAGGAAAACGTCTTTGATGCTAATTGAGCAGTAAGGTATTCTATCATCTCTTTAATCCACTTTCCTTCCCATGAGGTGTTTTAGACCATAAGGTATAGGAGTGGAATTAGGCTATTTTGCCTATTGACTCTTCTCCGCCATTTCATCATAGCTGATCCATTTTCCCCCTCAACCCCAATCTCCTGCTTTCTCCCCATATCCCTTCACACCCAGACCAATCAATAATCTATCAATCTCTGCCTTAAATATACCCAGCAACTTGGTCTCCACAGCCACCTGTGGCAACAAATTCCACAGATTCACTACTCTCTGGCTAAAGAAATTCCTCCTCATCGCCGTTCTAAAAGGACACCCTCTATATTGAGGCTGTCCCCCTCTGGTCTTAGACTCCCCCACCATAAGAAACATCCTCTCCACATTCACTCTATCGAGTTTTTCATCAAGCGAAGTGACCAATAATATAATGTTTTGATGCCTGTTACTCAAAATGGTCCAGAGTTCAAAGTTTGTGATCAAGGGGTCCTAGGGTTGATACCGGATGTCAAAGATCAAAGCTGGTGAATCCAGAGGTTGAGGGCCTACCCATGTGAGTCTGCATCTGTGAGTCCTGGCCCAATGACTGACGGTCCAGGCCCAAGGACTCCAGAGGCTGCATGTCCTGGGGCTGGAGGTCAGTCTGTGTGTGAGAGAGGGTGGACGAATGGGTGGGAGGGAGGAAAGGGGATTGTTTTGTTATTGCTTTCGTTATGCTGTTGTCCTGCTGACCATTATGGGCATGCTAAGTTGACACTACAGTGTGTGGCAATACTTACAGGCTGTCTCCAGCACATCTCCTGGGTTGTGTTGATTGTCAAAACAAATGACACATTTCACTGTATTTTTGATGTACATGTAATAAGTAAATTAATTTGAATCTGGAATAAAGAAAATATTATTGCCTGAGCAGCTCCAAATGCCTCTGATTATTATATATGCGTGTAGTGTTCAGCATCTGGGAACTAATCAAGAAAAGAACCCAGCTGTGTATTTGACAAGAGCCTCAAGATTACCAGCATTTAACATGAAATAGCAAACTTAAATGTTGAATTCAAGCCATAATGTTGTTTCAGTACGTTAATGAAATCCAAACCTCAGTGACCTTAACATTACTGTATATGGAAGCAAGACAATCTGTTAAAAGAAATGACCAGGGACCATGAAACTCGATAAGTGGTATTATAACAGAATAAAAGCCATATCTTAGAAATTGCCGGATATAACGTTATCATGAGAATGCTTAAGGCAATTGCATCACACTCCTTAGATCACTATTATAATGGAGGCATTAACTCACTTAAAATAAAATGGCCCAGAAATCCGATCATGTAGGGTATTTCAGATTCAAAATGAACTTCTCCCACAGCGAAGCACATCTGTAACTATTTTGCATCACTTAGTAAATTCAACTGGCACTTGTCAGCCCACAAAGGAAAACAGAATCCACTGCTGAGTAGTGTCATTGCCTGAAGGACCTCTGTAGTCTGCAGGTCAACCAACGGTGCATCACATCACATCACACCACCACCAGGCAGGGTCAATATTAAAGTGCACTTAATTTTCTTGACCAAAGACTTTGATAAAGTGGTGGGGCTGGGGGAAAGAGGGAGAGAACCTGGAAGTTTTGAATTAATATAAACCATATAACCAGTTATGCAGTCTTTCCATGAGGGGGAGGTGTTCTAAGAGGAATTAATCTAATCACCTCCATTGCAATTTCTCTATTATTAAAGAGACAGCCCTGTCACATTAATAAAGTCAAGCACATCTATTATCACTATACTTTATACAACCTTGAGATCCGTCTTCTTGCAGGCAGCTACAAAACAAAGAAGCCCATTAAAATGAATGAAGACCGTCAAACGCCCAACGTGCAGAGAGGAATAAATGAAAACACCATGCAAGCAATAAAACTAAGCAAATAGCATTTAGAACTAAACTTCACAAAAGTGAGTTCACACTGTGATAGCTGCAGGCCACAGCCAAAGTTCAATGCAGAGATGAGTAAAGCTCATGGAGTAGCAAGTTGAAGTTCAGCGCAGAGACAAGTAAACCTTGTGGAGCAGCAATTTGAACCGGCCTATGCCTCGCCTCTGACCCTGACACCGTTTTTCTTTTAAATCTTAACTTGTCTTTCTATACAAATCTACAGATGTAAGTTATGATCTAATTTAAAATTTACCTTCCTGTGGGCACTCTTCGTCACTTGTTTTGCATACTATTAAAGTTTTGTTATCGTTTTCTAATTTTTGCTTATGATGTATGTTTTCAGGAAATTAAACTCATTCCAATACTGCAGTTTGCATATGGACATTAATTCATATGTGAAGTTAAGAGACTAAATAGCTCATCAAAAATTATCCCCATTTTAGAACGTTGCTAGCATTTTATTTAGCTGATTATAATTAAAAATTTGCAAATTGTCCTGCTATATCATAGAACGAGCTAGCCATCTGGCTTAGATACCTTTTTGATCTTACAGATTTAGTTGTCAAGCACTTTAATTTGAATAAGAATTAGAATCAGGTTTATTATCACTGATACATGTCATGAAATTTGTTGTTTTGTGACAATAGTACAGAGCAATGCATAAAAAACACTTATATTAAGAAATATATAATAGGGAGTCTAAAAAGTGTGGTAGTGTTCATAGATCTGTTCAGAACTCTGACAGTGGTGGGGAGGATGCTGTTCCTAAAATGTTGACTGTGTGTCTTCAGCTCTTGTACCTCCTCTCTGTTGGTAGTTGTGACATAAAGCATGTTCTGTGTGGTGAGGGTCCTTAATGATGGATATTGCCTTCTTGAGGCATTGCCTATTGAGGATGTCTTCTGGTAGAGAGGCTAGTACCCACAATAGAGCCAGCTGACTTAACAATCCTCTGCAGCTTTTCTTCTAGTCCTGTTCATAGATAATTAAAATAATTTCAAACATAATTAAAAGTTGTGATATTATCATAAGCAATGAGTGAGACCGCAGGGATGTTTAGAGGTTTTGTTAATTGTCACAGAAAATGAGCAGAACTCTAATTCTTGTGCAAGACGCAGAGTAAATTTTGCCCAAGAATGCTCATAATTTGGAAAAAAAAGAAACAACATTTCACTCTAGCAAAGCCCAAATATGTCTTCAAGCTGAAGCAAAACTTATAAGTACTGGAAATCTGGGAAGAAAATGAAAAATTGGAAACATTCTGACAAGCAAAGTGAACAATTCAAGTCACTGACCTTTCAGTAGAACTGAAAAATACAAAAGAAAATGTGCTTCGGTAACAATTTATGGGTAGGAGAACAGAAGCAATGTTCCTCATATTTGGAAGCCATGATTGTCCAGAGAATATTTACATTTAGAGCACGGAGGTAAACAAACTAAAAGAAGGGAACCATGGTAGCGTAGTGGTTAGCATGACAATATTACAGTTCAGGTTGTCAGAGTTCAGAATCCAATCCCGTTGTCCTCTGTAAGGAGTTTGTCTGTCCTCCCTGTGGAATGCATGGGTTTCCTCCAAGTGCTCCATTTCCTCCCACAGTCTAGAGATGTGCCGGTTAGTAGGTTAATTGGTGGTTAGGCTAGGGTTAAGTTGGTGAGTTGCTGGGTGGTGTGGTTCAAATTACCAGAAGGGCTGTTCCTCACTATATCTCTAAATAAATGAGTAAAGATTGTTGGAACTGTGACAAGAGAACACAGAAGATGCTGTAATAGTTTTTAACAAAGGAGTATTACAAATTACCCACTGGACTGGGCAGCCACAGTGGGGGAAGAAACGTTAAGTCAATGCTGCAGATGGATCACCTTGCATTTGATTAGTCAGTCCTGACATGAACAGGAAAGTCTAGTTCCCTGAACTTGTTGAACTCAATAATGGGTCTTAGGATGGTATTGTGACTTGAAACTAGGAAAGGTGTTGTTCATTAAATGTACCATTCCTGAATAGCCCACTGGTGTCAGAGCAATTTCTGTTTGTTTTGTATTTTTGTCACTTTTTGGTGAATAGAAACTTGAACTTTGCTTTTGTGAGCTTGAAGATTAGCTTGGATACAGATAGCAGTCAATAAAGCCCAACTGCATTGGCTATGAGCAGGAAGATGAGAGAAATATATTGCAAGGTTCTTTTTTCATGCGGGAGTCTAGGATGTAGAAAACAGTTCACGAAAAGAGTTACTTAGATTGTACTGTCATCTGTTTTTCAACTATGGGCAGATTTTATCAGAAGCCATTTTTAATGATAGAAGTCAGATTTTCTTTGCACAGAAGCAGTAAGCCTGTCCAGTTTAGTTCATGGAAAGCAATATGAATGTGCAATATACATTTAAAAGAAACCGTTGTCTGTCATGTAGTCTGCAGTGAGCTTTTTCAGTAATGATTTTCTTTTGTGAAGTGAAAGTTAGATTACACCAGTGCTTTTTTACAGATGTAAACTGAATGCCTTTGGGCTTATGATGGTAGGCAATGCTGGTCTGCGCATTCTTCTAGAAGGATGCCTCCTGTTATATTAATAAAGGCTGTTGGGCATTTGTCAGAGGTGCATGTCTGAAGTAGTGTTTTCACTGTGCAAACTTTTTTCTGATTTTATTATGTTTTCATAGCCACATTTATAGCAAGATCTTGTATTAATATAGTATTTTAGTAAGCATCTCAAACAGCATCACATGACTTGTTAAACAAATCCTGAAAGGACGTATTCGGGCAAATGAAGCTTGGGTGAAAGAACTGGGCTTTTAGAAGCATCTTTGTGGAGAGATTAGTTTTTATTCAGAGTGGATTCACTCAAAAAAGATGGCCGTAATACATTGTAGCTAGTGTTGTTAGTGAATAGAATGTATGGTCACTTCTGGGATAGAATGTCATACAATGGACCATAGAGTGTATGAGGGGTGATTGATAAGTTTGTGGCCTTAGATAGAAGGAGTCAATTTTAGAAAACCTAGCACATTTATTTTTCAACATAGCCCCCTCCTACGTGTACACACTTAGTCCAGCAGTCGTGGAGCATACGGATCCCTTCTTTGTAGAAGTGGTCCACAGCAGGGGTAATTGATAAGTTCATGGCCTAAGGTAGAAGGAGATGAGTTATCATGCATGTGCAGTTCAACTCTTTGAGTGAAAATGCAGAAAGTTTGAAATTAATAACACATCTCCTTCTACCTGAGGCCACGAACTTATCAATCACCCCTGCTATGTACCACTTCTACAAAGAAGGGATCCGTACGCTCCATGGCTGCTGGACTAAGTGTGTACATGTAGGAAAAATAAACGTGGCTAGGTTTTCTAAAATTGACTCCTTCTACCTTAGGCCACGAACTTATCAATCACCCCTCGCTAAAGAAAGAGTATAAAGTTTCATTACCGCGTTCATTGGAGAAAAATACAATTTACAGAATGCATGATGAAGATTAATTATGCACTTGTAGTTATAATCTTGAAGTTCATACCCCACTCTAATCTAAATACTTAATGTAATACAGGTGGAAATAATTGTAAGTGCAATTGATAGTCAAAAATTTAAGGTTTTTCCTCATATCCTAATACAGTCTACATGGTTGAGAATCAGTGGAAATGCATATGGTGCTAATATTATAATGACCAATTTTTGACTGTTATCTCTGCTGGAAGTTAAGCATTTTATTTTCTGCAGTGAATAAAAGCATTTGATTCTCTTTATCCTCTGCTTGAACAATGCAGTCTTAATAGCATACCCCAGGATAAAGTCCATATAAAATCCTTATTTCTTTAGCGCTAAGGGATAAATATTGCCTCATATTAGGAGAAGCATGATGATTTAAAAAAAATTCCAGTGCTTTTCCCCTCTTGAAAATGTGACAGTTTACTTGGCCTGTGTATTTGCCTAAAATACCATGCAGGAGAGGAGTAGAGAAGAGTAAATTAACTTGAGGACTGAGGGAAATAGGATTTAACCACAGGTGAGGCATACAGTTGCTTACCAAACTGTGGGTAAAGAACTTCATTATGTTCAAAAGTGGGGCAGAGAAACTGAAACAATGGACAGAAATAGATCAGAGTATGCAAAACCACAAAGTAAATACCATTGAATGTGGGCATCAGCACAAGAAGTGGAACAGGATTCTGAATATCAAAACTTGTGTGGAAAAGTGGAATTGGAATTTAAACTTGCCACTTGAGTATTTAGATTTTTATTTCTGTTCCATATGAAGGAAATACAAGGAAGATGGAAAAAAAGTATGATAAGCTAAATATTTTCCTCCTGTGCTATCAATTGCCATGATCATACATAAACAGTGGCAGAAAATGAACTAAAAAAAATTGATAGCTGGTGACTGGATAGTGGAAATTCTGGAGGAAAGATAATTGAGATTTGTAGCAACATGCAATCTGCTGGAGGAACTCAGCAAGTCAAGCAGTGTCGGTGGGAGGACAGTACAGTAACTGTTGACTTGTCAGGTGTAGAGACCGAAAGTGGAGGAGCTGGAAGGACAGTGACAAAAAAGGATTATGAGGCAATTAAGATTTTTCTTTGTTTACAAGAGCTAAATGTGTGATACAGTCACATACACAAATGCAACTTGCCCTTGGAAATTTCTTCTATGAACTTTTTCAACTACCTCATTTATAGCCATGGTCAATTTATAACATTTTCATACGGGTAGTATATTTGGAGAAGTTGTCCATTCACTCCAAACAAATGGGAGGCTGTTTAAATCTGACAATCAGGACCTATACTCTCTGTTCAATGTTCATCACAGTAATTCCTTAACACTTGTAAATAAATAAATAAATACATACATAAATTCTCGTTTGTTACTGGACCAATTGAGACTCTTGCAAAATTACTTTCTTAGATTGCTGCAAACCTTCTGATGAAATATAGTCTCACAGTGCTGATAGAGCTGCAGTTCCAAAGCTTAAATTCAATGGTGACATAGGGATATCTCCATGTCAATGCTATGTGACATTTGGGGGGAATATGCATCTAAGTCTCAATCATCCTTAAGATAGAAGGATAGGAAAGTGCTGTTAGATAAGTTTAGACAACTAATTGCAGTGTCGTTTATCACTGGCGCACCCTGGAGCCTGGTGAGCTAGTAGTGGAATAAATGAATATTTATGATGGTAGATGGGGTTGTGACTGTGATTGAAGTCACTGGGGAGAAACTGACACTGGTGATACAGAACTCTTTATTCATCCCTGAAGACAGGTGGCAGATCAACTGATGATCCCGCTGGTGACAGCACAGGACAGTTAACATCTTAGTCCACGTGTATTTTCAATTCATTAATTCAATTCATCACGACAAGCATGCATTCTTCTGGGGATCATCTTGCTGGAGTCTCACAAACTCAAAAGTATATCACACCTAAGGTCAAAGGTAACAGTAGGTGATTCAATGCAATTTTGTTAATTACAATTACATAATTTAAACCCATAGTTGCCTGGATTATTGCCGATCAACTAACACAACTTCATTGTCTTGATATGTGGCTGATGCATATGCAATTGTCTCATGATCACCATTTTACAAACAATATCTCAATCTGTGAGCCAGCCTGCGCTTTTAAATTCAGTTTACTTCCAACAAAATAAAATTTACATTAGGAACTGAAGACTGGTCTTTGTTTAAATTAATGTCTGCTATATTCACACAAATCAAGAATATTCGCTAACATTCCCTCCTCTTGGCCCCTGGACAGAAATCTATCCAAGGAAGTCCAAACATTAGACTGTAAGACATAGGAATAGAATTCGGTCATTTGGCCCATTGAGTCTGCTCTGCCATTCCACCATGGCTGATTTATTGTCCCTGTCAACCCCATTCTCCTGCCTTCTCCACATAACCTTTGACACCTTGACTAATCAAGTACCTGTCAACCTCCACTTTAAATATCCTCAATGACTTGGTTCCACAGCCATCTGTAACAATGAATTCTACAGATTAACCAGCCTCTGGCTAAAGAAATTCCTTCTCATCTCTGTTCTAACATCTTGGATGAGGGGCCCAAAATTGCTTACAATACTCCAAGTCTGGCTTGACCAACAGCTTATAAGCTTCAGTATTTCATCCTTGCTCTTATATTCTAGACCTCTCGAAAGGAATGATAACATTGCATTTGGCTTCCTTACCAGTAACTGAACTTGCAAGTCCTTCACAAGTCCCTTTGCCCCTCTGATTATTTCTAATTTTCTCCGTGTTTAGAAAATAGCTTATGCCTTTATTCCTTCTACCAAAGTGCATGACCGTGCACTTCCCTACACTGTATTCCATCTGCCACTTCTTTGCCCATTCTCCTAATCTGTTTAAGTCCTCCTTCAGAGTCCTGCTTCCTTATCACTACCTGCCCTTCCACCTATCTTTGTATCATCGGCAAACTTGATCACAAAGCCACTAATTCCATTAGCTAAATCGTTGACATATAATGTGACAAGAGGCAGTCCAAATACCAACCCCTTCATATCACCACTAGTCACTGGCAGCCAACCAGAATAGGCCCCATTCATTCCTGCTGTTTCCCTTTCTCCAGTCAGCCAATCTTCTATCCATGCTAGTATCTTTACTGCAATACCATGGGCTCTTACCTTATTAATCTGCCTTGTGTGGTACCTTGTCAAAGACCTACTGAAGATCAAAGGAAACCATACTTACTAACTCCCTATTGTCTATCCTGCCTGTTATTTCCTCCAAGCATTCCAACAGATTTCTCAGACAATATTTCACCTTAAGGAAACTATGCTGACTTTGGCCAACTTTACCATATGCCTCTTAGTACCCTGAGATCTCATCCTTAATAGTGGAGTCCAACATTTTTCCAAACACTGCAGTTAGGCTAACTGGTCTATAATTTCCTTTCTTTTGCCTCCCTCTTTTCTTAAAGAGAGAAGTGACATTTGCAATTTTCCAGTCCTCTGGAACATTGCCAGAACCTATTGATACTTGAAAGGTCATTACTAATGCCTCCACAGTCTATTCAGCTACTTCTTTCAGAAGCCTGGGGTGTATTCACACTGGCCCAGATAATTTATTACCTTCAGACCTTTCAGCTTCTGAAGCACTTTTTCCTTCGTAATAGCAACTACACTCACTTCTGTTCCCTGCCACCTTCAAATTTCTGGCGGTGAAGCCACCGGGAAGACTGATGCAAAATCCTTATTAAGCTCATCTGCCATTTCTTCGTACCCCATTATTACCTCTTCAGCATCATTTTCCGGCGGTCTGATACTCACTCTCACCTCTTTTTTACTCTTTATATATCTGAAGAAAAAACTATTGGTATCTTCTTTTATATTATTAGCTAACTTACTTTCATATTTTATCTTTTCTCTCCTTATATTTTTTTTTTGCCTTTTGTTAACTTTTAAAAGCTTCCTAATCCACTAACCTCCCATTAAATTTTGCTATATTATATGTTCTCTGTTTAGCTTCAATGGTGTCTTTGACATCTCTTGTCAGTCACAGTTTTCTCATCCTCTCATTAGAATACTTCTTCAACTTTGGGATGTATTTATCCTGCACCTTCAGAGATTACTGCCATTGTTGTTCTACCATCATCCCTAATATTGTCCTCTTCTAATCAACTTTAGCCAGCTCCCCTCTCGTGCTTTTGCTAATCCACTGTAATACTGATACACCTCACTTTATCTTCTCCCTCTCATACTACAGGGAGAATTTTATCATATTATGATCATTGCTTCCTAAGGGTTCCTTTACCTTAAGCTCCCTAATCAAATCTGGTTCATGACTCAACACCTAATCCAGAATTGCCTTTTCCCAAGTGGTCTCAATCACAAGATGCTCTAAAAAACACCTCATAGACTACTACAAATTCCCTTTCTTGGGACCCAGCACCTACCTGATTTTCCCAATCTATCTACACATTGAAATCCCCCATGACTTTTCTATCACCTGCTGTCATTTATATCCCACATTCAGGCTGCTGTTTGGAGGACTGTGCAAAACTCCCATCAGCGTCTTTTTACCTTTGCAGTGTTTTGACTTTACCCTCAATGATTCTACATCTTCCCCTTGTATGTCAGCTCTTTCTAAGGACTTTAATTAATTTGTTACCAAAAGAATCACCTCATCCCCTCTGCCAACCTACCTACCCATTTGAGACAATGTATATCTTGGATTCTTAGTTTCAAACTATGATCTTCTTTCAGCCATGAATCAGTGATGGCCACATTATCATACATGAATTCTTTAATCGTGCTACACTATCATCTGCCTTATTCTGGATATTACATGCATTCAAAATATAACATCTTCAGTCCTGTATCATCATCCTTTCTGATTTTGTTCCCATGGTGCACTTCAACTCATCGAATTGACTGCAATTCTGCCCGATTATCTGTGCCTCTACACAATGCATTGACTTGTATACCAACTGCCTCATCCTCACTCCTATCACTCTGGTTCCCCTTCCCCTGGCAAACTAATTTAAACTCTCCCCAAAAGCTCTACCAAACCTACTCACAAAGATATTGGCCCCCATCCAGTTCAAGTGTAACATGTCCTTTTTGTACAAGCCATACCTTACTCAGAAGAAATCCCACTAGTCCTGAAATCTAAAACCCTGCACCCTCAGCAGTTCCTCAGCCACTCACTCATCTGTGCTTATCATCCTATTCCTACACTGACTAGTATGTGGTACTGTGAGTAATCCAGATATTACTTACTTGGAGGTCCTACTCTTCAGTCTCTTCCCTAAACCCCTACAGTGATTGTGCGGGACCTCTTCCCCTCTCTACCTATGTCATTGGTGCCAATGAGAACCATACATTTGGCTATTCATCTTCCTTCTTCAGAATCTTCTGAGGCCAGTCTGAGACATCACGGACATACCATCCTGGGGTCTTTTTTGCAGCCATAGAAATCTTGTTCATTTCCCCCTACCCCCTAACTATCGGGTCTCCTATCACTGTAATGCTCCTTTAAGGAGGATTCCCTTTTGATCCCTTCCCCGATTATTAACCCATCACGTCCCTACGTGCATCTACATCATCCCTAATTAGTTTTCTACAGGACTAAGCAGAGACGGCAATAAAACGTTCCAGAAATTTGATCACTTCCACTTCTTGGATATCTTTGTCCCCTCAGTGTCAACTGGTCATTGAAACGTAGCATTGTCATTCATGAGCTTTTTGCCTCCTTAACTGCTGGCCTATTGTGATTTGCATATCCTTATCTTTGCCGCTTCAATATCTGCAGGTAAAGTTCAGCAGTGGCTATCATTAGTTACCTTGTGGGCTGTGGGCACTCATATCAGGTTTGTAGTCAACAGTTCACACTCCATACCCTGACAGTGGATTTTCAGAATGATCTGATACCGTAAGACTCTCAGTGGCTTTGATTGGTGTACTGGAGGTATTGGGGTGGTCTCATTCCAGTGCGCTGTCCTTTAGATCACTGGCCCAGCCACTGAAAGGGCTCTGTTCATTTGTATTCACTCCTATTGTGGCTGCCTTCAGATGCTGTGTGCAATTGCTTCTTTCTCAGGCTACCTTCCTACTGAAATTGTAGAATGACATCTCTGCAGTAACTTGGATACCATCTCCTCTATTTTTGCAATATCTTTCTATTATTATCAATGTAACTAATCATCTATCTCTAATCAACTAATCATCTTCAGTCCTAATGAAAGGTCATGGCCCAAAACATAGACATTTATCATTTTCCATAGACACTACCTGGCCTTTTGTGTGTGTTGCTTTGAATTTCCAGCATCTGCATATTTTCTCATCTTCATTACCATTAGACAATAAGATATAGGAGCAGAGTTAGGCTCATTTGGCCCATTGAGTCTGCCCTGCCATTTCATTATGGCTGATCCAATTTTCCTCTCAGCCCCGATTTCCTGCTTCTCCCTGTATACCTTCACACCCTGACCAATCAAGAATCTATCAACCTCTGCCTTAAATGTACTGTCCATAAAGACTTAGCCTACTCAGGTGCCTGTGGCAAAAAAATTCCACAGATTCACCATCCTCTGGCTGAAGAACTTTCTCCTCATCTCCATTCTAAAAGGACTACTCTGAGTCTGTGTTCTCTGGTCTTAGACTCTCCCACCACAGGAAACATCCTCTCCACATCAACTCTACCCCTCATTCTTCTGAATTCTAGTGAATACAGGCCTGGAGCCATCAGATGATCTTCATATGACAAGCCATTCAATCCTAGAATCATTTTCCTGAACCTCTTTTGAACCTTCTCTAGTTTCAGCACATCCTTTCAAAGATAATGGGCTGAAAACTGCTTACAATATTCCAAGTGAGGCCTCACCAGTGCTTTATAATGGCTCTACATTATATCCTTGCTTTTATATTCTAGTCCTCTTGAAATAAATGCTAACATTGCATTTGCCTTCCTCACCACCGATTCATCCTCCAAATTAGGGAATCCGGCATAAGGGCTCCCAAGTCCCTTGCACTGCAGTTTTTTGTATTTTCTCTCCATTTGGGCAATAATTGACTCTTTCATTTCTTCTAGCAAAGTGCATGATCATACACTTCCTGACATTGTATTCTATCTGCCATATCTTTGCCCATTCTCCTAATCTGTCCAAGTCCTTCTGTAGCCTCTCTACTTCATCAAAACTACCTGCTCATCCACCCATCTTCCTATCATCTACAAGCTTTGCAACAGAGGCATCAGTTCCTTTACTCAAATCATTAGCATATGATGTGAAAAGAATCGTACCCAACACAGACCCCTGTGGAACATCACGAGTCACCGGCAACCAGTCAGAAAGGCTCCCTTTATTCCAACTCTTTGCCTTCTGCCAATCAGCCACAGCTTTATTCATGCTAGAACCTTTGCTGTAACTTCATGGGCTCATAGCTTGTTAAGCAGCTTCACGTGTTCACGGCTTCTGAAAGTCCAAGTATACAACATCAATCAATTCTCCTCTGTCTATCCTGCTTGTTACATTTTCAAAGAATTGCAACAGACTCGTCAGGCAAGATTTTTACTTCAGGAAACCATGCTGACTAGGCCTATCTTATTATGTGCCTCCAAGTACCCTGAGACCTTATCCTTAATAATTGACTCCAACATCTTCCCAACACTGAAGTCAGACCAACTGGCCTATAGTTTCCTTTCTTCTGCCTCTCTCCCTTCTTGAAGAGTGGAGTGACATTTGTAATTTTCCAGACTTCTGGAATTCCCTTTCATCCACAGTAATACTGATTCATCTGATTTTATCTTCTCCTTCTCAAATTTCAGGGTGAATTCATTTATGTTATGATCACCTGCCCCTAAGGGCTCTTTTACCATAAACTCCGTAATCAATTCCATTTCATTGCACAATACCCAATCCAGAATAGCTGATCCCCCTAGTGGGCTCAGTCAGAAGCTGCTCTAAAAAGATATCTTGTAGGCACTCTAGAAACTCCCCCTTCTAGAATCCAGCACCACCCTGATTTTCCTAATCTACCTGCATATTGAAATCCCCCTGTGACTATAATAACATTGCCCTTTTGGCATGTATTTTCTATCTCCTGTTGTAATTTGTAGACCACATCCTTAATACTGTTTCGGGGTCTGTATACAACTCCCAACAGGGTCTTTTTACCCTTGCAGTTCCTTAGCTCTATTCACAATGATTTAGCACCTTCTGATGCTATGTCACCTCTTTCTAATGATCTGATTTCATATTTTACCAACAGAGCCACACTGACCCTTTGCCTTCCTGCCTTCCTGCCTGTCCCTTCAATACAATGTGTATTCTTGTCCATTAAGCTCCCGGGTATAATCTTCTTTCAGCCATATTTCAGTGATGATTACAACATCATACATGCCAATCTGCAACTGCGCTACAAGTTCATCCACCATATTCGCCGATTCAAAGATAACACCTTCAGTCTTGTTCTTCCCCTTTTCAATTTTGTCTGTCTTTTACGTTGCAACTCAATCTGTTGACTGCAATTTTCCCCTTTCGACGGTCTCTCCTGACTACACATTGCCTCAGTTTGTAAACCAGCTACTTCATCTTCAGCACTATCATCCGCCTTCCCGATGACACTTCTTACGTTGAAATATACGCAGTGCAGGACACTTGTTACACGGTACTCAACCTTTTGATTCCTAACTTTGAGGTCTTACCCATATCTGCCTCCACAACTTCTCCACTAACTGTTCTGGCACTCTGGTTCCCATCCCCCTGCAACTCTAGTTTAAACCCCACTGTGCAGCATTAACAAACCTTCCTGCTAGGATACCAGTTCCCCTCCAGGGGCAAGCCATCTGTTCTGTACAGGTCCCACTTTCCCTGGAAGACAGCCAATGATCTGAAAATCTTATGTCCTTCCTCCTACACCAACTCCTCAGCCATGCTGGGTCGCAATGCAAAGAGCACAACCCTGGAGGACCTGCCCTTTAATTTAGCACCTAACTCCCTGAGCTCCTGATGCATAACTTTGTCAGTCATCCTACCCATGTCATTGGTACCTACATGGTACACAACGTCTGGCTGTTCACTTAAGAATGCTGAATTCTTGATCCGAGATATCCAGCACCCAGGAGGCAACATACCATCTGGGAACCTCATTCTCAGCAACAGAACCTCCTGTACATTCTCTTAAATAATGAATCCCCTATCACCACAGCGAGCCTCTTCTCTCCCTCCCCTTCTTAGTCACAGAGGCTGACTCAGTGCCAGACCCGACCACTGTGACTTCCCTCTGTTAAGTCAACACCCCCCACCCCAAAAGTATCCAAAGTGATACACATATTGTAGAAGGAAATGGTCACTCGGCACTCTGCATTGACTCCCTAACCCCTTTCCTCTTCCTGACTGTCACCCAGTTTCCTGTGTCCTGCACCTTGGTTGTAACTACCTCTCTCTATCTCCTCTCTATCACCTCTTCTGCCTCCTGAATGACCCGGAGTTCATCCAGTTCCAGCTCCAGCTCCTTAACATGGATTGTTAGAAGCTGCAGGCAGATGCACTTCTTGCAGGTGTCGTCGTCAGGGACACTGGAGTCCTCCCTGTCCTCTCACATAGCACAAAAGAAGCATTCATCTAGCCTGTCTGACATCTCTGCTGCCCTAGCTGAATAGATATAAAGAAAAGAAGGGGGAAAATAATTAACCTTGAGCTTTTCTTTCCTTTGCTTTGTCTGACTGAAGCCTCAAGATCACCATTCTGACTCTGTCCACTCAGATGGTGGCTGCTGCGTCAACGGCTGGTACAATTGCCCCTACCTTTCTTTAATTGGCTGTTCCTAATCAATCCAAAATACTGGTTGGTTGCTGGTCAAAGCTCCTTTTCGCTATAGCAAACCATTGCTGCCTTTTCTACTCAGGCAGTAGACCTGATTGAAATTCCTTCCTCTCAAAGTTCCATCATCATTATACTTTAACAGTTTATTCATGGTTTGCTGACACTTCTGTCTGTATTCCGCATTCCATTCTCTTTTATCCACAGATCTATTTCCATCAGAAGCTGTCAGATGTGAAGCAGCAGGCTGGTGCTCATCACTTAGATTCTCTAATTATATTGTTACTGGGCAGACTTGATCTTTCTTTTGACTGTGAGGGCAAGAAGAAGGTGAATCATTTTGTTTAACCCGAGTCCAGTGATTCCACTGGCTGCCTCACCAGGTCTGTACACAGACATGTGTATCCTTTGTCCAGAGGACCCCTTGTGGTCCTATCAACCTGGGAACAAACTCAGGCAGCTCCCTCACTGAGTTGATCACCTGGCTGTGGGAGGACCTGGTTTGCATCCCCTTATGATCTTACTAAATTAGCTCCAGTAGTTTCTTTCTGTACACTTTCAATTTCTGCCATCTTATGTCCTTCTGTTGCTCTCTTTGCCCACTCATTACCTTCCTGCACCTTTTCCTCCCTCTTCTCATGTGTCTTTCATTGTTACTACTTCTGCATTACTTTTAACACTTCTTGTCTGCGGTTGGCTCCAAACTGAGGGACCTCCTGACAGGATTCACGATCATTGTCCAATCTCCTACTCCTGCTTGGGGCTGCTATCTGTCTGTGAACCATGTTGCCTGCTCTGTGGGTCATACAAGTTCACTGTTCCTGTATTATTTCTTCTATCCCTTAACCTGTGATAGCCTTCCTTAGTGTGCCTATTCCTAGGATAGTATGCTCATTGTTTGAGCACATTGAAAAATCTGCAGGGTGCTACACTCGCTCCATCTCAATAACCAGAGGCTCACTTCTCTCTGCCTTCATGTTTCACCTCCTGCACTGGCAATTTAAATTATATTAGTTATTGACGTTGATGACACTGTGTCTACAAACATATCAATTGATGCCCCTTAATAAACCTCTTGTATATATCCGTGGGCACACAGCACTAGCAAGGACGCTACTACCAGCCATTTGTCTAATATGTTTGGCAGTCAAATTGGACAGAGAGGGTGCTGCTGTCACTTCTGCCTGTCCGGGAGGGTGACTCAAACACCTTCTTCTCTTTTTAAGACCCTGCCCCAACCATAGCCTGAGAGTCCACAGTTGTAACAAATTATCACCTTTACCCTTTTATGTCTATTCTGGTGCTCCTTTGTGAGGTGCCCCGGTTGCTGGCACAGAGTCCTGTATGGAGAGGGGGATCCTGTGACATGGGCAACAGCTTGCTTTCCATATCATACTACCTCGGCTTGCTTACTGGCTTGTGTATCACGTAGACAGCTGGGACACTGTAATCACGGTCAACTCCAACCAACCGAGAGCCTCGTTGCTTCCAACTCACTTTAACAACTGAAGACTCGTTCCGGTTTGAATTAATATCTGTTACATTCACATAACTCCAGAGTACTCCCTACAGGTGGAGTAACAGTCAAGTGGTGTTTGTTGTTCTGGATGGTGTGAAGCTTCTCTGGTACTGTTGGAACTGTACTTACTCATTTTTTTTTTGCACTACCTCACTTTCCATTTTTCTATTTATGATTTATAATTCAAATATTTAATATTTACTAATTTTTACTATTTTTAATATTTAATATTTGTACTCCAGGGAGCGGGAAGCGCAGAATCAAATATCGCTGTGATGATTGTACGTTCTAGTATCAATTGTTTGGCAACAATAAAGTATAAAGTATATTAAGCATAAAGTATTCAGTTAAATGGAAATAATGCTGTTTTTAATGAGGGAAAGGCTTTAGTGGGTTAGGACATGAATTGTTTGCTAAATACTCTTTTTCTGACTGGAAGTCTATGACAAATAGAGGACCATAGGGATTAGTGCAGGGCCCTGTAGTATTTATAACATATGGATGGAAATGTATGGGGTCTGATTGGTAAGTTAACAGATGACATGAAAATGCATGGAGTTACAGGAAGCAAAGAAGAACATTGCATAGGTAGCTGGGTGGTGTGGAAGGTGGAATTTAATCCAAACAAGTTAGATTATACACTTTGGTAAGTCCTACATTGATAGGATATATGGACAAATGGCATAAAGCTTCAGACTATTGATAAGCAGAATGACCAGGGGATGTAAATCGATAGCTTGCTGAAAATTGCAGCAGAACTGGGGTAGGGTAGCAAAGAATGAATTTGGTATGTTTGCTTTTATAGGCTGAGGCAATGAGAAAAAGAGATGGGATGTCATATTGCAGCTGTGTGAAACATTGATTAGTCTGAATTGGAGTATTGAATACAGTTTTGGTCACCATCCCACAAAACGGGTATGGTAGCACTAAAGAGTGCAGAAAAGATTCACCAGGATGTGGCCTGGAACGTAATGTTGTAGCTATAAGGAGGAGGGCTGGGTTTCTGCTCACAAAAAATAGGGGTTGTTGGTTAATTGTATGGAGGTTTATAAAATGATGAGATGTATAAATAGGGTAGAAAGTCAAAGGCTTTTGCCTAGGGCGGGAGAGTCTAGTTCTTGAGTGCATGGGTTGAAGGTGAGAGGGGGAACATATGAAGGAGATCTGAAGGGTGTCTTTTTCCACAGAGGGTGTTGATTATCTAGAATGAAGAGGTGGTTTAGACAGATACCAAAACATCATTTAAAAGGCATTTCAGCATTACTTGTGTAGCAAAGGCATAGGGTGATACAGACCTATTGCAGGTAAATAGGACTGATGTAGGTAAGGATCACAGTTGGCATGGAATGGCCTGTTTCTGGGCCATATGATTCTATGGCTATCCAACTTTTATTTGTTGCTGTAGCCATCGTATTTATGTGGCTGGTCCATTTAGGTGTCTCAAGAATGGTGACACTGAGGATGTTGGTGATGGACGATCAATTGACAGTATTGCCACTGAATATGAAGGCTTGATGCTCTCTTGTTGGAGATATTCAGTGCTTGGCACATCTGTGAGAGACTGTCAGCTGTCACTTTTCATCCCATCTCATCTTGATTGGAATACTGTGCAGACACAATGGAAGTGCTCCCGCACAGGTCTGGTGAAAGACTTTAAAAACCCAGTCTCAATAAAGGAGAGGTACCACCTAGTGGAGTGGTCATTGTGGCAGCAGTCATCATCGGAGTAGTCTGAGTCAGAGTAGGGGACTCTATAGACAGGAGAACAGATAGGCGATGCTGTGGATGCAAAAAAGAAATACAGATAGTAGTGTGCCTCCTGTGTCCGATGTTTCTGAACGCATCCACAATATCCTGAAAAGGGAGGGTGAGCAGCCACAATTTGTGGTGTATATTGGTACCAACGACATGGGTAGAAAAAAGGGAGAAGGTCCTGGAAAAATAGTATGGGGAGTTAGGAAGGAAGCTGAGAAGCAGGACCTCAAAGGTAGTAATCTCAGAATTGCTGCCTGTGCCACGTGACAGTGAGAATAGGAATAGAAAGAGGTGGCAAATAAATGGGTGGCTGAAGAATTGGAGCAGGGGGCAGGGATTCAGATTTCTGGATGGCAATTTTGCCCTCATGGATTGCAGGAGGATACTGGCAGGGATGACAGCAGAGCAGAAAAGGCAAATGCAATGATAGCATTTATTTCAAGGGCAATAGAATATAAAAGCAAGGAGGTAATGCTGAGCCTTTATAAGACACTAGTCAGGCCAGTGTTGTCAACAGGTTTGTGCCCCATATTTCAGAAAGGATGTGTTGTTATTGGAGAGAGTCTAGTGAGGTTCACAAAGATGATTCTAGGTATGAAGGGGTTAACATGAGGAGCATTTAGCACCTTTGGGCCTGAACTCACTGGAGTTTAGAAGAATGCGGGGGCGGGGGGGAATCTCACTGAAACCTACTGAAACCTGAAAGGACTAGATAGGGTGGATGTGGAGAGGATGTTTCCTATGGAGGGGGAATCCAAAACTAGACGGCACACCCTCAGAGTTGAGGGGTGACCTTTTAGAAAAGAGGTAACGAGGAATTTTTTTAGCCAGAGAATTGTGAATCTGTGGAATGCTCTGCCACAGACTGCGGTGGAGACCAAATCCGTGGGTAGACTTAAGGTGGTTGTTTCCTGATCGGTCAGGGCATCAAAAGATATGGCAAGAAGGCAGGTGTATTTGGGGTTGAGTGGGATCCGGGATCAGCCATGATGGAATGGCGGAGCAGACTCATTGGGCTGAATGGCCTAATTCTGCTCCTATGTCTCAAGGTCTTACGGCCTTTATCTCTGAGTGCTGTCGGGGTCTTGCTGCAAACAGCTTCAGCTTACTGAGGATTTGGGAATGGAATAAACATTGTGCAATTATCAGCAAACTTCCCCTTTTCTGACCTTGGGTTAGATGAAAGGGCATGGATGCAGCAGCTAATGATAGATGGGTTGAGGACATACTTTGTGGAACTGCAGATGCTAGAAATCTCGGTTTAAAAAGGAACTCAAAATGCTTCGATATTCAGCTTGCAGCACTTGTGGAAAGTAAAGCAAAATTAGCATATCAGACTGAAGAGCTTAAATTATCCCAATAAAGAGTCATTGTCCTGTATACTGAATCATTTTTCTCCTTGTACAGATGTTGCCTGATCTGTACAGTATTCCCGGCAGTTTCTGTTTTTATTTCTGCATTAGTGCCTTTTAGGGATGATTGACCTCCAACAATGACAACCATCTTCCTTTGTTCATGATGTAGCATGATTTCAAGGACAGTCTGGCTTTTAAAATTTGTCATTTAAGTATGGCGCTATGTTCCCTCCTTCCCTCCATTCACTCATGTCCTCTTTCTGTGACATCATCCCCACTGCTCTTTCTCCTTCCCTCTCATTCCTATTCCTGCTCTTTCTTCTTCCCTCAGTCTCCTTGTCCACTCCTTACTCTCCCAGATTCCTCTCAGTTTCCCCTTCAGGGTAGAGCTCCTCAACCTGAAGGATTCTTCCTAATGGATACTGGACACCACACGGGGAAGACTTTGCTTACTGCAGGCTATGTTTACATTGAACTACAAAATATTCATCTTTGTGCCTTCCTTGGCCCAGCCCACGGCGTAGGTAGGTTGATTGGCTGGATTAGTAATGTTCTGTTCATTTGATACCAATCTCTTATAGGATAGCTATTTTTCCCTTTAGTATGAGCATCTCATTCAATGCAGGCTGTTGGCCACTCTCGTAGGATCTAACTCAGTCACTGACAGAATGATGGCACGAGTGATAGCCTCCTGATCCAGAAGCAGTGTGCTTTGTTTGCAGATGAAGCTTGGGTCCCCAGCTATCTTTGATTCCCTGCTACACAACACGGATATGCAGCAACACATACAAATTGCTAGAGGAACTCAGTAGGCCAGGGAGCATGTATGGAAAAGGGTAAACAGTCGACTGATTTACTGAATTCTCAACCCAAAATGTCAACTATTTACTCTTTTCCATAGGTGCTTCCTGGCCTGTTGAGTTCCTCCAGCATCTTGTGTGTTTTGCTTTGGATTTCCAGCCTTTGCAGATTTTCTCGTGTTTGTTACTGACAGACGGATTGGCCTTCCCAACCTCATGTGGAACACTTCTCAAAATCTGTGATTATTTCTCGTATCATGTGCATTGTCTTTAGAAGGGATAAAAACTAAATTGCATTAGTAAGTCAATCGCAAACAAGAGAAAATCTGCAGATGCTGGAAATCCGAGCAACATGCATAAAATGCTGCAGGAACTCAGCAGGCCAGGCAGTACCTGTAAACAGTCAGCGTTTCGGGCTGAGACCTGTCCTGCTGAAGGGTCTCAGCCTGAAACGTCGACTGTTTACAGGTACTGCCTGGCCTGCTGAGTTCCTCCAGCATTTCATGTGTGTCGCATTAGTAAATGGGCACTCTTCTCAGAAAATCAATTAGTGAGATCTAACTCAGATCAACAGATCTTTTAGATAATTTGACATCACCGAACAATTTGTTCTTGTTGCATCTGAAATTTATGATAGCAAAGGAGTTGAATGGTATAGAATTTTCAAATAGCACAATGTTATTTTTTGCTTGAAATTTTATTCTGTATAATTCTCCTTACTACGGACCACAGATAATCTCTTCGTTATTGAACTTCCAACTAATTATGTACTTCCCTTCATGAACAATAAATAGGCTCTGTCTTAACAGCAATTTTGAATTGACTTTTGACATTCTAACTGTGCTTTCTCTAAAGACACATACACTCAGTGGCCACTTTATCAGGTGCACCTGTACACATGCTCACTAATGTAAATATCTAATCAGCTAATCATGTGGCAGAAACTGAATGCATAAAAGCATTCAGTTATTGTTCAGAACAAGCATTAGAATGAGGAAAGAGATGTGAGCTGAGACTACGTCCACACTAGACCGGATAATTTTGAAAATGCTGGTTGCGCGTAAAAACGATAGGCGTCCACACTAGGCGTTTTTAAGAATGTCTCTGTCCATATTAAAATGGGTATTTGGGTGAATCTCCTCCTACTCATGCACAGGACACACAGAAAACAAGCAAAGAGGAAACAGTATAATTGGTGCACGTTTGTCCAGTTACAGACTAGAAAAACTTAAAAGGAAATTGCCAAATGAAAGACTTGGCACGTGTTTGTCCAGAAACATTTCCTACAGCCATAGCCTCTTCACAGATGAAAAGACGACAGCTGCAATTAAATGCAATAAGGCTTGTTATTGGGCAAAAGTGAAATTTGCTGTTAACTCATTTGTTTGCCTTTACTTTTGTCATGTCTTTGTGTATTATTTTGCTGTATTTAACGTGCAATAAAACGAGTTACTGGGCAAAAGTGACAATTGCATCTATTGAATGTTTGCACAAGCAATACATTAATAAAGCACCTTGTTAAGTGTATAAAACATGTCTGCATCAGTGTTATTTTGTATTTCCATACAATGTTACATTAGGCTGTTACACATCTATTGTCAGATATTGTTGTTGTGGTGTTGGAGGTTGTGTTCAAGAAAACAATGAAATGCTGCGCTGCCGCCACTATTTGTTCCAGCACATCATGACAGCGTTTTTAAAATTAGCCAGTACCCTGTACACACTACAACGGCCAACCAGCGTTTTCAGATTTCAACACTCTGGAGGGTGTTTTAGAAAAGCTCCGTTTTTGGGGGAGGAAAATGCTGTTTCAGTGTGGACGGAGGGTCAAAACGAAGAGAAAAAGCTTCGGTTATGGATTTATCCGGTCTACTGTGGACATAGCCTAGGTGACTTTGAGCATTGAATGATTGTGGCTGCCAGACAGGGTGGTTTGAGTATCTTTAAAACTGCTGATCTCCTGGGATTTTCATGCACAACAGTTTCTAGAATTTACAGAGAGTGGTGCTAGAAAGAATGAAACATCCAGCGAGTGGCAGTTCTGTGGATGAAAATGCCTTGTTAAAGCGAGAGGTTCGAGGTAAAAGGCCAGATTGGTTAAACTGATAGGAAGGCGATAGTAACTCAAATAACTATGCGTTTCAAAAGTGGTGTGCAGAAGAGCATCTCTGAATGCACACCACATCAAACCTTGAAGTGGCTGGGCTACAGGCAGAAGACCACGGACATACCCTCAGTGGCCATTTTATTAAGAACAGGAGCTACCTAATAAAATGGCCACTGGTGTAATTTTTTTCCCACTTAGTCTGTATTACTATTTTGCTGATTTGGTGGACACAACTTATCCCTGTAAACCCAATCACAACCAAAATAACCATCATAGACTTACTTTGCATTATTCTTTAAACTTTTAGGTGTCCAAATTCTCATCAAATGCTGAGTGAATCAGTTGTGAAACTTTTTATTGTTCTTGGATATTTTAAATGAGGTGCCAAAGCAGTGTGCAAGTTTCCTGTAAGTATCAATTCAAACCAAAATAAAATCAAATTCAAGTTTAATTATCATTTAACCATTCATGAACACAGCTGATAAAACAGCAATTCATCTGGGGCCAAGATGCAAAACATACACAGCACATTCAAAATAACGAGCAAAAAAATCATAGACACAGAAAAAAAATATCTATAGCCCAAGTCGCTGAGCGATATGTCCCATAAATTGATAGTATAGTTCCTGGCAGTTCACAGACATACAGCATCCAGCCTAACATTCCACCAGTCAAACACTGGAGGGCAGCAACAATGGGAGAGTCCTTCCCTCAAATAGCGCAGAAGCCATGCTGCACAACCTCTCCTGAACTACAGCAGCAGGCAAGCCTGTGGCTTGAGGTCTAGTCGTCGCTAATATGTCAACTGCAAAGATCAGATCATTTACGTATGTGGTAAATATATGGTGGTCTCCAGCGTAAATCTTGTATAACATCATTCAACACATCGTTCCAATTCTTAGAAAACTCCATGCCTAATAATTTGCTTTGTGTACTTAAATCATCTTTCATTGCCTCCATTGTGTTTATTTCACTGGGACTTGTTTGTGAATCATTATCACCTATTTCTGGAAAATGCATTTAAATCATATTCAGTTGCCCACCCACTGCAACGTTTCTTCAAACTTTCCCGTTGTTTTAGTCAAGCACAACTTTCGGTTTTGTATCTTGCTCTCTAATTGTTCATCAACAAATGAAGTGAAGCAATTGGTCTGGAAGGGCAAATACTATTTTCTTTCCCAATTTGCGAGTGTAGCACTCAGAGGGGCCTGATCATCGGGCATTGCTGCCACAAGGCCTGTGATTAATAATCCATCACATTTTATGGGATGGAGCAAATATGACATGCCTATAATCTGCTCATTCCACTGATGGAGGTGAAACAGAATAGAAAATATTTTAGTATTTCCATCTTTTTTCTGTGTTTTTAAGAAATGTGTCATATTTTCCTTCTTACAAAGATTTAGATGAGACTTTTCATTGCTGCAGAATATTAAACATCAAAGCTTCTGCTATTCCTAGCTTTTAACAAGATTATTGAATTAATCAGTACACCCTAGTGATTTTGATTATTTTTCCGACATTATATTTATTTAGCTTGATTACTTGGAACAATACATTTCATGAACTGATGAGCACCCACTTTTTAAACCTCATGGATCCTTATTTCTGGTCTATAGTTGGGGTCGTAGAGCTATACAACACAGAAACAGGCCCTTCAAATATCTCATCCATGCTTAATGAGCCTAGTCCTGTTTTCGTGTGTTTGGCCCTTATCCCTCTGAACATTTTCCATCGAAGTACCTCTCTAAGTGTCTTTTAAAGATTATAATTGTACATGTTTCTAAAGCTTCACTAACCCTCTATGGTCTTTGTGGGGAAAAACAAGTTTTCCTTCTGGTCCCTTTCAAATCTTCCCCCTTTCACTTCATACCTATGCCTTCTAACTTTAGGCACCCCTACTCCGGGGTGATGTTAAGGTGGGGCAGGAGAGACTATGTCTATTCACTTTATCTACACCCCTTTTACATCTATAAGGTCACTCCTCTGCCTCCTATTCTCCAGGGAAAAAAGGAACAGTCCTAGCCTATCCAAAAATTTCCTTCTCACTCAAAACTTCCAGACCGGGTAATGTCCTTGCAAAACTTTCCAGCTTAGTGACATCCTTCCTCTAGTTGGGAGATCAGAACTGTGCACAATAATGTCTGGTCTCACCAAAGACACTTGTACATTAGCAACATGATGTACCAACTCCTGGACTTAATACCCTGACCGATAAAGGCAAGCGTACCAAATGTTTTCTTCTTTACCCTGTCTACTTGTGTTACTTACTTCAGGAAGTTACATACTTGTATCCTGACTAAGGGTCTCGGCCCGAAACGTCGACTGTACTTCTTCCTGTAGATGCTGCCTGGCCTGCTGCGTTCCACCAGCATTTTGTGTGTGTTGCTTGAATTTCCAGCATCTGCAGATTTTCTCGTGCCTGCATACTTGTATCCTAGTTGCCTTCTCCATAACTCCAGAATATAATACTGTATATCTGTTCTATAAGGGGGGAGCATGGTAGAGAAGTAGTTAGCACAACACCTTACAGTACAGGTGACTTTGGTTCTATTCCAGCCACTGCTGGAATGAGTTTGTATGTTCTCCCTGTGACCATAGGGATTTCCTCCGGGAGCTCTAGTTTCCTCATACAGTCCAAAGTCATACCGGTTGGTGGTTAATTAGCCATTGCCAACTGTCTCGTGTTTAAGCTAGAATTAAATTGCTGGTGTAGCTTGAAGGGCCTATTGCACACTGTATCTCAACAATAATAGATAGTAATATATCTAGCAGATAGATAACAAATTTAGATATGAAAATAGACCTGATGGCAATATTTTAAAGTTGCCACTGGTACTGAGGTGTAAGTCAGTATGAGTCACCACCATCTGGAGATATGAATATTGGAAATAAAAATAAGGGAAAAGATTATCTGATGAAAGGTTATCTTTGGTTTTCTTCTATAGATGCTGTTCAAACCATTTAAAACATGACATTTTTGTTTATTACGTAATTCAGAGAGTGGTGCATGCATCAATCAAATTTTAGATTAAGGAGCACAAATATAAAATATTGGGGAGTGCTGTAAATCTGAAACAAAAAAGAAAATGATGAAAATAGTCATCAGAGAAGATCTTATATAGCGGGACTTGCTCAGTACTTTGTCGATTTCCATTTTAGTTTTCAAATTTGAAGCTTTCCTTTAAAAGGAAAGTTGAGATGAAAGTTGGGTTAATCCAATTCGTTGACTACTTACGACATGTTATGCTAATTGCAAGGATGCTGTATTTGATCATGCTATTTTATCGCAAGCTATCTTCAGGGTGAGCAGCCAAGTGTGAGGAACACTTGAAGATGACGCACAGGCAAACCCCTTTTACAGTTGCCTTGGGCACTGAAATTTTCTTTCATAGAATTCACAAATGACTACCTAGAAGTTTTAAGGTCTGGAATAAAATTTATTCTTACCATAGAAAAACATAGAAAACCATAGAAAAACTACAGCACAGAAACAGGCCTTTTGGCCTTTCTTGGCAACGCTGAACCATTTTCTGCCTAGTCCCACTGACCTGCACATGGACCATATCCCTCCATACACCTCCCATCCATGTATCTGTCCAATTTATTTTTAAATGTTAAAAAAGAACCCGCATTTACCACCTCGTCTGGCAGCTCATTCCATACTCCCACCACTCTCTGTGTGAAGAAGCCCCCCCTAATGTTCCCTTTAAACTTTTCCCCCCTCACCCTGAACCCATGTCCTCTGGTTTTTTTCTCCCCTTGCCTCAGTGGAAAAAGCCTGCTTGCATTCACTCTATCTATACCCATCATAATTTTATATACCTATATCAAATCTCCCCTCATTCTTCTACGCTACAGGGAATAAAGTCCTAAACTATTCAACCTTTCTCTGTAACTGAGTTTCTCAAGTCCTGGCAACATCCTTGTAAACCTTCTCTGCACTCTTTCAACCTTATTTATATCCTTCCTGTAATTTGGTGACCAAAACTGAACACAATACTCCAGATTTGGCCTCACCAATGCCTTATACAACCTCATCATAACATTCTTGTGGATTTTATGTGGGGGAAATAAATAATTAAATGCAAAATGCTAAAGAAGCAACAAATTGTGTTTATTTTTTGTCTTTAGTTGCTGAATTTTAGTAGACAATAAAATTTGGATATGACACCATGATGTTGATTGGGTTGGCAGACACAGTTCAGTCCATCCTTTGCCATACCTGTCCAGTCTACGGACATGTGAACTGATGTCTCAGAGTGAAGCACTGCCATACTCTTCATCCCTTAATCACGATCCAGTTTATTATTACCAGCATGTGTCGTGAAATTTGTTAACTTAGACGCAGCAGTACAGTGCAATACAGGATATAAATATGTACATTAACTAGATTAAAAATAATGCAAAACAGAAATAATTCAGCGATTAAGGGAGCTAGGGCTTTACTCTTTGGAGAGAAGGATGAGAGGAGACATGATAGAGGTATACAAGATAATAAGAGGAATAGATAGAGTGGATAGCCAGCGCCTCTTCCCCAGGGCACCACTGCTCAGTACAAGAGGACATGGCTTTAAGGTAAGGGGTGGGAAGTTCAAGGGGGATATTAGAGGAAGGTTTTTTACTCAGAGAGTGGTTGGTGCATGGAATGCACTGCCTGAGTTCTGTGGTGGAGGCAGATACACTAGTGAAGTTTAAGAGACTACTAGACAGGTATATGGAGGAATTTAAGGTGGGGGCTTATATGGGAGGCAGGGTTTGAGGGTCAGCACAACACTGTGGGCCGAAGGGCCTGTACTGAGCTGTACTATTCTATGTTCTATGTTAATATTATAAAAAAGTGAGGTAGTGTTCATGGGATCAATGTCCATTTAGGAATTGGTTGGCAGAGGGAAGAAGCTGTTCCTGAATCATTGAGTGTGTGCCTCCAGGCTTCTGTCTCTCTATCCTTACAGTACCATGTCCTGGCTGATGGGGGTCCTTAATACTGCATGCCACCTTTCTAAGTCACCACTCCTTGAAGATACAATGGATACAATGGAGGCTAGTACACAAGATGGGGTTCAATAATTTACAACTTTCTGTAGCTTCTTTCGGTTGTGTGCAGTAGATTCCCCCCTCTCCACCCCCCCCCCCCACCATACCGGATAGTGAAGCAGCCAGTGAGAATGCTCTCCTTGGTACATCTATAGAAGTTTTCGAGTGTTTTAGATGACAAACCATATCTCCTCAAACTCCTATTGAAATATGGCCATTGTCTTGCCTTCTTTATAGCTGTATCAATATTTTGATTTCCTGGTTAGGTCATCAGAGATTTTGACATCCAGGAACTTGAAATTGCTCACTCTCTCCATTTCTGATCCCTCTGAGGATTAGTTGATGTTCCTTCATCTTACCCTTCCTGAAGTTCACAATAGGCTCTTTCATCTTACTGACGTTGAGTGTAAGGTTGTTGCTGTGACACCACTCAACTAGCTGGTATATCTCGCTCCTGTATGCCCTCTCATCTCCACCTGAGACTCTATCAACAATGGTTGTATCATCAGCAAATTTATAGATGGTATTTGAGCTCTACCTAGCCATATAGTTGTGGATATAGAGGGAGTAGAGCAGTGGGCTAAGCACATACCCCTAAGGTGCACCAGTGTTGATCCTCAGTGAGGAGGAGATATTTGACCAATCCATACAGACTGTGGTCTTTCGGTTATGAAGTCAAGGATCCTATTGCAGGGGAACCCACAGAGATATCCATGAGATATTTTTCTTTGAGGTGCTACATTTCTTTGAGGAGTAGCCATGGTCAGGTAATCCCTCAGCCTTTATTCCACTTCCACAAAATCACCAGATGTTAACCTTGTGCTCCCCCCAACCTTCAAAGCTCCTCTACATCACAGTTCTTTCATGAACGCCAATCCTCAGAGCCCATTGCTTTCCCAGATATCCTACTTTGAGAAACGTTTTCTAATCTGCACGTGTTGCGCATCAGAGAAAACGCCCTGCAGGTGAACCCTAAGTTTTGCACCCTAAAATATTCATTCATATGTTCTTGGACTGGTGAGTGTGTGGCAAAGGAGGAACACAGCTGTGACTGCCAACTCAATCAGTGTGGTGATACCATATCTATATTGCATTGCCCCATTGTATTGTGTCCAAAATTTTTTAAAATGACAGAATTTGTTTCTTTTGTGTGAACAAACTATCAAACCTAATGTTGGCCTTGGCTATTAATTAATGACAGTGGCTTTTTTCTGTTATCACTGATGAAATGGCTTAAAATGAAATAAAAACATCTCCACTCGCAACATGGAATTCAATGGAAATGGGGGTTTATTGTTTTAAAAACTGTGACATGGAATCCAACCCCTCCGTAAAGTGCGTAAGTGATAATAAACAGGTTTATTATCACTGACACACGTTATTTTGTAGCAGTAGTTCACTGCATGCTAGAATGGTTGGAATTTGGTGGCAACTTTGTGATCAGGTAATGAACTTGAATGAGCGGTTGCACACCTAACAATATCACTTCATTAAATCCGATATTTGAAGCTTTTCCATGTTCAGGTTTTCTAATGCATATGGTGTGTGGATCTTTAAAAACAAACTCAATGTTCAGCAAGATTTAGTTAAGAATTTGTAATTCTTTATCTTTTTGTAGTTAAAGTAATTATCATTGCAGGAAGAGGCAAATCATTAAATATTCTGTTTTATGTATTCAAGTACAGAATTCATTTCAGGTAAAGAAATTTTTCCCATTTAAGTTTAATCTTGAGTACTGTGAAAATGGAAAATATGATCATGGCTTCTGTTGCCTGAAGATGATTTGAATTCCAGATGATAGGATAACCCTGCTCTTGAATGCTTCCTTACTTCAGAATTTTTCTAACATACTGTAGATTGCAATTTAAAATGAAGACTAAACACATTTCACTAGTGTGCTATTGAATTGTTTTATTTCTTGTATTTCTTTAACATAATTGAATATAGAATTATTAACACAGTACAGCTTCACACTGTGAGCTTTCAGTTTTATATAATTATTGAAAACTGCATCAGCATTGTTTAAACGTTTGACTCTAATTTTTTTCTCCCTCTTTTGCAGAAATGTCGTGCATCATGTTAGACCTTTGAATCTGATAACTGGTGTCAACACATCCTATTTCTGGCTCTTTTGGATATATTTCAGTGGGAGTGAAAGGGCTAACAAGCTTTGTTCAGGAAGCACATAACGAGTTCTTATATCTCAGGAGAATTTTTACCAACTGATGCAAAACAGAAACACAACAGGAATCTAAAAGAGCTACAATAAACATGGCAAATGAAAGTTTGAAGTGAAAAAACTACAAACCTCAGCAATGTTTTATTAAATATGCAGTGGAAAATAAATCAACATATTTCAACTCCACAGATGTCTTTTGATAAATTTGATGGGCAAAGCCTACCTTTTGTTAGGTGTTTTCCAAGCCAATCCCAGATAATTGCATAGACTGCTAACACCGCAGCAACTCAACAATATTTTTTTTCTTGGCTGTATTATGTCAGAAATGATAATTCCATAACTATGGCATGTAAAAGAGATTTCTATTTTTGGTCTGAGCTCTTATCTTTGCTTTTATTTCTGGTTAGCTTTCAATGGCTTGGTCCGGTTATTGGAAAGCCAAAAGCATCATCACGTCCCCATGTGAGTTCCATTAGAATTGATGGGGACATTGCTCTGGGGGGCCTTTTCCCTGTGCATGCACGGGGTGGGTCTGCTGCTAACTGTGGAGAGCTGAAGAAAGAAAAAGGAATACACAGGTTAGAAGCGATGTTGTTTGCCTTAGATAGGATCAACAATGATCAAGAACTTCTTCCAAATATCACGCTGGGTGCTCGGATCCTAGATACTTGTTCCAGAGACACCCATGCCTTGGAGCAGTCGTTGACATTTGTGCAAGCTTTGATTGATAAGGATAGCACTGATGTGAAGTGTATGAGTGGAGGACCACCAATCATTACCAAGCCAGAACGAGTGGTGGGAGTTATAGGTGCTTCAGGAAGTTCTGTATCTATAATGGTGGCCAACATACTTCGTCTTTTTAAGGTAAGCCTTCTTATTGAAGTAAATATCTCTAAATTCACTGAGATGTTGCTGTTCCAGGCAAATGATGGATCTACTGAATTTTATTGGAATAATCACTGAATATTGTTCTGATTTTTCGGTGTATAAAAAAAATGAGATCCCTGGATTTTGCAATTGTGATTCATCGGCATGAGTAGTACAATGATACAATATCTAATGTATGGAATGTTATTATATTGTAACGAAAACAGGTTTATTCCAACATTGCACAACATTAATTTGAGGAATTACCAAAAATATATATATTGTACCTTAATATAACTGATTTCCATTACTCTTCAACCACACTAATTCAAAGTTTGTCAAATTCTTTATAAAGTGAGTTGTGGAGTTATCAGCTTACTGTAAGCTGTTGTCATGCTGAATGTTATGACCTTAACACCCTCCTAACTGATTGACTGAACACTCTAGAGAAAAACTTGCATGCATGTTTTATGGTACAAAGGTTATGCAATCAAATAATATGAAGGTTCTTCTCTGATAAAGTCAAGACACCGGGTTGCAATGCATTGTCAATAATTACCAGCCACTAAATTAAATGTACTGATATCATGATGATCAGAAACTGAAGCAACCAAAGTTTTTCTACCGAGTATGAAGACTGTAACTTGAACCAAAGCTAATGTATGCAGGTGAATTTGTCTGGTGTAATAAAATAATTGCAACTAATTTTGGAAGATTATTGAGCTGTTATTGATTTGATCTCTGTATTCCTGTTCCCTTCTCGCCATTTTGGAATCCTCTTGTGAAGAGGTGGTTGTTTCACACATTGAAATATCTAATGTATGGAATATTTTTATATTGTAAAGATTTGTATTCTAATACATTGAAAGATTATCTATAATCTGCTATATACAGTATTAATTTGGTGCAGTCTATCTAATATTTATTAATCTTATTTTGGAAGAGGCTTCACTAATAAAAAGTGGTTATAATTCATTGTCAAAAAAGAACTTTCTCTATATATTCTAGTACAGAACAGTTTAGATCTACGCTGATGGAAAAAAATTAGAATCTCACACTATATAGGTATTGTATTCTATAAAGGAATGAAGACTTAGCCTGTAAATGATAGAGAACATTTGTTTAATCATCTTGTGCTCTTAATAGAACAGAGGATGTGTAGTTCCAGCAGAATGTTGCCAATCTAAGATTAGCTACTGAGATGGATATGACCATAAGTTTGGTGTATGTAATATGATAAATGATTCGTGCAGAATAACTCTGGAAGGGTGGAGCTGTAGTTATTTACAAGCCACTTTCAAGATGGCCAATCTGAAAAGCCCTTATTTCATTTACTACTTAGCATGAAAAAGGAATACATTTCCAGTCTTTAATCTCATTGGTTGGTCACAATGATGTTAAAGAAGGAATGATAAAATATGGTTAATGTCTGCAGTTAAATTGGGGCAGATGTTTGTATCATTTGCTGTGATTCCCTGTCATGTCCAGTGCCAAGTTCTGAGTGCAAACTGCACCTTAACATTGCATAATAATGGTGTACATTTCATCATAATGGCAAACATAATCTTTTCGGTTCCAAATATGTAAGTAACTTACTTCCTTATGATTTCCTGAAAGCAACTTACCACCAATAAGTAAGAAACAGAATGACATAGCTGGTTCCAGACTCTAGTTCACAGCATTATTTTTGATTTATTTCCAGCAAATGCCAGATTGAAATTTACCCTTGGTAAATACATGCAATGCATGATAGACTCATTGATGGTAATGCCAAGTGTAAATGTTTGGACCATCTCTTGCTGGTCAATGCGTGCCAGCTCTGTGATGAGAGTATCACTTAGCACTAATGAGTTTGTATCCTTATGTTGTCTAGGTAATGCTGCACGGGCCTGTTCATCTCATGAGGAACTGCAAATGAAATTAAACTTTGTCACTTGTTAACAAAAAATCCTATTTCTGATTGTTTGATGAAAGGAAAGTTATTGATAAAGCAACTGAATGTGGCTGAGGCCAGGAGAGTGTCCTCAGAGTGATGGTTAGGGCTGGGATGATGGGCCTCTATTAACTATAACTGCCTTCTTTTGTGAGAGGCATTAGTTCAAGTCTTCCGTCAATGATCATTGACCAGCTTTACCTACTCTGATGCTGCATTCTGAGTGCTGCCTAGTTGTCAAGGAAAGTTATTCTCATTTCAAATCAGCAGTATAGTCATCAGGGAAATTTTTGAGTATGTCAGGCATTTGGGATCTTGGACTTCATGCATAATAAAATTTTGCACCAGTGAGCCCTAAGAAGAAATGATCAACTACAGAGCATCCACTTAATGTGCCTTTCCATGTGCCATAGACTGATCTTACTCTCATCTTTAACAGAACCAATTCTCTCTACTTATCTGTTAAGTTGTGCCAGTGCATTGGAATACAGTAATAGCAATGTCCAATAGAATGGCAAGAATATCATGTATAATAGTGTATGAAACAGATAAAATCTAAGCATTATTTATGTGTTTCTCATGTGGTCCAAGAGTTTACAGTGTGTTAAGAACTACTAATTAGAATTGGGGGAGGGGGCAAAATAGCAAGGCTGTGGTTACCTGTGAGTGTAGAACACATTTATTCAATCCTACAAATATAAGAGGCAAGAGCCATTTTTTTGGATTGGGATGGATTTACCATTTTGACGGAGGTCACAATTAAGAAACTGAGAGAAATTTAAAAAAAATGATTATCACAGTGTGCAGCTCAGGAAATAGGTCAAATCATTAATAGAGTTGAAAAGAGAAGCACAGCTGTCTAGTAAACTACTGAATTTGATTGTGAAAAAGAAAGCTAGAAGGTATCTCATAAATCACAGAAGTGCCTGCAGGGAAGCTTCTACGTACACATATGTGTAACTATTCAGGATAAAAGTTCATGAAAGCAAGAGGCATTCAAGATATTCAGCAATAAAAATATTAAACAACACAATGGATGATAATTTCATGTCATTTCCAAGTGCACAATAGTTTGAACAACATTCTCTCAGACTAACAAGGTTACAATTGTGAGCTTGACATAATTTGGTGACCATTCAGAAATTCTGCAATTAAGAGGCACTTTGTCTTTGCTTGAGCTACTTCTGTCTGTTATTGTTCAAATAAAACTCTTGCATCTATTTTGCAACAGATTTTGGACTCGCATAATTAATTTTGAATACTTCATTACATTACAGCTGTGCAAATAAACAATGTTATTGCAGAAAACCAAATCAGTGAGATTTTATTTTATTTTAAATTAATTAAAAGTGATGGCCTGTTTGGCTACAATAACAGAATAATCAATGAGAAGCATCCTTCAAACAATAATAAAGATAGAGATTAGAAAATCAACACATAATCCCGAGAGAGTTTCATTTACATCTTCATGGGAATGAATTTTCACTTTAAAGACCTAAAGACCTGTGTTTTTACGCAAACTGGTGTTACATTATAATGGAAAGTTCTTTAGAGAGGTATTTGAAATAAGTTGTGCTGCTTAAATTCATGATTTATTTTTCTTTGCTGCACATTGCTTTCCTCTGCCAAAAATCACAGTGGACGTTGCTTAATTTGAGAGGACAGTGAATGGTGATAGCTGCTCTGATATTGCTCATTCTTTACCAGTATCATTTCCCCCTCTACCCACTCCAATCTGGCAGAAGATATAAAAGCCTGAAAGCACATATCACCAGGCTCCAGGTCAACTTCTACCTCACTGTATTGGACTATTGAACAGTTCCCTAGTATGATAAGGTGGACTTTTGACCTCACAATCTACCTTATGACCTTGCATCTTAATGTCTACCTACACTTTACTTCCTCTGTAACCCTAACACTTGATTCTGCATGTTTTTGTTGGTTTACATTGTATTACCTCGATTCACTCTTGTAATGAATTGATCTTTATGAACAGATTGCAAGTCAAGTTTTTCACTTTAGCTCAGTATATGTGACAATAATAAACCAAGGTACCAATTGACAGGAGTTAATATTATCCTCATTAATCCTACAGATAAGGGCATCAGAACAAAATATAAATCAATATGAGAACAAAACTTATCCCAATATTTGACAACTCAGGACTGAATCAGGTTCAAAATGTTGCAAGGGTCAGCATAAAGTCTACCTTCCTCCTTAGTCGTTATTCAACAGAGCAATGATTTTCCTTGTGTGCAAAGTTTTTACAGTTCAACACATCAGGGTTTCTCCTCAAATCAATAAGTGAACTTCCTATACAGTGGGTCCCAGTGCGAAGAGTCTCTAATTGCCTCAGCGCCAATGCTGTTCTGGAGTGGTCACTGCTGCTTCAGAGTAATGATTTTACTATCTTTACAAGTAAGTTCTAATTGACATAAATATAGTGGTTTAGAAGCCCTTTAAACCGACTGCATGTGAAGTCAATGGCGACTACAAAATAATTTTAAAAGATGAAAGAAGGGTTGTTGGTACTGAAATCAGAGCAAATAAAAACATCAAAGTTTGTTGTGTACAGCAGTAACATCAGCAGCTGGCAGATTCAGTGACAATCCCTATGAGCAACGTGATTAGTTAGACCCCATGAAGCTAGGGCCAAGTACTTGTAGTCGTGAGCACGAATAACTAACTCTGGAAAGCATGAAGCAATTGTACAAACATAGCAATCCCTATTAGAGATCAATCGGGAAATAAACAAATGAACTGGTTATTGTTTTACGCGATATTAATTCAGGAAAAGGGTGATGGGTGCATTGTGTTTTTCCATTATTGAATAACAGTGTGGCTGTGCATAATTATGCAAGGCTGCTCACTGGACATCAAGCTCTGAAGTTACAGTGCTAAAACTATTTAAAGCTGAACAATGAAGGATTTCATAAGATGGTTTCTCTACGTGCTGACGAGTAAGTCAATTGGGCCAAGACATTGTAATTGATATCTGGATCATGCATCCAAAGGAAGTGGTGGATTCAGAATGAATTACTGAATTTAGACGGACTTATTTAAGTGATGAGGAAAGTGTGAAAGATTATGTGGGCACTAGGCTTAATGCAGATGGGCAAAAAAGTCAGCTCAGAAGTGACGGGCGTTATTAAGTAATTATCTGCATTCAATTCATTGTTGTCCTCTAATTTTAGGTCCTGGTGAAGGGTCACCAACTGTTTATTCCCCTTCATAGATACTGCCTGACTTGCTGAGTTTCTCTAGCATTTTGTGTGTGCTGTTTTTAATTTTGTAATCTGTTCTGGCTAAATGTAATCAATTAATCTACTGATTGAATTCAAATAACCCATGCCCTCATGAGTTGATTAAACAAGCGAGTTCTTGCTGTAATTAATCAAATGTGTCAATTTGTCAGATCTGTCATTTTCTAACTTGTCATGTTGTTTTGAAGCAATGGATATTTTAATGAGCTATGCCACAGAACTGAAAATAAATAATTATTGCATAGAATGCCATCCACTAGATTCAATATCAGAAGGTGTGCAGATGTTTGTCAGAATATCCATGATAAATACCTCATAAAATCTATTGGTTTTAAATGCAGTTTAAAATGTGTCTTATGAAGATTTGATTTTGCAATTCTCTGAATGTTTTTGATTTCACTCAGGAATAATCCTTCACCTTCAGAACATCGCTCTCCCTTCTCTCTCTTCCTTCTAGGATTAGGTGGTGTAACCGCAGAGCATCTGCTGTCATTTTACACTTTGATGTTTAACAGAGTGAATTGCTGTCATGCATCCTTTATGTTTATGAATTACATTTTAGGTTGCTACGTGTTCCATTCGTATTCCTGTCCATCAGGAGGTGCTTATTTTCCACTGTCTATCAATTGTCCACCTCTGTCATGATTTGTGCAGAGTCAATATGGGGATAATAAGACCATAAGACGATATGACAGAAGCAGATTTAGCTATTTGAGCCATCAGGTCTGCTCCAGCATTTGATCATAGCTGACTTATTTTCCTTTTCAATCCCATTTTCCTGCCTTCTCCCCACAACATTTCACATTCTTATGAATCAAGGATCTACCAAACTCTACTTTGAATATATCCAATGATTTGGTCACTATGGAGGTCTCTGATAATGAACACCACAGATTCACCATCCTCTGGCTAAATAAACTTCCCTCTTCTCTGTTCTAAAGGGACGTCCTTGTATTCTAAGGCTGTGCTCTCCGGTCCTACACACTCCCACCGTTTGAAACACCCTCTCCATGTCTGCTGTCTCTAGGCTTTTTAGTAAGTTTCAGTGAGGTTCCCCTTCATTCTTCTAAACTCCAGTGAAGACAGGTCCAGAGCCATCAAATGCTCCTCATACAGTACACTAATACTTCTCTTCCCTGGAACATTCTTGTAAACTTCCTCTTGATCCTCTCCAATACCAGTGCATCTTTTCTTAGGTATGGAGCCCAAAACTGCTCACAATACTCTAAATGTGGTATGATCAATGCCTTGTGAAGCTTCAGAATTGCATTCTTACTTATATATTCTCGTCCTCTCGAACTGAACACTAACATTACATTTGCTTTCCTTACTATCAACTCATCCTGCAGGTTAACCTTCAGGGAATCCTGCACTAGGACTCCAAAGGCCCCTTGCACCTCTAATTTCTGAATTTGATCCCCATTTAGAAAACAGTGTATGTCTTTACTCCTTTTATCAAAGTGTATGACCATACACCTCTCTACAATGTATTCCATGGGCTACTTCTTTGCCCATTCTCCAAATCTGTCTAAGTCCTTTTGCAAACTTACTGCATCCTCAGTACTACCTTCCCCTCCACCTATCTTTATAGTGTCCACAAACCTGGCCACAAAGCCATCAATTTCATCATCCGGGTCATTAAACAAATAATGTAAAAGTTAATGGATCCTACACCGATCCCTGCATAATACGATTAGTCATCTACAGTCAATCACAAACCCCTATTTAATTCCCACTCTTCTGCCAGTCAGCCAATTTTTGTCCATATTAGTATCCTTCCCATAATACCATGTGCTCCAATCTTGTTTAGCAGCCTCATGAGCAGCACCTTGTCAAAAGGTTTCTGAAGACAAGCATGTGGGAAACTAGAGCCCTTTGTACTATATCCTTCTTGTGGTATTTGTTAGATTCATTTGCCTTCCAAGCTTAAACAACGAGAGATGAAGTTGTTTTGTTGTTCATAAGTGCATGGATCTCGAAGAGTCATTGAGGGCTGGGACACTGCAGCATGTGAATGGTGGAAAGATGTTTGGCAGCACGGGTGACCAAGGTGTCGGAGTGGAAGTAATTGTTCCAGTGATCCAGTTTTCCTGTCATCATTGACTTTGGGATGATGACAAAGCGGTTGTGGCTGCTTTTGGGTCTTATTGGTGCTTCATATTGATCTACCAAGTACACAAAGGCCAACACTAATATTCACAACATTGATACTGATGCTGCCTCACTTGGGATTACTAGTTCTTGGATCACCTTAGTCTCTGTTTTCATCTTGGTACTTGTTTTAATTTATTGACTGTTTTTAAATGTTCGCATACAGTTTAGCCCCACTCTCAGACAAAATGGAGAATGACTATATCTTGCACTGTGCCCAATAGGTCATATTCAAAATTTACTCATGCTTCAATTATTACGATGATATGACTGCTGTAGCCTAGGACTTTGGCTTGAACCTCCATTTGTTGTAATATCCCCCATGATTATGTTTTACTTCCAAGTGGACTCAATGCATTATCATAAGCCTTCTGTATAACTAAAGCAAGCACAGATACTAACTAAAAAGAATTTGGAAAATCAGAAATAGTTTGCATCATAGACCTCAATATGGTAATGTGCCTTTGCTATCACAACATAACATGGAATTGCAGCTGCTCTCCTGTGGGAAATTTAGAATGGTGCTTTAGTGTCATGCAATGATCAAGTCTTGTGCAACACTACTTTAGGTTTGTTGTCATGGGCATGAATACCCATTGTGTAAATACCATGAATATTGACTTTTTGCAGCAGCAGCATTGTACATTACAAACATGAAAGTTACAAACTTTTTCCACTGGTAGATGGGGTGGACTCTGCCAAAGCAGGCGCTGTCTTTGTCCAGTCCAGATTCTGAATGTCTTTGAAGATGAGGAAAGATGAGAAAGAACAGCTGGCGGGTATAAGCAGATTGCTTATCATATAATCAACTTTTTTTTGTTCCCTTGACAGCTCCAATAGGCAGACCGGAAAGTGGAATGCTAATCTAGTGTTTCTTCAATGGTGTTAGGGTATTAGAATTAAGTGATAAAGATCAGGAAAGAAAGCAAGGCCAAAACTGTAAATAAGAAAAGACCAAGAAAATGTTGACCCATTGAAGATTAGAGGTGGGAGTCAATTTTGGTTCAGTATTGGAGATATTTCTGTATAGATCATAATTTAGAAATTGAACTGTTAGAATGAGAAGATTAAAGTACAATGAATGGAATAACTGTAATTGGTAAAACAAATAATGTAATTGCATTGCAGTATAATGAATCACTGAATACCACTCCTTGTTTTAAAAAAAGGTCTCTAAAAATTAGCTCATAAGTCACAAGAAAGTGTCTGTTGGGAAGCTCCTTTCCAAAAATAGTCAAATATTTGGAATGAAAAAGAAATAAAATTATTACTTAACAACAGTTAATGGTATATATTATCCAAGAATGCATGGTACTTAATTCATAGCATTATTTAAGAAGGCATATTGTGTGCTGAGGAAAGGCAAATTTTGTTTGTACCCCTCAGAGTCATGATAACAATACCACATTAATGTTGGCTCCCTTAAGTATTTCTGCTTTTTAACAACTTTTCAGAAGAAAAGAATGTGACTCATGGTTGTGCACTGAAGGCCACACTGTATGATGTCCTGCAACAAAGGTTGGCCTTGTGTGGAGAAAATGAACCTTTCATCGTTATCTGTTTATGTACTTGTGCCCTTTAACATCAGTGTTACAAATTAGTGCAGAGCAGAGTGCATTTAACAGCAAACTTACCCTGATATTAATCATCCTTGCGGTTTTCATATTCTAACCTTGCATGAAATTAAAAGGCAACGTTAAACTGCCTTAGTAGTCAATAGGTGAGATACCTGCAATGACGCAATAGACTTTTGAGACTATGAATAGCACTATCAATCCTTTGGAGATGATTTTGGATAATTTTCCTGTGAGGCTTTGTTAACTAAAACATGTTATCTCATATGACACTGATACTGCTGGGAATTAAGCCACCGCTAAGCCCAAAAGTTTTTAAAGAAATTTCCAGAACATTATGTCCTGTATTTCCAAGTACGGTGTGCCCAATGTCTGCTCATAGCTAATACAAGCAGTGTTTAATGGAAGGCAAGGCTGGAAATTAACTTAACAGCTTTCAGCTATCTCTGACATGAACCAATTAAATGCTATTAAAGCACTCTAAACAATTAAAAAGTATCAATTTAAAAATAAAAGTTAAAATAATAAAAAAAATAAATGAAACTTGACTTTGTCTTTTAATCCCTTTGGAACCAGTGAGATTTTTTGATTCTACACTTGGTCCCACTTGGCACTGACACTGGGAAATCTCAAGAAGGCTCCATGAGGTTTCCAGCATCTGACAAATATAGAAAATTTATGATCTGTGACACTTAAAACCAAAGGTTCATCCCACTGAGTTTTATTCCATTTCTAGCTGCGTGGAGATATTGCCAGGGAAGGCAAAGACTACATTGAATAAATAATTAATGGTTCCTCCATCACACCTGTATCTCACAGTCATATACAAATAAAGCCTTATAGATATACTTCATTTATATAATCTTTGACATTCTGGCAGGCCGAATAACATTCATATTACATTTTTATTTTCGCTTATGCTCTGTCATGTTAGATTGCGACCTTAATATTACTGGGACAGCACTGTACATATATTAGGGGTAACCTTATTGTTATGTCCTTTCTCCTTCAAAAATCAATTCCAAGTAACAAAGCACCTTGGTTCTGTTTCTGCTTTGCTGTTCCCAGTCCTCTCTCAGGTGCTTACATATGTATATATGACCTTAGTTAAATTCCAGATACCTGTTCCATTGTTAAATACTTCAAGAAGCTACGTGTCAGAGAATGATGACTGCACATAAAAGGGGGAATTGATTGAACAGAAATGTGGTTGACATATATTTCACATGACAACTTTTTAAATATTAAGAAGGGAGTGGAAAGATAGAAAGAAAGGGGTTTGCATTAACAATGAAAACTGATATGATAGAAATCAAAAGCAGTGATTTAACCTCAGATGAAAGGAGTCAATGTTGCTAGATACCTGTGGCATCAAAGGAAACAATTTAGTAAGCAATCATTATATAAAGTCAATCAATTAGAAATATATTGATGTGGGATTATTAAATTGGGAAGAGAATTAGAGAAAAGAAGCGTACCTGTTGCTGATGATTTTGGTTAAAACTGGATGAAGATCTTTCAAATTTAAAATGTAAGTCCAAGGAATGAACACTAAATTATTTTTGATGTGACATATTCAGGAGTACCAGGAGAGGTAAAATATGCATTCATTTAATACTCAGCTCTGAAGAAGATTGTAAAACAGTGGTCAATATAACACGTTTAATTTATTCCTTGCGTCACAACATGGAATAGTAGAAAGAATATTTTTTTTCTTAGAATGCTGGTTTACTGCAATAACTGAACATGAAATGTGGCATTTATTTCGGAAGCGAGGGAGGAAGAAATAGAATGTGTTAATATACAGTAACAGCAGAGCAAATGTTCCATATACTGTATATGTTAAAAGGCCCAGCTGCTCTGTAAGGTGAGAAAATGTGAAATCTGGCATGATTGCCAACACATGCTAGAACATTCAGCTTAACAGTTGGCAGTCCTGTTGCAGCTGTATGAAACTTTGCAGTTCTGGTTGAAGTGTTACAGGAAGGTTATGGAGATTTTTGAAACGGCACAGAAGAGAATTACCAGGAGGTTGCCAGATTGGAGAATATTAGCTTTGTGTTTGCTGAACTGTGGATACTGAGGGGTGACCTGATGCAGGTATATGAAGTTATGGGAGGTGTAGACAGCGGAGGTGGTCAGGATAAAATTATTCAATACTAGAGGGTATAGGTTTAAGGGGAGAAGAGTAACATTTAAAGGAGATTTACAGGGCAAGTTTTTTTTAATATACAGAGTGGTACATACTTTCAGAGAAAGTGGTGGAAGCATATAGCACAGCAGCACTTCTGAGGCACTTAGAACAGCACATGAATAGGCAGCAAATGAAGAAATTATAGACCGAATGTCAGCAGATGAGATTAGTTAACCTGGCATTACAGTTAGCACAGACAACATCGTAAGTTGAGGCTTGTTTCTGTGCTGTACTGTTCTATAAAATATAATGACTTAATTTTGAGAGGATGGAGAAGTGAAACATGGACTGATATGTAATTAAATATTAAAATGTTAGTCAGGAATCAATAAGTATCCTAAAAAACCATAAACTAATTTTAACTGGTTCATGAGATGCTCTGGTCAGGAAGTAGGCTAGAAAACTGGGAGCGTTGGAGTCAGTACAACAATATGCCTTTGAGCTCCATTACCTCCACACTGCATGGTAAGCTGTAGATTTAAAATGGCAGCACCTCATACTGTTAGCTCTTCCTTGGGATGTTCAGTTCACACACAGGAACCTGAGATCAGTGTTGAAGGCTGGGTTGATGTTTGACCATTCTTACATAATATATCAGAGTACAGCTCAGAAACAGGCTCTTCAGCCCTCGATAACTGTGCTGTGCTTAAACTGCACATCTGCCTGCAGTTAGTCTATATTCCTCCACTCCCTGTCTGTTCATGCATCTGTCTAACTGATATGCAAAAGTTTTACCTATGTTGATAACACTCTTGCATCTATCAAAAGGTTGTAGAATCAAGACGCACTCCAGAGATTTGAAATCAAAATCTGGTTTGAGTGTCTAGTCTAGTCCAGATGTCCCATTTTAAACAAGGCATTTTATATTAAAAGGGAAAATGCCTGACTAGTGCAAAACCAGTCTCAGATGAGTGTTTGCCTAAGGAAAAGAAAGGAGATGTAACAACTTGACTAAAACAATGTCACTTTAAAGATGCATGCTTGATGACACAGTGCCAAAGAAAAATTTGCCTTATAGTTGTTATTAAAGCAAGGTGGCAGGTGATCTGTCAAACAGATATTAAAGTTCTATTGCACAACTGTGAGGAATATTTCTGAATAACGCAGTTATCATCACCATGAATTAATTATTTTGTTTGATAGCGTGTCAGGCAGGAGTAATCTCCCTCTGATCTCAGTCACAGTCCTGATGACAGTGATAATGAGGAACTGATGGAGATATATTCAGTGCGTGGAGAAACGGGACAGGGATTAAGATCGTCCTCTTTGTCGATGTAGTTCAAAGAGTTATTCCTCCCTTTGAAAGATCATCTTCAATATTGGAGATTTCTTTGCACTTGCCACGATGCCGGATGCCCCTGTGGCGGGTGGCGAGGCTGAGGAGCCCACGGAGTGACCCTCCTGAAGATTTGCCCAGAATCACAGGGTGCCGCGGTAGTGTAGCTGTTAGTATGACGATATTACAGTTCGGGGCATCGGAGTCTGGAGTTCAGTTCTGGCCTCCTCTGTAAGCGCGTTTGTGCCTTCCTTTCCTTGTGTGCGTGGGTTACCTCCAGGTGCTCTGGTTTCCTCCCACAGTCCAAAGACATACCGGTTAGTAGGCTAATGGGTCAAAAGACACAAAGATTCAAAGTATATTTAATATCAAAGCAAGCATGCAGTATAAAACCCTGAGAATGGCCATTGTAAATTGTCCCGTGATTGGACTAAGGGCAAATAGGTGGGTTGTAGAGTGGTGAGGCTCACTGTGCTACACTGTATCTCTAAATAAAAATTAATGAAAACAGTTTATCTGGCCATGATCGTAATGTTATTTGTGGAAACTTGCTAAATGTAAACCATCCACTGTGTGTCATACTTTATAACAGTGACAATGCTTCAAAGTCACTTTATTGACTGGAAAATATGGTGGAAGAACGTGGTTCTTTGGAGATGGCAAGTTACTTAAAGGGTCTGAAGCAGTGATTTGCAAACGTCTAAAAACACTGCTGGCAGATCAACTTTTTCAACAAAGAGGTTAAAACAAAAATGAAGAATTTCAACATTCTATGAACACTGGCAATTGTCCCATTGTCCAACTAAATTACATTGACTTAGTCAGGTGGAATGAGGAGTGAATTGGTGTGTAAAATATGTTGTAAACAGCAGTCTCAGATTTAACTTGCTTTGGAGTTTCTGTAGTTAGTGACAATGTTCCCAGTCCATGTGAAATTTGCACGTTGAAGTACAAGAAGCACAATATCAAGGTGAAGTTAACCATCCATGAAGCACAATCTGTGGGTTAAAGGGAGCAGCAGAATTTACTCCAATGCCATAGATCCCCCATCAGAATCTTCCAGTTACTTTGATTTCTGAAATCAGGACTCAAATTTCTTCCTACAAATTGAGTTTTTACCTTTTCTGAGATTGGTTCTTATCCTTTCATCATCTCCTTAGCAACTGGATTCAAGAATTGGATTAGCTTAGTCCAGTGGACCTGCTGTGGAATCCTGCCTATCACTGGAAGCCAAAGTTATCATTCAGACCTCCAATGAGAAAAGGTTGTGGTCTTAGAACTTTCAGCTTTCTCCATTAAAACTTCATCATCGTACTCATGTAACCCGTATCAGTGAACATCCATAGCACAGGGTATAGAAAGAATGATTTTACAACCCAGCAATGTAAGTCATTAATTTGTACAGGAAGTTGCAAATATTACAAATTTCTGGCATTGCCCTGAAACTTTCTGGCTCTTGGTCACATTGTTAAAATTTTATGAAGGAGATTTTGCAGGCAGTCAGCTTCAGAATCAGAATCAGGTTTAATATCATTGGCATATGACTGTCGTGAAATTTGTCAGCTTTATGGCAGCAGTGCAATGCCATACATGATAATAGAGAAAAATGTGGATTACAGTAAATACATATATATTATAGTTAAATTATATTAAATAAGTAGTGCAAAAACAGAAATAAAAAAGGTAGTGAGGTAGTGTTCATGGGTTCAATGTCAATTCGGAAATCGCATGGCAGAGGAGAAAAAGCTGTTCTTGAATCACTGAATGTGTGCCTTCAGGCTTCTGTACCTCCTTCCTGATGGTAAAAAGGAGAAGAGGCCATATCCTGGGCGGTAGGCTTTGTTAATGATGGACACCGTCTTTTTGAAGCATCGCTCCTTGAAGATGTCTTAGGTACTATGGAGACTAGTGGCTATGATGGAGCTGACTAATTTAACAATTCTCTGCAGCTTGCTTCGATCCTGTATTGTAGCCCACCCATACCAGATGGTGATACAGCCAGTTAGAATGCTTTCCACAGTACATCTGTAGAAATTTATGAGTGTTTTAGATGATATACCAAATCTCCTCAAACTCCTAATGAAGTATAGCTGTTGTGTTGCCTTCTTTATAGCTGCATCGATATTTTGAGTCAAGGTTAGTTCTTCAGAGATATCAACACCTAGGAACATGAAATTACTCTTTACTTCTGATCGCTCTATGAGGTCTGGTGTGTGTTTCCTCATCTTACCCTTACTGAAGTCCACAATCAGTTCTTTGATCTTGCTGATGTTGAGTGTAAGGTTGTTACTGCAACACCACTCCACTAGTTGGCATATCTCACTCCTATATGCCCTCGCCTCACCATCTGAGATTTTGCCAACAATGGTTGCATCATTAGCAAATTTATAGATGGCATTTGAGCTGTACCCAGCCACACAGCAATGGGTATAGAGAGAGTAGAGCAGTGGGCTAAGCACACATCCCTGAGGTGCACCAGCGTTGATTGTCAGGAAGTTGAAGATGTTATTTCCAATCAGCACAGATTAAGATCTTCTGGTTAGGAAGTTGGAGATCCACTTGCAGAGGGAGGAAGAGACGCCCAGATTCTGTAGCTTTTCCTTCAGAACTATAGGAATAATGGTGTTAAACACTGAGCTATAGTTAATAAACATAGGTGTTTGTATTGTCCAGGTGATCCAAGGCCGTGTGGAGAGCCATTGATAATCACATCTGCTGTAGACCTATTGTGGCGATAGGCAAATTGCAGTGGGTCCAGGTACTTGCTGAGGCAGGAGTTGATTCTAGCCATGACCAACTTCTCAAAGTACTTCACCACCTTAGATGTGTGTGCTACTGGATGATGGTCATTAAGACAGCTCATTCTGCTTTTCTTGGGCAGTGGTACAATTATTGCACTTCTGAAACAGGTGAGAACTTCTGACTGTAGCAATTAGAGATGGAAAATGTGTTTGAATACCCCCGCAAGTTCACTGGGACAAGTTTTCAGAACCTTTCCTCCATCCGGGCCTATCGCCTTATGATAGTTCACCCTCCTGAAAGGTAGCCTGACGTTGGCCTCCGAAGTAGTGATCACAGGGTCACTGGGTGTTGCAGGGATCCTCATGGCTGTAGTTTTATTCTCCCTTTCAAAGCAAGCATAGAAGGTATTGAACTCGTCTGGGTGTGAAACATTAGGAAGTAATGGCCTGCAAACCCTTCTAGAGTTGATGTGCATCTGATGTCACCTCCTGCCTTACCCAGAGTTGCTCCTTAGCTTTTGAGATAGCCCTCCACAAGTCATGGCTGGTTTCCTTGTACAGACCTGGATCTCCTGGTTCATCCAAGGCTTTTGATTTGCGTGTCTACAGTAGGTTCTCACAAGCACACACTCATTGACACAGGTTTTAATGAAGTTGGTGACAGCTATGACCTACTCCTTCAGACTCAAAGATGAATTCCCGAATACCATCCAGTCCACTGTTTTACAGGAGTCCTGTAAAGTCTCCTGCACTTTCCTTGTCCATACCTTCTTATTCCTCACTTCTGGTGTTACAGGTTTCAATCTCTGCCTAGACTCAGGGAATAGAAGTACAGCAAGGTGATCAGACATTCCGAAGTTTGGGTGTGGGATAGCACTGTAGGCATTTTTGAAGGTGATGGAACAGTGGTCCAGTGTGTTGGTTCCTCTGGTATCACAAATGATTTGTTGGTAATAATTATTTAGAGACTTTTTCAAGCTGGCTTGGTTAAAATCCCCCAAAATAATGGGGGGGGGGGGAACGCATAGTTCATCTAGAACCTTGTTGACATTAGCCTCTGATGGCATGTACACTGGTATAAAATGATTGCTGGAATCTCCTGCGGCAGGTAAAATGCTAGTTTCTAAATGATGATAACCTTCTTATGCACAGAAGTTGAAAAAAAAACAGTTGCATTTCAAGAAGGTTGTATGTATTGTTGCTCAGTGAAGTAAATTTGCACTGAATAGATTTGAAGGTCAACACTTCATTCATAGGCAGTTGTAAAACCAAATAAGTGCAGCAGAACTCCTGACACTGACGCCTTTATTATCTGCAATGGAGACTCAATGCTAACTAGAGTTGGAGTAAGGGGATTGAGAACAAGTAAAGATTTAATAGAGTGGATGGTCTTTTTCTGTGTGATGGGAAATATGAAGTTGATGTGCAATACCCTTTAACATGCATTGAAGGGAAATGGTTATTGCAGGTAGGACCGTGGTTTATTGCTCTTGAGAATGTACTACCTTTGCCCTTGGTGGCACTCCTGGTGAAGATAATGCAGGGAAGTGCAGGATTTAGACTCAATACTATTGATGGGAATATAAGCTATTTCCAAGTCAGGAGGCACGTAGAAACAATTGGTGATGCTCCGATGTGTCTGCTGTCTTTGTTGTTCTTGACAGTGGTGGGAGAGTTGAAGAAACCATACTCAGTTGCAGCAGTGCATGTTATGGGATGAGGGGGTGGATGTAGTTCTAAGCAAGTCAATCTCTTTGTCCTGCCTGGTGCCAAGAACCCTGGCAAATTAGATTATGAGGACATGCAGTCCTCTTTTATTGTCATTTAGTAATGCATGCATTAAGAAATGATACAATATTCCTCCGATGTGATATCACAGAAACACAGGACAGAACAAGACTGAAAAACTGACAGAAACCACATAATTATAACATATAGTTACAACAGTGCAAGCAATACCATAACTTGATGAAGAACAGGCCATGGGCACAGTAAAAATTTCAAAGTCAAATGGAGAGTAATCTATTACTCCACTGATTTGGAAGTGATGGAACAGCTATGGAGAATCAGAAAGGATAATCTACACAAGATTCTTAGCTCCTGACCTGCTTTTAAAGCTGTATATGCAACTAGTGAACCTTACCATTTGGAAGAGTGGGATGGGTAGGGGCCAGGACGGTGTGATTCTATAATTGAAAATAATTAAAAGGTGGTTGAGGACCCTCATTTGATGGAGTTGGTCATGTCTTAGCATTTCTGCTGGCCAAATATTACTTTGCACCTCAATGACCAATTCTGAATGTAGTAAAGATTTAGCTGTTGTTTTCTGAGAAATAAAAACAAAACTAAAGCCAGTACATGCAGAAATCACCCGGCAGCATCTTTGGAAAAAGAAACAGAGTTTACATCTCAGATCAAAGACATTTCATCAGAAATAGGGAAGGAGGAAGTTAAAAGGACAAGTGCAACTTCCCCTGTGGATGCATTTTCTGAACTATCTCAGATTTTCAAAATCAGCACCTTGAGTTTCGTTGTCCAGGAAATTGTGCTCTGTGCTGCTGTCAGTGAAAGTCTTCACATCTTAGTTTTGAGAAGATGGTGATCAATCCCCATCTTGCATTGCTGCAGTCTGCTTAAACATAGCAGGTGACACGACTGTGGATTGCTAAACCAGCTTGGATTGTAGTTAAGAACTCCGATGTGGGCTAGACTGGGTACTGATGATGGATTGTTTTATGATGGTTTAGTGGATTGTGGGCACCATTACTGCTTACAAATTTAGTTAAGTTCCAGATGACTTAATTAAATTTAATTTAAATTCCCTGGCTGCCAAACTGGGACTTGTTCCTGGCTGTCTATAAAAATGTGAAGCTCATGTACTTGAGAATTGCTGGGCATGTGTAATGCATGTTTTGATATCATGTTCCAAATTTTTATAGGTATGTTTGACTTCAACTATTTGCCATTGGATTGAGAAACACAAGAGATTCTGCAGATGCTGGAAATCCAGAGTAATACAAACAAAATGATGGAGGAACTCAGCAGCCTAGGCAGCATCTGCAGAGAGGAATAATGAGTCAATGATTTGTGCTGATAGCCTGTCCTGATGAAGAGTCTTGGCCTGAATGTGGATTCTTTATTCCTCTCCATAAATGCTGCCTGATCTGCTAAGTTCCTGCAGCACTTTGCGTGTTTTCCTCTTGGAGTGAAGTCAGGTTTTGTTTGGTATTGATGAAAGGCAGCTTAACCTTCCCTGGTGTCCTGTTAGCAAAGCTAGGCTGATCTATCCTCTTCCAGATACATCCTCTTTGAATGAGATTCCTTTGTTTTTGCTCCAAGCAGCTCTACACACTTTAATTGCCTCACACAACTAAACAAAACACTTCATCTGATCAGCTATTGGCAAGACTTCCCCTTGAACCATAACCCTTCATATACTACCTCCACCTGCAAAATGGTTTATCAGCTGAAGTCCTTCATATCCAATTGGTGACAGATGAGCTAACAAGTAATTTTTCTTCTTGGTTTAATGCAACCAGTTAAGGGTTAACAACATTCTGTGAACACAAAGTCAGACATAGTCTGGACTAGGTAACAGTATCAAAACTTCTTCCAAAAAAGGCATGAGAGAACTAGATGGACGTTTACAGCAATCTGTTGGTTTTGTGATACTGATACTAAAATTTTATTCCAGGTTTTGTTTAATTAACTTAATTTAAATTCCAAGGCAACTATGATGGGATTTGAAATGATGTTGCTGCAACAAATCTAATCGTTCCAATCCCCTGAACTATGAGTCTGGTACATAAGCACGAGGCAGCCAGACCATCAGGATGGTTGAGAAGAGCTTTGGAAAATTGGAACTGCACATGTAGTCTATAAAACTCAGGAAAGGGATGTGTGTCCTGTAAGTGAATAGTGTTCTTCATATGGATATTTTGTCAAAAGGCTATTCTGTGTTCACTGGATCCACATTTTTCAAAGCGAATTGTGCTTACTGCGGTAGGACTCAGCAGGGATAAACACAGGAATGGATTATGAAGAATCAGATCCACTGCCTCGAAACATAGAAATTAACCTGTCCAGATGCATCATGTTTTGCTAGAGTAAGACCTCAAGAAACTGCAAACATTTGTGGATACAACTTAGCACATCACAAAAAGCAGTCGCCCCTTCTTAGACTCTGTCTGTACTTTTTCACTGCCTCAGTAAAATAGCCAACATAATCAAGGACCCCTCCTAACCTAAACATTCTATCTTCACTCCCCTCCCATCAGTGAAAAGATACAAAAGTCTGAAAGAACTTACTAACAGATTCAAGCTCTGTTTCTATCCCTCTGCTCCAAGACGATTGAATGGACATCTTACACGAAGAGGCAGACTCTCGATCACATACTCTATCTCATCATGGTTTTGCACCCTAATGTCTGCACTTTCTCTGAAATTGGAATATTCTCAACATCAAAGATCTAGAACTATTGCAGTGGAAATGAAGTAAATAAACAAAATATGCACCATTCATTTATTTCGGAATATTCAGACTGAACAATTTTTTATATGTAAAGGGAATTAATCTAATTATACAAACAATAATTCTGGAGCACTCAGCCGGTCAAACAGCTTGGGGAATATTAAGCGGAGTTAATGTTTCAGGTCCAAGACTCTGTCAGAACTTAACCACCTATGCCAAAAGGCCTACAATTCTTAGACTGGACACCTCAGATTTGTCTATCAGGTCTGGCCTAGTATTGAATCTATGGAGTGATTCTCTGCTTAAAACTTTCAGCAAAACTGGTATCTGATTACGGATTCTCCTTCAAAGGTCTACAGTAGATTTATCTAGTAGGTTTAACATCTCAGATCTGGTGGTAATTCTCAGTCTTTTGGTTTTATTCTGTGTGCTTTCAAGTGTAGACCACCAGGTTAATATAGGAAGATGCAAACTATTCTAAATACCATATTTCAGGATTTCTACTGAAAATAAGGCAGGTAAATGGGAAAAGTTAAAATTTGTATCTTAATTTGTTCTTTGGCAGGATGGGAAATACAGCGTGCATTTCTTTCACTGAACTCAGATGTTAAGATCACAAGGTGTAATTGGTGTAATTAATCACAGCCTTGTGAATTTGCAGAACATGCTCTTTGGAGGTCAATCAGAGAATATTTTGTATTTTTGAAGCTTTGCAGCTGGTTTTAAATAACTGGCTCCTCCAAGGTCAGGAAAACCAGTGAGAAATGCCTCGCTTTCTTTGTTGATTTTATCCTTGTAGCAAAGTAGAATATCTGATATGTGATAGAATCAAAATGGAATCCATGAATTGGGCACAAAATGGAAAGACGGACTGGTTTGCTCTAGGAAGAGGTACAGTCGACGTTTCAGGCCAAGGCCCTTCGTCAGGGCTAACTGAAGGAAGAGCTAGTAAGAGATTTGAAAGTGGGAGGGGGAGGGGGAGATCCAACATGATAGGAGAAGACAGGAGGGGGAGGGATGGAGCCAAGAGCTGGACAGGTGATTGGCAAAAAGGATATGACAGGATCATGGGACAGGTGGCCCAGGGAGAAGGAAAAGGAGGAGGGTGGGGGAACCCAGAGGATGGGCAAGGGCTATAGTCAGAGGGACAAAGGGAGAAAAAGGAGAGGGAGAAAGAATGTGTGTATATAAATAAATAATGGATGGGGTACGAAGGGGAGGTGGGGCATTAGCAGAAGTTAGAGAAATCAACGTTCATGCCATCAGGTTGGAGGCTGCCCAGACGGAATATAAGGTGTTGTTCTCCAACCTGAGTGTGGCTTCATCTTTACAGTAGAGGAGGCCGTGGATAGACATATCAGAATGGGAATGGGATGTGGAATTAAAATGTGTGGCCACTGGGAGACACCTACGCTCTGTCCGCCAGAGAAAGCAGAATCTCCCATTGGCCACACAAGGTCGTTTTTATTTCAATCTTGTTCGCCATCTTATTGCTTTGCTTTAGATGATGATACCAAGACTGTTCCGTCCATAGGTTTAAGAGTTTAGTGCACACTGAGAAGAATAAGGGGGAAGACAATAGTAGATTGAGCTTCATTGATATGCAGATGGATCAAGTGAGATGAAATAATATGATTGCAAAGTATTTTGATGGGATTACACTTGATGTGCTCTTTATAATCTGAGTTTCCATGCTCAAGGAAAAATATTAAGTTGTGTTACTATGATTTCTCAGACAGTTGTTTTGAAGCTATCAGGTCAGATCTTCTAGTGAGAGTTTAAACTGTTTGAAGTTCCATAAAATGTGAGAGAACTTCATTTAAACATAACATTTATGAAGGACTTGGTGGAGTAAATGTTGAGAGATTTTCCTAGCAGGAGAAAACAGACAGCACAATCTCAGGACGAGGAGAAATGCCTTTACACAGAAAATCAACAATTGTTTTTCAAACAAAAAACGATGATAAAAATGAATAGATTTTAGGGTAATTAAATGATGGAGATCAAGTAGGAAGGTGGAATTGGGGTCAGAGAACAATTTTATTAAATGGTGGAGCAAGATTGAGAAGTCTTCCAATCTAACTGCTCTGATTTTTGAGGATCACATGTATAAAAGGTCAAAGATCAACCATGATATCATTGATTGACAAAACAATCTCAAGGCTTGCGTGACTTGCACTTGTTCATGTTCCTCTTGCCCAATGGATCATTTTATTTCAGGTTGAAAGACTGTGTTCAATCAGACAGAAGCTCAGACGTTCTGTTACTAATGATACATATAACTGAAAGCTATTATAATTTGTGACACTTACGTTCCCTCAGTATTTACTATTGATTTGCTTCTATGCATGTGAATGTTAATGCATTTCCTTTAGTTAATTTGCATCGATAAGGTGAAATGTAGTTCAAGTGTTCGAGTCTCAGTGTTTTGCGAGGATGATGTACGGTATATAATATTGATCACGGTAAACTTGAGAAATGCAATAAACAAAAGGATTTTGAAACTTGGAGCCTTTTAAAAACATTTATGCCTTGTCTTCCATACAACAAAATTGAATTCAAAGAAATAAATTACAGCAAGAATAGTGGCAAACATTAGGCCTGACTCTATGATTAAATTCCCCTCATTATTATTTATGCATAGATGAAATTCTGGAAGTTACTTCCCGCCCAAGGTAGCTTTCTTATTGCTGTTGTAAAGTTGCCATCTAGCTCTTTGGCCTAAAATTCAAATGGATTGAAGTGCCCGCATTTAAACAAAAATTACTGACTAAAACTAAAATTCACAAAAATTGAAGTACCATTTTTAATGAAGCGTTAAGTGTTGATTGCTACTAAACACTATTTAGGACTGACAATTACCCTATAATAATGTATTTTTTCAGTTTTTTTTTTCCTGACCTTAATTTCTTTTTATTTAAATTTTTATACCCAGTTTAATACCATATTCTAATTGACAGTGAACAGAACTGACATGTTAATAGTTCTTAAATCTGATTGATAGGGAAATATAGATTTTCTTGTTTTGTTCACTTTTCTACTGTAGACCATTTCTACAGTTTAAAACTCATAGAAAACTCCTGAAAATTAAGCCTACAATGAAAATTAAGCCTAAATGTTGACTTTTTGATTTATTTTCTGCTATAAACAGTAAATAAATTGGAGGCACAATGTTATTATTATTTGAACATGTTCCTGCAAAATGAAGTTGCCATTTGAGAAAATGTTCAACATAAGCAAGATTCTATAAAATCTCATTTTCATGCTATTTTATCAAATACTGTAACATATACATGGTGCATCATACTAAACAACAATGTTCCTTCGTCCATCTGCTTCTGTTGGATTGCCACAAATGCTGTAAAATGGTCATTGTTGACGATGGTGATTTATTGATCAGCTGAGTACTTGTTACATCAAATCAAGTTCAACTATATGGCTTCAGATGTGTTTGCCATTCATGAACAGTTTCAAAGTTTACGAACTGTATGCTTCCTTTTGTGGTCTTTTCATGGACTCCAGATGAGAATTAACTGCTAGAACTTTGTAGAGACAAATCCATAAATAAATTAAATTGTCTAATCTCTCCATTAAACTCAAGATTGAAGATCAACAGAAGTATATGTTACAGGCGACCATTATTTCTGGACTCACGTTGAGTTAACAGAATAAATTATACAACAAATACAGTGGATTCCAGTTAATTGGGACATATCAAGACTTTTGGGCCGCTATTTGGCCCAAATAAACAGCTGATCCAATCAACTGAAGTTACATGGGACTTCTCTTTCTTTCCAGTCCTGATGAAGGGCCTTGGTCCAAAACGTTGACTGTTTACTCTTTTCCATAGATGCTGCCTGGCCTGCTGAATTCCTCCAGCATTGCATGTGTGTAATTTGGATTTCGAGCATCTGTAAATTTTGTCTTGTTTGCGAAGTTTCATGAAAATACTTAAAAAGGTATAAAAAAAGCCAAATATTGTTTAATTGAGTAACAAATTATGTACTTAAATGAAATACACAACAAATTAGAAACACAATCAATACTACTAAAGTCCTTTAAAACTGTGTATTAGTTCTTAATAGTTATTGAGGGAGGAATTAATCCAGTGTTTGCTGCTGCATACATTTGTTTTGGCTGTAAATGAACAAAATTAGCGCAGACATCTATTGTAGCTAATGGACTGCTTTCATGGAATGCATCAACAATTGCATCCTCCAATTCTTCATTTTCATTGTAACATTCAAGATGATTGCCCATGCCTTCGAATTCTTCATAGTTTCTAACTTGTCGATACAACAATGTGATTTCATCACCAACTATATACATGGGCTGGCTGACGATGTATTAAGAAACACTGAAATATAACAAATGGATAACTGAGATATTAGTAAGTACACATGTTTAAAAATACGGTAAGTATTGGGCTGACTAAGAAAGCGCTGCAACTGATGATTTTTGTTAAACCTTTAATATCAAGGTCAGGTGCATTTCGTACAAATGAATTTTCTTATCTGGAACAAATGTAACTAAATTGCGATTTCTAATTTTTTTTAATGTCTTGCTGTCAGATCAGACTAGATGGGCCGAAGGGCCTGTTTCTGTACTGTGCTTTTCTCGGACTCCATGTTGCAGTTGTTTGTTTCTGAACTTGGGCATCCACCAAATTATCTCATCCTCCATCTCCAGTGTGTGCACTCAAGATTTTCTGCTCCTCATATCACATGTACATCGATAACCACAATGTGGGTGCATGAAAATCAAGAGTGGGCAATAATCAGTTAACCACAAAATTATAAACAGTAATTGATATACTCAATGTCAACTCTTTTTAACAACAATGAATTCCAATCTTACTGATATCTTGTTCCTTTAGTTTGAAGTGCAGTACAATATCTTGTACCACTCAGATATGTTAATTAAATGAAATGTTAAAAAGACACACTTTAATTAGTTGCAATCCAATAAGGTAAATTTAGTGATACCAGAAAGAAATCATTAGGTACTGGGCCATCAGAAGAGTTAATTAGCATGAGATCTAAGTAAACTAATCATAAACAGAAGTTTATACAGATGCTGGAAATACAAAGCAACACAGACAAAATGCTGGAGGAACTCAGCAGGCCAGGTAGTATCCATGGAGATGAATAAACAGTCGATGTTTCAGGCCGAGACCCTTCTTCAGGAATGGAATGGAAGTGAGAAGATGTCAGAATAAGAAGGTTTGTTCCTCTCCAGCCCTTTACTTTTTTCCACCTATTACCTCCCAGCGTCTTACTTCATACCCTTCCCCCACCCACCTGACCATCTTTCACCTTTTAGCCTGTGCTCCTTCTTCTTCCCCCACCTTCTTACACACACAATATTTTAGGAACAGCTTCTTCACTGATGTCATCAGATTTCTGTATGGCCAATGATCCCATGTTCACTACCACACTTCTGGTTTTGCTCTCTTTTTAGTCATAGTCATACTTTATTAATCCCGGGGGAAATTGGTTTTCGTTACAGTTGCTCCATAAATAATAAATAGTAATAGAACCATAAATAGTTAAATAATAATATGTAAATTATGCCGGTAAATTATGAAATAAGTCCAGGACCAGCCTATTGGCTCAGGATGTCTGACCCTCCAAGGGAGGAGTTGTAAAGTTTGACGGCCACAGGCAGGAATGACTTCCTATGACGCTCAGTGCTGCATCTCGGTGGAATGAGTCTCTGGCTGAATGTACTCCTGTGCCCACCCAGTACATTATGTAGTGGATGGGAGACATTGACCAAGATGGTATGCAACTTAGACAGCATCCTCTTTTCAGATACCACCGTGAGAGAGTCCAGTTCCATCCCCACAACATCACTGGCCTTACGAATGAGTTTGTTGATTCTGTTGGTGTCTGCCACCCTCAGCCTGCTGCCCCAGTACACAACAGCAAACATGATAGCACTGGCCACCACAGACTCGTAGAACATCCTCAGCATCGTCCAGTAGATGTTAAAGGACCTCAGTCTCCTCAGGAAATAGAGACGGCTCTGACCCTTCTTGTAGAGAGCCTCAGTGTTCTTTGACCAGTCCAGTTTATTGTCAATTCATATCCCCAGGTATTTGTAATCCTCCACCATGTTCTCACTGAACTGGCCCCCTGGATGGAAACAGGGGTCACCAGTGCCTTAGCTCTCCTCAGGTCTACCACCAGCTCCTTAGTCTTTTTCACATTATTGCATTACTTATTTAGTTTAATTATATATATATATCTATATATATTGCAATTTATAGTTTTTTTTATAATATATTGCAAAGTACTGCAGCTGCAGAACAGCACATTTCATGGCATGTGCCAATGATATTAAGCCTTTGAATTGAACACAGGCACTCCTCAAAACAATCACTCAATCTGCACTTGGTTTTGCCAGTGTCGAAGAGACCACGTTATTAGTGTCTAGTGCAGTACACCAGACTGGAGAAACTGCATCACTGCTTCAGCTGGACGGACTCTTTGGGTTTATGGAGGGCAGGAAATAAAGGTGAAAGGAATCCATATCTTGTAGCACTTTCCCATGTAACTATGGGAGTTGTAACACCCCTCCTTTCTCTAGTTTCTAGTTCTACCAGTGGGGGATGAACATTTAAGCATTTTTTTATATTCAAAGAGAATGAGCTAACATACTGTTTAGCTAAATTGGAAAATATGATTAGAGTTTTGCTTATTTACTGAATCAACAATCAACCCTTTGTAATTAAGTACTTTCCATCCTTCTGACCTTTGTGCTGTTCCCATGTATCAGATGATGGACTGAAAGTTGCAAATCAATTTTCATATAAAGAAAGATATGTAGAAGTCAAGGATGTATTTCATGGCAATATCATTTATGTCAGGAAATTTGAAGGTGGTTTACTCCCTCTTCACTACCTCAACTCATAGAATGACTAGTCAAGAAAAAGCAATGAAAAATGCATTGGTATCATTGCAGGTTTTAGGTGGGGTGCAAGGTAAACAATAGTAGATCAACGACTGGGCCAGCAGGCTGCACCACATGTAGCCTCCGAACTCTGCTGTTGAATTGCCACTCTGCTGTGCCATTTATAAAAATGAGAATCCTACACCATAGCCTCTCTGCTACTGTTTTTGGAGAGAATTACTTTGCTTTTGACTTATAGCTAAATACTTAATTAATGACTTGTAATACTGAATTGCAGAGATGTAAGATTCTGAAAATGAAGTATTGGAAATTCACAGATAATAACAATAAATCATTTCAATATCAGTGATCCAAATTTCAAACACTACCAAAGCATTTTGGCTGAAATGATTTCTGTAGGATATGATGGCAATGTCTATTAGTTTTATTGCATGTAAATAATATTTGAAGACAGTGGCCAATGTTAGTGCATTGATTTCCAGGCAATTTATTTACTATCACATCCTAATTGTTCTGGGAACAAGGGTTAGAAATGTTCCACTACAACAAAAACTTCACTGTTGATAATCTGGTAAAAAAATATCCTGTGAGTGGATTTTAAATTTGGGATTTCTACATATGTGACTTCCTCAACAGACTGGTAATCAGAGAGGAAAAATAATGTTCTTATCCTTTGATTAACAGCACAAACTACATAGCAGTATTAGGGTGGCTGACAAAGCACTTTGTTAAAGAGGCAGGCTATAAGTAGCTTCATAGAAATGGAAAGAAAAACACTGAAGAAAAAGATTAAAGGAAGGAGTTCTGGAGATTGGTGACTTAGCAACTGAATGCACAATCTTCCGTGGTGGAGTGATTAAATTTAATGATGCCCAAGAGTTTAGAATTAAAAGAGAACAAATATCATCAAAAGCTATAATGCTAATGGTGAAATTGCAGAAATAAGGAGCAGAATAATGTAGTGTATAATGAATTAGAAACAGGCAAACATTTTAACCAGGTGGATGTGTGAATAAGGTAGTGTGAATCATAAGAATTTTATTAGCTTTCAGGTTGGTTCAGAAGCCCATTAAATTTGTATGGTTTGCAGCATTAACATTGGGAAGGAATCTAATAAACCTGAATATAGGAATAGCATAGAAAACATCTATTCTTGAGGAACTCTCACATTTGGCTTTCTCACCTAATTGCCAGATGCTCCAGCCAGAATTTTATCATTGAATTAATTTTAACAAGGTGTGGAAAAACTGACTGAAACTACCTAAGAGCTAGATGTCGATAAAATCAAGGGAACTTAAATTGGAAAGTACAGAACAAGTACACATTGCACTCTCTGAAATAGCTGGTATGATTAATCATCTTCTACTGAGACAATTGATTGGGGTCAAAGGTGATCTATCTTCCACTCCAATTTTGTGCATTCTGAGGTAGCTAACTAAACCATTGTGAGAACTGCACGCACCTCCATAGACAAAATAAGACATGGTTGGTGGGGTGGGTATGTATTTGTGAGGTAAAGTGTTCCTTCTACTTACACAAGGGATCCATCTGCTCTCTTAAATGGACTTGAGATTCACAACACCATTCAAAACACTTTTTCTCCACTTTGAATATGCATGGATTGGGGATTCACTAGCAACAATAAGAATATAGAATTTCTGCAGGGAGGCTTTCAGCACATCCTTGATTCTTTTCCGCTATCCGCCTGTTAATCTCCTCCACTGATAGACTTTGGAATAGTTAGGTGTCTTGGATTGGGCATGTGAATGACATGGCAAGCCTTTTTCTACAACTGAGTCTTTTTAATGCCTCAGTGCCAAAGAAACTGACAATAGTTGGCATAAACCTCCAGTAAATTTGCCTTGTTTTGCTAAGACAGCATTGATGGTATCTTTCCAGTAACTTTAAGTTTCTACAGTATTTGTCCAGGTCTCAGAAGCACAGAGAGGACAGGGATCACTGCTGCCCTTAGATCACCAGCTTTCTGCTAGATCCAAGTCCTTGATCTTCAAATGCTCTTTTCAAAGACTTTTATTGTCAGGGGGTGTTGTGGTACCAAAAATGCAGGTTGGTAGTGGACCTTTGTCTTGCAAGTATTGAGTGCAAGGCTCATCCTCTTGCATGCTTCAGTGAGTGAGTCAATGATGGCAAGTGCAAGTGCAGACTACATGATGTAACCTTGGTTTTGCAGTGTTGAACAGTTTCCCACTAGTTCTGAAAGTTAGCTCCACTCCCATGGAGAATTTGTGGAAGGTGAAGTTGAGGAAAGTAGTTGGGGGGAGGACAATGCAGTCTTATTTAGTCCTAGTCCTGATGAAGGGTCTCGGCCTGAAACGTCGACTGCACCTCTTCCTAGAGATGCTGCCTGGCCTGCTGCGTTCACCAGCAACTTTTATGTGTGTTGCTTGAATTTCCAGCATCTGCAGAATTCCTGTTATTTGCAGTCTTATTTAATGTTGGTTAATGAAATTGGTTTTGTTCTAGACCCCTCTATTAGTTCCATGTCTTGTAAACACAGATTGGAGATAGATTTCTGCAGGCAGCAAAGGCTGAGGAAAAGATTCCAAGTACATCTCAATTGATACTCTGTGGCCTTTGAGGTTGAAGAAGACCATGTACAGTGCTGGGCCCTGTATATTTCTTTGAATGACTGTGTGGTGAAACTCATGTTTGGGCCACAGATGCAATGAGGAACACATCTCATTACGTAGCAGAAAACTGAAGGTTAGACTCCGACCAGACTCGATGCCTTGCTTGTGCAAGTGCCTTTCAGTGGCACAGTCACACCGCAGGTGTCTCACAGCACCAGCAACCCAAGCTCACTTCTAAACTGTGGACCTCTTTCCTGAAGCTGTTTGTGTTTCCTGTGGGCTTTCCACTTTCCTGCCACGTCCCACAGATATACTAGTTGTCAAGCTTGTCTCATGACTATAAATAGCACTAGCTGTAATTGGCTGGTTGGATAATTAAAGGCTGTGGACCTGTGGGAGAATAAAGCAAAGGGAAATATGTGGGGAAGTGTATAGATGGGGGTGGCCCTGTCTGACATTGATTCAGAGGGCTGAATGGATAATTGTCATGTTGTAAGCAAATGTGAAATGTCCACTCTGCTCTGGATAAGTGGAGTTCAGAGCTTTCTGCAACAGCTGTCTGAAACTAGGAGCAGGTGGGTCATAAGAATCCTGGCAATGGACATTTCCTGTCTCAGACTGGAGAAAAGAAACATCTGTGGTCGAACTTGTCTCCTATCTTGAAAGTATTCATGATTATGTCAGGCATAATAAGTTGAAGTAGGATCTTAGTAATTGTTTCTGTTAATATAGGAAAGAAGATTGCATTGCCTGACTGAAGTAGGTGGTTATCTATGCCAAGCATAGATGGTGTAACAAGTGAGGACTGAGCCAGTTGTTTAAACATTTGTTTGACTGGAACAGCACACACTGACATTGTTTTTTTCTCTGGCTGTGGTGCAAAGTTATTCCCGATGCACTGTTTCATGCTATGAACCCATATAATGAAGAAATGTGTCACAATGGCAAGCAAAGCCCGAGGTCTTGATTTTATTCTAAATTACTAAAGTCTTGGGTTTTGACATTTTTGTATTTTAATAGCACATAATTTCCACAGTTCCATAGAACTATTCAGTGGAATGCACTGCATTATACTACAGAACGAGAATCAGAGCATGTTCTTTGTTGACAATATTTTATAAGTAAATACATTCCATTAATCCAGTATGCACTGGCTCAGAACACTTGCATCAGATTAATATCCATAAAGAAGCAAGCACTAATATAGACAAATGGAAATCTAAGAACTGGAACTCTGAAATGAAAAATAGAAAATGTTCTAAACACTTAGTTGGTCAGGCAGTTTTTGCAGAAAAAAAAGCTATTGTTTCAGGTTGAAGATCCTCTTCTCTTCATTGGAGAAGCCAAATATAGATTGTGTGCCTGCTCTGTGGATCCTCATCTTTCAGACCTCAGGAGGAAATCTGTCTTCATTGTTCCCATCACTTTAATTCTTCATCCTCTCTGTGATCTCCTTCTGCATTGTAATGACATCCAACATTGCACTGAGGAACAGCATTTCATCTTCTCTCTGGGCACACTACAGCCTTCTGGACTCAATTTTCAAAGTTACAGATTCCAATAATTAGCTTTCTCTGTATCATAATGTGCCAGGTCACCCCATTCACGATATTGGTGTGGTTTTTCTCTCATTACCTTAGGTCTACCTGCAGCACTGTGTTTGTTGTTGTTCCTTTCCATACCTTATGACGCATCGGGTGACAACCTTGCTGTTTCTTAAGCACTTTTGTCTGTTTCTTGAGGCCGAGTTGCTAGCTCAACACTCAGCCCACCACGGATGGAAGGCGTGTAAGGAGCCGGCCAGATTCAATCCTGGAACCACTTTCCTCGAAGTCTGGTGTGGATGCCTCCACACCACTAGCCAGCAACCCGCATTTCAGAACCCTTCATTCCTTTTGACTGTGTTCTCACTTTCCCCTACCCTTTATCTCACAACTTATATGAGCAAAGGTTCATATCCTCCCTCCATAATTGGCCTATTGACCATCTAACCAAATTACTTTATTTGCAATTTGTCGGAATGTCCCCAGCTTCACCGTGTCCTCCCTGCAGCTTCATACTAACTTGTTTTCTCTCCACCTGAGTTCTCAAGGGACCTACATCTGAAACATAAACTTTGATTGGCTTTCCACTGATCTGGATAAAGTTACATTTAAAATTCCACGCAAACATTATAATTTTATGCAGTTTAGAATTGTGAACATGAATGGAAAATAACGAAACCTCGAATGAAAATAAGTGAAACCCTTACTATAATACCTATCTGTAGGGCAACCAGCTTTGTTATAACTTATTCTCATAGTTACTGATTGCTTATAATGAAGATAAATTAGACAGGCTGGGTTTGATTTCTTTGAAGTGGAGGGTGCTGTTAGAGGCTTTAACAACTATAAAGAACATAGACAGGAGGAGGCTTCTCTACATTGCAGAGCTATCGGAATTATAGGCCATAGGCTTAGAGTGAGGGTAAGAGTTTAGAGGAGATCTGAGAAAGGTGTGGAATACACTTGCCAGAGTGGGTCACAACATTTAAGAAGTACCTACGGTAGATGAACACTTGAATTGCTAAGACAGGGATAGATAAGGGCCAAGTGCTGTTGAATGGGGTTGGTATGATGGGTAGATTTGGTAACATACTTCCCTCTCTCATGTTGGTCAGATAGGAAGAACAGCAACAAACCAGTGGTGAGCATGCACCTCCACTGTCTCTATCCTTTGTAGGAGGATATGCTGATCATTACTGGATAGGTCATCATAGAGTAGATCTACAAAACTGAGACTGAGACTACTGGAGATTATGCTATGCTCATAACAAACCGTTTTATCTGATTTTTTCCCAAATCCAGCACACTTCCTTCTGATTGCTGAGCTCAGATGGTGTACAGATACTTCTGTAACTTCCCACAATCCAACCATCGCTAAACTTACCATTTAGTCTCCTTTCAAGTAGACAGGCATTTACCATATTGCTTTGTAAATCTGTCACCAAAGAGCATTGGGAAGGATGAGATCTTTAGCATTTCTGTCAATTACATTTATGGTTTGACAAAACAAGGGTAAAGAAACACATTCACAAAAGACGGAAAGTCATAGAACTACAAAGGTTTACATTCTCAGAAAATCAGTCTTTTCCTGTTTTAGTAACACTAGATCTTTCTTGGTTTTGGAGGACATGTATCAAGGAGTGTAACCTTGTAATCTTAAAAAGCTGATTTAGGGTGACAATACTTTGGCAATTCTGGTCACTTAATTCAATAAAGAAGCCTGATATTCAAAGTGAATGCAGAGGAAAAAATGTCAGGGGTATGTGTAGCCTGACGTTGTAGGTATGGAGACACTTGTCTTGTGGATCAGTGGTTACTATCAGTGTGTAACGGCTGCACATTTGAAAAAAAAATGAAGATTCATTTGTTGTGCAAGATCTTCCATTGGGAAAATAGATTAGTTCAGTTTATTTTATGGTAATCTGGAGAAGAACCAGATGGATTTCTGGGCATTATCACCAAGCAATAAACCTTGGTACAAGTTACAGTTGTGGGCATTAATTTCAGGTAGGGTTTAGCTCAACTCTGATGTCACAAATAACTCAGCACCTGCTGTCTAAATTCATGAGAGGGATTGACTTTTGTTTGAAGAAACTTATCAATTGCCAATGTCTGTGAAATAGTGACAAATTAACAATTTATAGTTGTATAATATTTGTAGAGATGTGTTATATTTGTGTTGTTCTTTATAGTTGTTAAAGCCTCTGTCAGCATCCTCCACTCCAAAGAAATCAAACTCAGCCTATGCAATTCAACAAATTAATAATTTAATGGAGTAAGACTTATCCAAACCTGCATTTTTAATCATTGCTATAATGTGAACAGACCAGATTTGATAATTAATGGTGCTGGTGTATGCCTAGACATCAAAGTGAGATCCTTGACATTTGATATTTGGTCAGTTCATGTGCCAAAATTAGATTCACAATATTAAAATATAAAAACACAGAAGTAATTAGCTTCAATATGTGGAAACTATATTTCTATCATGTTTTACTTTATTAATCAATTGGTTGCTTATTATTATAAAAATAATTGTACAACAAAAAGTCCTATTCAAAATTGTTTTGTTATTTTGCATTATGTATCTTCGTAAGTATAAATCAAAATGAATCATAATAGCTAATAGTCTAGAAATTGTAACGGTTAATTTCTGTTTATCAAGAGCAAATCATGCAAAAATCTGTTTAACCTTAAGCAGATCACTTAACAGTTATCCCTGAGAAAAATGTACATTTTGGTGCGTTATTTGCCTTGGCACAAAATCTGGTATTGGCCATATTAGTATTCTTATCCTTGGAAAAATTATAGCCCAAAAGTGCAACCAGCAATCTTTGGACAGTCTCTGCAAAACATTCCAAAAGGGGCTGTTATACTAAGTTCATTGCAACACATTGTTTTTATTAAAATACAAAGGAATAATGTGTGACCAGGCAGCTTCAGAACTTCCAATGTGCTATTCAGATTACTTGGGTTTACAGGGTCAATCAAGACTAACAAGCTTTCTCCAGCATTTTAGCTGCTGATGCACTTATTCCACAGGTGACTCAGCGATGATGCAATATTTGCAAACATGGTCTGCAGCAAGTCCAGCAGCTGCCACACCAATGTCATAGACTTCCACATTAATGGATCTGAATTGTACCTGAAGGGTTTGGGTGTCTCCAGAATCATGTATAGCAACGGAAAATTGAATGAACAAATCAAAAAAAAAATGTAACTGAACTTTAAAATCAGTAGTGGCTTTACTGTTCCATGATCCTATTGTTTGCTTCACAGTTAAAGTGGTACATTGCAATGTTTCTGGTATGGCTGCAATCTGGTGACTTGAAGGCTGCTCTGAATCTCCTAAGTGTGCACAGAGGTGTTGGTAATCAGTTAGGAAGCAGTTAGCCTTTGTGGGCTAGTTTCAAATTGTAGGAATGTCCTGGGAAAGGTGATGAAAGGGCATGGCTGAGTCTGCCCCCTGAGCAGTCATGGTGAGAGGTGACTTGGGCAGGGGGGCTGCTGAGTGTTGTGACCAGTCAATGGACAACGATGCTGTGGTCTGCATTTTGAATGTCCCGCTTTTAACTCAACTTCTAGATCAAAAGTAAGTCAGCTGACAGACCCTGAGTGAGGGGTCCTTAAATCTTCTTGCAGTCATTTGGCTGTGTGACCTGAACCAGACTTTGATCAGGTTTGAACTGTCTGAGTTTGGTGCAGGGTATATTGTTCCTAATCCAGGAGAGCAATCCCCTGACCTGCAGCTTCCCTTTGCTCCTGCAGAGCTGTGAGCAGCTCTTGGATTGATTCCTGAATCCACTGAGAGGAGCAATCTGCTCGTGAATGGTATCTTTCTACTCAAAAAGGACAACAATCTGCTCTCATGGCATAACTCTGTTCAGCGAAAGCACCAAGCTGCTTTCTAGTGAGAGATCACTCTGTTCCTGAATAGCTTCAAGCTGACTGCATGTGGCAGTATCCAGACCTCAGACTAGATTAGTGTGAGATTGTATGGAAGCACAGCTATCACAATGGCAGGTCCAGTGTGACAGATACATGGCTGAACCCAGGCTAAGGCATGTATGAACACAAGAGTGGAAGTCTTGGTCGTCTTGCTCCATAGAACCTCCTGTGAGAATTTCCCTTCTCCTTGTTAATGTCCTGCATTTTATGAGGAAATCCTGACAGTGAGCTATGATTCTCTTTCAGTTCTGTCATGACAGCATCTTGGTCACTTTTTTCTTGATTCTGTAGAATTCCTCCACGGTACCAAACTGCAGTTTACTGATTCCAGATCAGATTAGATGAGATTTACTAATCACATGTACATCAAACGTACAGTGAAATGTGTCATTTACGTTTACAACCAACACTGTCTGAGGATATGCTGGCCACATTGCGGTGCCAACATGGCATGCCCATTGTGTTCAACAAAACAGTGCACAGCCGACGTATAAGAAACAGCAGCAAATCAAAACCTCTTTCCCAGTGAATTGAGCAGTGGCCAATCTGGACTTCAAAAGAATTGAGAGGAGAGAACTGCAGTCAGGTCCACTGCCTGAGGATAAATGACAACAGCAGATCGGTAGAGTGAAAAAGAGCTTTGACCAACTGCCATTCGACATTTGGGATTGATTAGCAAGAGCAAATTTAAGGAAGGCAGGGGTAAGTGCAGCAGCCATTGTCACAGTGGCCATCGTCTGAGTGGACAGGGTCAGAATGGTGATCTTGAGGCTTTAGCTCTTTGAGGCTTCATTGAAGAGAGGTTTCAGTCAGAGAAAGCAAAGGAAAGAAAAGCTCTAGTTTTTTCATTCTCTTCTCTATATCTGCTCAACTCTGACAGTAGAGATGCCAGGCAGGTTAGTGGAATGCTCCCCTTGTGGGATGTGGGAAAGCAGGGAGATCTCCAGTGTCCCTGACGACTACAACTGTGAGAAGTGCATCCAGCTGCAGTTTCTAACAAACCGCGTTAAAGAGTTGGAACCGGAACTGGTTGAATCCGCCCTGCTCCGCTGGGGGAGAAGCTGACAGCGATGCATGTGGATGCTTTCCTGGTGTCATGGATTCTTGATTACCTGACTGGCAGACCACAGTACGTGTGCTTGCAACACTGTGTGTCTGACAGAGTGATCAGCAGCACTGGGGCTCAACTACTCGGACTTCAACTACTGCACAAAGTCTTGCCATCTTCAAAAGTTTTCTGATAACTCTGCCATAGTTGGATGCATCAGCAAGGGAGATGAGGCTGAGTACAGGGCTATGTTAGGAAACTTTGTCGCGTGGTTGAGCAGAATTATCTGCAGCTTAATGTGAAAAAGACTAAGGAGCTGGTGGTAGACCTGAGGAGAGCTAAGGCACTGGTGACCCCTGTTTCCATCCAGGGGGCCAGTTCAGTGAGAACATGGTGGAGGATTACAAATACCTGGGGATATGAATTGACAATAAACTGGACTGGTCAAAGAACACTGAGGCTCTCTACAAGAAGGGTCAGAGCCGTCTCTATTTCCTGAGGAGACTGAGGTCCTTTAACATCTGTCGGACGATGCTGAGGATGTTCTATGAGTCTGTGGTGGCCAGTGCGATCATGTTTGCTGTTGTGTGCTGGGGCAGCAGGCTGAGACACCAACAGAATCAACAAACTTATTCGTAAGG